>NC_026004.2:49690246-50003118 GCF_000442705.2 Elaeis guineensis
TTAATTATTCTTCCGATGCCACCATCTTGAATAAACTATTTTTCAAGAAAAATAGCATTTCGACTCACAATCATATTGTGGTCTTTCAGAATATAAAAATAATATCCTAATGACTCTTTAGGATATCCTATGAACCGAGCTCTAAAAGACCTGAACTCTAACTTGTCCGTCTGCTGTCTCTTGACATGAGCCGGACAACCCCAAATTCTGAGATGATTCAGACTTGGCTTCTTACCATGCCATATCTCATACGGTGTGGTAGGAATGGTTTTAGAGGAAACCCTATTCAATACATAAATTGCTATCATGAGACAATGTTTCCAAAGAAATTTTGGGAGGTCTGTGAAGCTCATCATGGAACGGACCATATCTAATAGGATCCGATTTCTCCGTTCTGAAACCCTGTTGAGTTGAGGCATTCCAGGTGGAGTCCATTGAGAGACTATACCATTATCCTTAAGATAGTCTAGGAATTTTCGACTAAGGTATTCACCTCCTCGATCTGATCGAAGAACCTTAATGAGCTTTTCTGTTTGTTTTTCTACCTCATGTCTGAATTCTTTGAACCTTTCAAAGGCTTTAGACTTATGTTTCATAAGAAACACATACCCGTACCTAGACATATCATCGGTAAAGGTAATGAAGTAGACAAAGTTGCCTCTAGCCAGCACATCAAATGGGCCGCACACATCCGTATGTACTAGGGCAAGTAGGTCTGTGGCCCTTTCCCCATGTCCCACAAAAGGGAGCTTGATCATTTTGCCTTGAAAGCATGATTCACAAACTGGATATAACTCGAAAGTTAATGGACTCAGTAGCCTGGATTTCTCCAATTTGTTAACCCTGTCTTCCGCTATATGACCTAGCCTTAGGTGCTATAGATACTTATCATTTAGACTATCTCTAGGCCTTTTAATTCCTATGGCACTCACATTTTGCTCAATATTAAAAACAGATACATCAACATGTAACTGATAGAGACCATTAATAACAAAACCATTTGCAACTTTATTATTTTCATAAAATATGTTACACTGGTCCTTATGAAAGCTAATCACATAGCCTTCTTGTGCTAAACATGAAACAGAAATCAAATTCCTGCTTGTTGCAGGCACATAATAACAGTCTCTTAAAACTAAATCTAATCCTAACAGTAATCGCAGAGGGTAGGTTCTACGACTATAGCAGCAATTCTTGCTCTATTCCCGACATGTAGGATCATCTCCCCATCCCTAGCCTCTGCTCTCCTCAAGACCCTGCATAGAAGTGCACAAATGAGCACTAGAACCAGAGTCAAGCACCTAACTGGATGCAGAAGAAACTGTAAGATTAGATTCGATAATGAGCATACCTCCAGAAGGACCATCCTTCTTGTTCTTCAGGATGGCCAGATACTGAGGACAGTTTCGCTTCCAATGGCCTTCTGACTAACAGTGGAAATACTTTCCCTTTTCAGAAGCCTTCTTCTTCGGTCCTGTCTTCTTGTTCTTGCCATCCACCTTCTGCTTCTTCACGGACTTCTTTTTCTTTCCAAAAGACTTTCTCTTGGAAGAAGTCCGCTCCACAGTAAGAACTGAGCCTTTTGAACCTTTCATTGAAAGTTCAGCCGTAACCAGCATATTCATTAACTCGGCTAAGGTACATTGCATCTTATGCATATGGAAGGTCATGATGAATAGACCATATGTATCGAACAAGGACTGAAGAATCACATCAATCTGAAAATCCTTGTCTAAGATGATATCAAGCTTCTCAAGCTCTTCAAGATCCTTGATCATTGTCAAACAATGATCTTGGACTGACTGCCCATCACGCATCTTGGCCTTAAAAAGTTTTTGACAAACTTGATACTTGGCCGCGCGACTCTGTTCACCAAACAACTCTTGTAGGTGAGCCAACATTTGGCGGGTAGTCAAAATATTTTCATGTTGGCGCTGCAAATCATCAGACATTGCACCCAACATATAGTACCTGGCTTTATTATCATCATCCATCCACTTTTTCAAAGACGCTCTCTGTTCAGCAGTCGGACGTACTGGCATGGCAGGTGGGTCCTGGTCCAAGACATGAGTCAATTTTTCGAAACCCAAAACAATTCTGTAGTTCCTCAATCAGTCCTTAAAATTTGGTCCAGTCAGTCTATGAGTGTCTAGAATTTTGGTCAGGGGGTTTGAGGCAGACATGTTTCCTGTAGAGAGTCAAAAGTTTCTAATTAGATTTTGTAATCAGACTCAGTAATTTGTTTAGGGTTTTCATTTTTAAACAAATTAGTCTCCCATTATTTTCTCAGATCCCTACACTCCCTTAGTAGAGATGTGAAAATCTCCATGATTAGTAATTTCTAGTGGGTGGTGCAGTCTCACCGACTGGCTCATCACCTCACCTAACAGTTATTGATGATGGGTCAACCGATGAGTGGACAACTCTTGTCCAATGATTCTCTAATCATGGTGCACCCAAAACTTGGTCTCTAATTCATGAAGCTCACCGTATCCGGAATATTGCTCCAATCTTTAGTTAAGCCAAACCCACCATTTGCACAAACTAGATTCCTGATTGGGTCCCTCACCATATCCAAAATATTGAGCCCAACCCATCCTGTAATCCGTAGCATCCAATGCCTAATGGACATGGTTGCATCTTCCCGGTGCAACTGAGCCACTGTAACCAGCCGAGAACAATCAACCCCAAGAAGAGTCCGCACATCCACAATGGTGGAAGACTTAATATTTTCTTAGGAAGATTTGATTTAGGTCTCTTTAAACTTGACTTGACATAAGCATAACAATTATGACTAACCTAGTAGCATAGGTCAGCTCGAATTGTTAGCCACCTCAAATCAGAACTAGGTCGACACATATGGCCAGGTAAGTGAGACCGGTGGGAGGGATATGCCATTAACTCGATAAGAACGCATTCGAGTCGAGTAGCTCCCAATTAAAAACCAGTCAGTCGCATCTGCCCAACTTACCTTAGATACCAAATTGTCGAACCAGAACTAATTGAGTTAGTCTACAATCCAGGCTCTAACCACTGAGCCAAATTAGGTCTTAACTTGATCGAGTCACATCTAAATATGATTCGACCTTGACCCAGACTTAATCCTATTAGGCTGGTCAATTATTAGCTTTCATGATCCCACCTAACCAACTCTTGATTCGGTTTGATCAACCGCTAGACCTAATTGAGCTACCCAAGCCCGAACCCAATCTTATGAAAATATCTTAGATCTGAAATTCTCAATTTTAGACCTAACTTAATTTCATAAGCTCAATACATTAATTAAGTTTGGGTTCATAAACAAAGCATGTAAAATAAATCCTAGGATTTTAGGATCTAGGATTTTACAGAAAAGTAAGTTTTGATTTCTAATTAAGGATGAACGCGTGGCACCCCTACACGTCATATGAACACCCCATTGAATGAGAAGAGAGGGTCTTAAAATCCTACTTTTTCTTATGATCGGACGGCCATGAGGAACACCTTAATCAGAAATATAAATTTAACTACAAAACTAGTTAGATCTAAATTAACATATCACATATATAATTTAAGATCTAACTAATACATGCTTTGCATACATCTCATGTATCAAAAATCAATCTAATTAACATGCTTTCAGATCTGATACATCACATGTAATATCTGAAAAATAGAATTTAAATTTAACTATTCAAAATAAAAACTATTCTAGACAAGTTACTAGAACAATTCTACAACTAGTCTAGGCATACAACAGATCAATTTTATAAAATAATTAAAATTTTACTTTCTATTTTCTGATCTGATTATAACAATTATAACATCAGAAAAAATAGAGAATAATTATATTTAATTCATATTTTAATCTCATTAAAATATAAAACTTAAGACTATTCATGGATTCAATTAATCCTAGTCTAGTTATGCATCTCATGCATGTTAGATCTTCATAGATTTAATTTTAAATATTTTAATTTCAGATCCTATCACATCTGATATGACATCTGAAATTATTTAATATCAGATAAATTAAAATTAAAATTAGATCTAAAATAGATCTGAAATAGAGCCAACAACCTGGCTCTGATACCACTTGAAGGAAAAATCATCTTTTTTCTATATAGGATCTTCCAGATTTCATCAAATCTGGGATGGAATAAATTAAAAATTTTTATCTTACGCTATTTTAGATCTAATGTCTATTAGATTTAATTTTATTATCTGATATTTAAAATCTAAAATTAAATCTAAAAGTATGAGAAATATAGACATACCTCAAGGGTAATCTAATTACCCTGTAGATGATCGCAGCACTACCTGAGGTTCTGATGTAACCACGCAAGTGCTTGGCCTCTACCAATATCCACTCAGGTAGGATTGGAACGTCTTCTCCTTGTAATTCTACGCTCCAAAAATCAGATCAATATCTGATTTGGAAGTACTTCAGAACTCCTTCTGAAGTTAGAGCAGCAGCCTGTCGAAGATGTCCAGCAGCCTTCTGTTCCAGGCATCACCACGCCTTGTACCTTTGCCAGATGAATGTCCAACTTCTTGGACGTGAAGAGGGGAGAAAAGAGAGCAGGGAGGATGTGGAGAAGATGGGAGGGGGTGGCAGCTAATGAGTTTTTTGCATAAAATAAGTTCTATCTCAAAACCCTAGGTGCAGCAGGGTTTATATAGATCCTGTATGCTGTGCAGTGCCACATCATTCGACCAATCAAAAAATTCCAATAAATTCTAAAAAATTTCAATTGGTGGAGTGATATCATTTGATCACATCAGATAAGAATCCCCATGCTCTCTCCTATGTTGGCGCCAACATTGGATAAGCACAAATAAGGTGGCGCCAAAGAGTCCAAGTTTATCAGAACTCTTTGGTTCTTATCCATTTAAGGTGCCCACTTAAATCTAATTGAGCTTACGCCATAATCTGATTATGGCACCCAATTTGAAGTGATTTGGATATGTGGACAATCCACAAAAATTCTCCAATGAATCCTCTTCAGTTTAAGATCCATATGTCAGCTTTTGACAGATGTCCTAAAATAAAATTGGCAGGTGCTAGAAATTAGCAGGTGTTGTCTTAAATTCATCTCATGAATTAAGACAAGCCTTTTCTGAGCTGGACAAGCTTCAATTAGACTGAAAGAAACCTTCTCAAGGTTCTCTAGATGAGCCAGATCACATTTGGCTTAGTAGAGACAGAAAAGATTATACGAGGAGAAAGTTAGGCTCAATCGAGTGCTAGCATGATTTTCTTAAACCTAATTAGATCTTATCCAAATCAATTGGGGTAGCCCAATTGATGACATCCAGACCCTAACCCTTGTTTGTGTGATCCAGTTAGGTTCAATTCTGTATGATAATGAGACATGTCGTGATCTCATCATCGACATCATCGAAACTCCTTTCGATGGACCAGAACTCTTCTGATTCAGACAATTAGAATGATCGATCATCAAAAAATCATTCTAATTGCTCTCAAAATCCACTAGTGACACCTAGCAGTATATGGTGGCAACCCATCAAACTAAAGATGAACCTCTTGGTGCAGCTGTGTGATTGAGTTCCTCTATCATGAGTCCCGACTGAATTAGGGTTAAGATAAACTCGTCAAACCCAACATCAGTCATATGAATCAATCGATCGATCCGAGTCTGATGTGAAACCCAATGGAAAACTCTTTTCCATTATTTCACTCTGTCATGGCCATAGGCTTAAGGACTTGATCTTTCGATCATCGTAGGACTACTCCTCTCATCTACCGAGGTTGATAGATCTCATCTTGGTGCGATCTGGTTCCTACAATGGATATGCTACAGCCAACATACACCTCAAGATTCTGAATGGCTAGGAGACCGAGTTATGGTGCAGTCAAACTATAACACACTTAAGGTGAACCGTCGATGCACCTCAGGTCAAAGAACTAGACATACAACTGCAGCATCGAGCTAGTCATCGATGAGAAGGTAGACTTCCTTATGACTGTTCGAGGTGGTCATGCTCAGTACTCTCGTTCTCAATGAATACCTGTACTCTCACTCCGGTGTCTCTACACTGTAGACTCAAGACTCATCTACCCTAAGGAAGCGATCGTACACCAACCTTCTGGATCAATCACCATCCTCGTGATGATCCTATAGTCAGGAGCAGTTTATGAGTTAGTTATGTAAATTCATGCCTTAAATTTCAACTCTTGAAAATATGAATTTATATTCCCACTAATTCAAAAGATGTATCACAGACACAATATACACAATGTGATAGAAGAATAACCTTTTTATTCATTTATAGTCAAAATTATAAATTTGCCCTTAGTTTTGTACAGGAATGTGTCAGCCGATCTGGCATTTAGGGCAAACATCTAACACAACCGAGAACAATCAATGTCAGTAACATACCTGCACATCTATAATGGTGGAAGACCATTAGACTTAATATTTATGAAGAGATTTAATTCAGGTCTCATCTAATCAGTCATCATATGACTAATCTAATTGACATGAGCTAAATCAAACCGTCAAGCAACCACGTTCAAGACTCAATCTTTCAAATTGGCCAGATAAGTAGAGATTGATGGAAGGCTCCCTCTTGATGGATCAAGGGTCTTAATTAAGTAACCACCTCTTAATTACTTACCTTAGACACCAATTGGTCAGTTGGTCCAAATAGATTAGCTTAAGCAAATCAGGCTTGAGTCATATAGCCGAATTAGATCTTTAGGTTAATCGATTCTACATATGGATGTCAATCGATTCGCTCAACGATGATTATATGATATTAAGCTTGATTGACCGAATCCTAATCAATACTTAACTCAGTTTGATCAACCGCTAAATAGATTTAGATCCATTATGATCAAATAAAAAATCTTAGATGTAATCCAATTACATGACCTAATTTGATCTAGCTATGACCAATCCCTCATGCACAAATACAAATTTCAGATCTTAAATCTAAATTTTTGGATCTAAATTTTTTACATGAAAAAGTAAATTTTGGATCTCGAAATAATTTTCAGATTATACATACAATCATAGATCACATATATGAATTAAATTCTGATCGTAAAAACTAATTTCAGATCTAAACATATAATCGCATATCATATATATGAACAAAATTTAGATCATAAAAATTAATTTCAGACCTAAGTATGCTGTCATATATCATATATATGAATAAGAAATCAGATCTAAAATAATTTTTAGATCTAAATAATCAGCCATACATGAGATGTATGAATAAAAATCAGATTTTGGAAACACTTTTCAAGTCATACATGTTAATTTTCATACATATTAACCCATGGCTCTGATATCACTATTGGATTTTCTGAGATACTAGTACATGTAGATTTTAAAGCTTTTTCAAAATCGAATGTAGTAGAATAATTGATTAAAATACTTTTAATCATAAATATGCATATGTCATATATGAGCACCTAAGGATCTAGCACATATATAGAAAATAACATAATTTAATTTTTAATATAAAAAATAAACATATGATCAGATTGCATATCTATTTCATTTTTTTCTTTCTTCAAGTCTGAATCTTTGCACAGATCAATCTTCACCTGTGATCTGATGATCTTGGATATCTTTAGAAGGTCCCTTAAAGCTGTATAAGCAACCGACCTCTACAAGTATCCACATAAGACCTTAATTTGATCCAAAGTCTTTTGATCTTATCAAGGTCCTAACTCCCTCATAGATATCGCATCTTGACTGTTGATGATTTCTTTTCTTTTTTCTCAAGACACTCTTAGAGAAGAAGAAGAACAGGAGGATGAAAATCTCTATGCTAGAGATCATAAGACGAACACTTCTTCTCTTTCTTTCACGTATGAGAGAGAACCTTTCTCTCTTTTTCTAAATTCTCGATTCAAGAGAGAACTCTATTGGAAAATATATCCTAAAGTCAATCATCTAGGTTATAGATGATGTGCCCCATATATGCATATGAATTATAAAAATGATAAATATTATTAGGCAAGATTCATCATAAGGAATATATCTTCCTAAATAAAACTCATATGTTATGATGAAGTCCTTAGAACTACTTTCAAAATGATAAAAAAAAATTTATCATATAGTTCTAAAATTCTACTCGTGACCAAATGATATAATTATTATAAGGATGATAATTATATCGAGTATAGATCATTGTGTGCCATATTAGCTGGTTGTCTTCTTAACTAAGGCATGTGGTGATATGGATATGGTATATAGGTGATATGTAAAAGTATATTTCACTAAGCGTGACCTCTTCTAGAGCATTTTACTGTCAAAGATTGCTCTGATGGGATATGGATATAAGTGTCTCTCTGACCTGAGGCTACCTTGATGACTTACAAGCAACTCATTGTGCTTTGATGCCAGACTATCTGAATTTCTAATTTGGTGATAGAAAATTTTTGGGTATAGTCAAGTACTTGTGAAGTTTAAGTGTGAGTCAAGATGAAATTGACCGCTCCAAGTAAAATTGGAGATGATGCATCACTATTTTTCAATTCAGCAAAATTTTGATTAAAGTAGTCATAGTGAGAAGTCATAGGATTTTTGAGGTTGAGATATAATATGGATCACTCTTTCTGAATTGACAGTTTAACCCTTAGTTGTCTTTGAGCATCATGAGTCAAAAGGATGAATTATACGGTAACTATATCCACATGGGTTTTAAAGTGTTGCTGGACACACATTCGATCAATCTGGACATCAAAAATCATTGCTAGATGATAACATCGATTGGTACAAAAATTATTTTTGTGCTATTAGCTTAGGTTTGAACCTATGGGATCACACGTATAGAAATACCGTCTGATCAAATGGCTAATCGACGATTATGAATCGTTGAAGGGTTTAATTATCAATTGATTGATGATTAATTCTTTGCAAAGGTTACAATAATTTTTTATTAATGCTTGATAAATTAGAAGAATAATTAATTAACAATATGATTATTATTGGCTCAATTTGATTGAGCAATAGGGATTGGATCAAATTTAATTGAATTAGATTCAGTTAGGTTTGCTTTGAATTGATTGGATACAGTCCTATTGGATGATAGGGCTTGTTTCAATTGATCTTAGGGATGCAAATCAAATTCTGAATTGAATAAGATTCAATTTAGTTTTATATTACTTTGATTGGGTCAAATCCTATTGGATAATAGATTTAATTGGATCAAACCCTATTATCAAATGCTTCCCTGATATCCACTAAGATAAGAAGAATCAATCCCTGGATCAATGGGGTTTTAATCTAACCAATTTTTTAATTGGATTGGGACCCAATTGGTTTCATAATTGGGCTAAGATCTAATTAGTTAGTTTGTTATAACCAATTTTTAAATTAGTTAGGATTAGGTCTAAAAATTAATTAGAGTTTGACCAAGATTCATGAGCCCTATTTGGAATAGGACTAAACCAACTAAACCCCATTTATTTAAGTGATCCTCCATGCCTCCACTCCCTTTCACCATGAGTATTCATGCCCCACATAAGGTCCCACATTCTCCCTCTCTTCCATGAGAAAATAAGGTGGTCTCCTCCTCTTTTGGTCACCAAAAAGAAAGGAGGGACGTGCAAGAGTTGGACACCCCATATCCCACGTGTCTAGGCTTCCTTCCCAACCCCTTTAGAAGAAATTTTATGAGGCTTTTACTGCTGGTTCTTGAGCATCAAAGAGAGTTTCTCTTGCTGGTTCTATGATAAAAAATTAGAGAAGAAAAGTTCTTTCCATCGAGAGAAAGAGAAGGAAGAATGGTCTTCTTTCTTGTGTGCAGTCTTGGAGAAGAAGGAGTTCTTCTCTCAGATATTTTTTTTATTTTTTTTAGAATAAAAATTAGATTAGATCTAATTTTTAATATGAAGATTTAGAGAAAAAATACTAAAAAAATCTAGTTGAGTGTTTGGGTCTTCCTAGAGTTCTAAATCAAGGAGAAAAAGAGAGAAGAGTGACTCTTCTCTTGGGTCTTTCTTTTGAGTTTTTCTAGACCATGAGAATCTATATTATTTTTAGCATGAAAAATTAGATTAGATCTAATTTTTATCATAAAAAATCAGAGAAGAAAAATTCTTCTTAAAGGTGTGAAAGGAAGAGAGAAAGATTCTCTCTTGTACGTGGGAGAATTGAGAAAAAAGGTTCTTCTCCTGATCCCTATCATAGAGATTTGATGCACGGATCTAGAAAGAAAAGAAGAGGATCTTCTTGTTCTTCATCTTCTTTATGTTCTTCTTAGATCAGTCAAAGTATGGTGTCTTCACGAGCTAGCACTCCTGGAGAGATCGATCAGTATATGGACTTCATGTGGATACCTGTAGAGGCCGGACACGTGTACGGCTATCGAACATCATGAAAAACCAACTATCATGAATTTTGGATATGATGATCTACTATCCACACTCAAGTATATAGCTTTGAACTCAATTCATATTTTGATATGATCTAAATATAATTTAGATATGATCTAATTTGATATAGATATGATCTATACTTACTAAATTTTAGATTTTAGATTTACATACATGTATATTAGCTCATGTCATGGTTTCTGTATGGTAGTTTTAGATTAGATCTATGCATGCATTGTAGATTAAATTATTTAATCTATATATGTTCCACTATAAAATTTTAAAAATACATGCACATAACCATCATGCTTCCCATCAACTGATATCAGAGTGAGGTTCGTTATGACATGAATATATATGCATGTAGAGTTGAAATCTAGATTTAGTAATACATGAGATGTGTTATGATCTGATTTTAGATATGATCTAATGTAAAAATTAAATCTGATATAATTTAGATTAGATCTAAATTTTTGCATATATGATATGTGAGTAGATTAGATGATCTGATTAGTAAGCACTTGGATTGGATTGATCATCAGACCATCTGATCATAGGAGCAAAAAGGGTTTAAAGGCCCTCTCTTTCTATTCGATGAGGTGCTCTTATAGTGTGTAGGGATGCCATATAATTTAATCCCATGAAGAAGAATGCAAAAGGAAGAATTTATTTTTTTGCAAAACTTCAGATGTTGAAACCCTAAGATTTATTATATGTGATACAATGCATGTATTGTATGGAAAGTAGAACATCTAATCTATATGATTAAAATTATTTTAATCATGAAAATAAAATTTGAAATCATAAAATATCTAGATATAATCTAAAGTTCATTATGATTAATTTTATTTCAGTTTATGAGAGAATTTTCAGATCTAAAACTATTTGATACCTATTGGCACGCCAATGAGCTGACTCAGTTTTGAACTAAGTCGATCTAGTCTCCTGATTTAATTAGCTCAATGCTGATTGATCTGACCCAATTATCTTAGGCCAAACAGTAATGGTTACTGCTCATAATCAGTTAGTGGATTAAGTATCAGACTTAGTCGATCCACTGAAGTGAGCCAACTTAGTTTAGGGGTGAGCCGATCTAGTTTTCAGAACAAAAAAATTTATATAAAAATGATGTAAACTTATTTTATAAAATTGAAATAATTTTAATTAATAATCTTAACCCATGTTAATGTTATACTTAATTAAGAATTAAGAAATATATTTTAGATCTAGAATTATGATTAAAGATCTAATAACATTGCATAAAATATGGGGCATCGGTTAGCTCAAATCAAATCCTTTTAATTAGGTTAGACCTAAGGTTAGAATCAAAGACTTAATAGACTAAAAAGAGTAGTTGATCAAATCTAATCAATAGTTGATTTAGATTAAGTCAAGGATACTCTAGATCAAACACAAGAGTTGTAGAAGGTCAAATTCGTGTCTTTGATTAAACCAAATAGACCATGATTGAGGCTCAATGGTTGAGCCTGAGTTATTAGGCTGATTAGATCGCTAGGTGACTCGAGTTAACCCATGTCGTTAAGGTTAATCAGTATGAGTCGATTTAGGTGTCCTGAATTAACTTGTCGATTAGACCGACTTGTCTTTAGTCCTTCTCATGACTTGATGAAGTCAGTGAGAGGATTTTGTTGTATCGATTGGATCCACTAGTCACTAGTCCTTTTCATGACTTGGTGAAGTCAGTGGGAGGATTTATGACTTGTAGGTCGACTAATGTGTTAAAAAATACATTGATCAAATCCTCTAAATTATTAGATCTATAAAATAAGCTAGTTATGAGGATAACTAGATCATAGCCTCCCATTAAGGTGCATGATAATGCATCCAATATTCTAAATAGGTATTGAAGCATTGGAGGCACCACACGCCTGGTGTCTATTGGATATTAGAATTATCATTCATTGTATGACCATCTTATTGTGTCCTTCAAATCAATGGTCAGATTGGTCGAGCCACACTCGGGCTTGGGCATTCGTTTGCTGGATACACTTGATATAATCATGTTAATGGTTTGACCTAACTAAAATTTTTAGTGGAGGTACCACACACCTACTGAAGGGATGCCTGTGGCAAAACCTAATTACTCGAAGTAGTTTGGAGAAACAATTGGTTATGAACTTACCCATGAATGCACTAGGATTGGTCGAGCCACACGGGCTCAAATGCAGTCTGTGTGGATTCTAGTATCTCCTAAATAATTAAAGTAATTTCTTAGATTGAAGATAGAGGCTTCCAATTCATATAAAATAATATGAGAACCTTTAGACTAAAGTCTAAGTCTTTAGGCTTAAAATAGTTCATATACTGACAGGTCAACTGTTCTCTTTTCAAAAATGGCTTGAATATTATCACTCTATTCACTGTTAGATATGACAACATTATCAAACCTAAATTTGATAATTAGTATCAGAAGTTGAATATAGTTTTTAAGCTGAATTGATCAAAAAGTTTAAAGCTAACCCAAATAGTCTTTAAAGAGAAATCAGCATGTGGTTGCTAGTCAAGATAGTTATATGATGACTTCTTGAAGTTTTTCTATTGGTTATACTACTACCTGAGTATATAGGATATCAACGATATAAGTCATATTTGCAAATAGTTGTAAAAGACTTCAGGATATTAGAAGGTTTGAAAATGATAAGAGACTCCTGAATGTAAGAGATGAAAGTTTGTTCCAGTCTTAACATTAGAAATCATCGAGCTTATTTTCCATCCTGAAGATATCTTTTTAAGTGATTGTCACTATTATCTAATCTTATTGATGGTATCAATAAGAATGATTATTGTGATATCATTGTAAATGATACTACAATAATGAATAGACAATTAAAAATGACATAAACTTAGTACCATAGACTGTTAGTGTAAAGTACATATCTAACTAGCATCCAAAATTAAATAATATCACTGAAGCCTATCTTAGGCATAATTGACTTAGTCACCTTTTATTGGAAATGATGAATGAGCCAGTGATATTCTGAGTTTGATACATATTGATGTATTTGCACTCATGAACATAAATGCCAGAAAAAAGCTTACTACTTCATTAAAATCTCTAACCACCTATCTTGGCATAGATGCATCTCGCTTATGAAGCATAAGTTCAAATCAGTTGAAATATTCAAACGATTTCATAATGAGGTAGAAAACAAACTGCAAAGAGTATTAGAACTCATCAGTCAGACTGATGAAGTGAATATCTTTACAGTAAGTTTTTGATATGTCTTGAAGATAATTGGATTCTCTCTCAATAGATCTCTCCTGGGACATCACTGTTTAAAAGGATGTCTGAAAGAAGGAATCGAACTTTATTAGATATGGTTCGATTCATTGTGGGTTTGTTGGTCTACCTAAGGTTATATTTTAGAGACTACTTGATATGTTCTCGAGAATATTTTGAGTAAATCGATCACTAAAACTTCATATGAGATATGGACTTGGATAATTCGATGCTCTCTAATTTGGGATGTCGGACTTATGTGAAATGTTTACAAACTGACTAGCTTAGATTTTGGTCTGATAAATATTATATTAGAGATATTTCTTCTACCTTCTTGATGGATATGAGATGTTTATGAATCTTAAGGCATTCTTTTTGAAAAAGTTCCTTGGTAAAGGAACTATTGTCGTTAAGAACAAGCTTGGTGAAACTTGATAGGTAGAGAAATCGACTCTGACATAAACCAACAGAACTGGATTTGATTAGATTAAATTTGGAGCCCAATATAAAAATATCTTTGAGAAGATACGGTAGAATACCGTGTCAGCCGAATAAATATTTTGGTTTGTAGATTCGAGATGGGGATTTGATCTCCCATATGGATGCCATACAGGGATCTAACTTTGAGAAGTGATTTGGAGCCATTAAATTTAAAATGAAGTCCATAAAGATCGATAATGTATGGACATTCGTTGATTTACCTAAAGAGGTAAGATCCATAGGATGTAAGTGGATTTTAGATGGATAAGAGATGCAAACGAAAAGATGGAGACCTATTAATTCTATCTGGTTGTCAAAAAATTTTATTAAAGTTATAGTGTTGACTATGACGAGATATTTTCTTTGTGAGAATCCTTAAGTCCATTCGGATTGATTCAAGCTTTTCAAAGTTGGAACATATGTTTTGAACGTATGGCTTCATTGAGAACGAAGCAGAATCCTGTGTGTACAAATAGGCTATTAGTTTTGTAGTAGTATTCTTTATATTGTTTGGATGAAATTCTCTTAATCAAAAATGACACCCCTACATTACATGGAATAAAAGCTTGGTTATCATCTATATTCTCTATAAAAGTTTGGAAGGTTATGAGAATCATCCTTAAGTATTTATGAAATACTAAGGACTAATGGCTCGTTTATGGAGAATATGACTTAAAACCTATGAAATATTGATTTTAGTTTTTAGTCTGATCGAAATGACAAAGTTATGTCATATTATATTTTTATCCTAAAAGGAGTGATATGCTGGAAAGATTTCATGCAGTATGTAGTATCCAGTTTTATTTACGATGCGGAGTTCTTTACGGCATTTGATACTGGTGAAGAAATTGTTTGGTTATGGAAGTTCATTAGCGAGTTTGGAATGGCATCCTCTGTTGATAGTCCAGTCCTTCTTATTGATAGTAGCACTGGAGCCATAGCTCAAGTTAAAGAATCAATATTCCATTTGAAAACCAAACACTTTCTACATCGCTATCATCTTATTCGATAAGATCGAAATAAAGTCGATTTTAGGAAGATCGACTGAAAAGAGAACTTGGCCGACCCATTGATTAGAGCAATCAGATCTAATGAGTTCGATGATCTCAAATGGAAGATGGATATTTGATACTAATCTGATTGACTTTAGTCCAAGTGAAAGTTGTTGAAAAATATATCCTAAAGTCAATCATCTAGATTGTAGATGATTATACTCTATATATGTATATGAATTATAAAATGATAAATATTATCTGGTAAGATTCATCATAAAGAATACATCATCTTAAATAGAACTCATATATTATTATGAGTCCTTAGAACTACTTTCAAAATGATAAAGAAAGATTTATCATATAGTTTTTAAATCCTGCTCACGATCAAATGATAAAATTATTACAAGGATAATAATTGTATCGAGTGTAGGTCATTGTGTGCCATATTAGTTGGTTGTCCTCTTAATCAAGACGTGTAGTGATATGGGTATGGCATATGGGTGATATGTAGGAGTACATTTCACTGAACATGACCACTTCTGAAGCACTCTACTATCAAGGGTTGCTCTGATGGGATATGAGTATAAGTATCCCCTTGACCTGAGGCTACCTCGGTGACTTACAAGCAATCACTGTGCTTTGGTACCGGACTATCTGAATTTCTAATTCGATGATGGAAGATTTTTGGGTACAGTGAAGTACTTGTGAAGTCTAAGTGTGAGTCAAGATGGGATTGACCACTCCAAGTAAAATTGGAGATGATGCATCACTGTATTTAATTCAGCAAAATTTTGGCCAAAGTAGTCCTAGTGAAGAGTCATAAATTTTAAAATTGAGATACAATGTGGATTACTCTTTTTGGGTTGACAGTTTAACCCTTAGTCATCCTTGAGCATCGAGAGTCAAAGGGATAAATTATACGATAACTATATCCATATGGGTTCTAGAGTGTTGTTGGGCATACATTCGACCTATCCGGATGTTGAAAATCATTATTAGATGGCAACATCGATTGGTACAAAAATTATTCTTATGCTACTAGCTTAGATTCGAACCTATGGGGTCACACACATGAAGTACTGTCTGATTAAATGGCTGATCGATGATTATGAATCATTGAAGAGTTTAATTATCAATGTGATTGATGATTAATCTTTTAGAAAAGTTGTAATAAATTATTTACTAATGATTGATAAATTAAAAAAATAATTAATTAACAATATGATTGTTATTGGCTCAATTTGATTGAGCAATGGGGATTGGATCAAATCTAATTGAATTGGATTCAATTAGGTTTGCTTTGGATTGATTGGATGCAGTCCTATTGGATGATAAGGTTTATTCCAATTGATCTTAGGGATGCAAAATAAATTCTGAGTTGATTAAAATTTAATTTAGTTTTATATATATTTTGATTAGATCAAATCTTATTGGATAATAGGCTTAATTGGATCAAGCCCAATTATCAAATGCTTCCCTGATATTTATTAAGATGAGAAGAATCAATCCCTGGATCAATAGAGTTTTAATCTAACTAATTTTCTAATTGGATTGAGGCCTAATTGGTTTCATAATTAAGCTAGGACCTAATTAGTTAGTTTGTTATAACTAATTTTTAAATTAGTTAGGATTGGGTTCAAGAATTAATTGGAGTTTGATCAAGATTCATGAGCTCTATTTGGAATAGGACTAAACCAACTAAACCCCATCTATTTAAGTGATCCTCCAAGCCTCCACTCCCTTTCACCATGAGTATTTATGCCCCACACAAGGTCCCACATTCTCCCTCTCTTCCATGAAAAAATAAAGTGGTCTCCTCCTCTTTTGGTTGCCAAAAAGAAAGGAGGGGCATCCAAGAGTTGGATGCCCCATATCCCTCTTGGACGCCCCATATCCCACATATGTCTAGGCTTCTTTCCCAACTCTTTTTGAAAGAATTTTGTGAGACTTTTGCTACTGATTCTTAGGTATCAAAGAGGGCTTCTCTTGCTAGTTCTATAGTAAAAAATTGAAGAAGAAAAGTTCTTCCCATCGAGAGAAGGAGAAGGAAGAAGAAGGGTTTTCTTTCTTGTGCGCAATCTTGGTGAAGGAGTTCTTCTCTCAATTTTTTTTTATTTTTTTTAAGATAAAAATCAAATTGAATCTAATTTTTAACATGAGAATTTAGAGAAAAAATTTTAAAAAAATTTGATTAGGTGTTTGAGGCTTCCTAGAGTTCTAGATCAAGGAGAAAAAGAGAGAAAGAAAGGTTCTTCTCTTGGGTTTTTCTTTTGGATTTTTATAAAGCATAAAAATTTATGTTATTTTTAGTATGAAAAATCAGATTAAATTTGATTTTTATCATAAAAAATTAGAAAAAAAAATTCTTCTTAAAGACGTGAAAGGAAGAGAAAAAGGTTCTCTCTTGTGCGTGAGAGAATTAAGAAGAAAGGATTCTTCTCTTGATCTCTATCGTAGACATTTGATGTATGGATCTAAAAAGAAAAAGAGAGTGTCTCCTTATTCTTCATTTTCTTTATGTTCCTCTTAGATCAGCCAAAGTATAGTGTCTTCACGAGCTAGCACTCTCAGAAAGATCAATCAGCATATAGACTTTATGTGGATACCTATAGAGGCCGGACATGTGTATGACTGTTGAGCATCATAAAGAATCAACTACAATAGATTTTAGATGCGGTGATCTACTATTCGCACTTAGGTATGGAGTTTTGAACTCAATTCATATTTAGATATGATCTAAATATAATTTAGATATCCTCTAATTTGATATAAATATGATCTATACTTACTGAATTTTAGATTTCAGATTTATATACATATATATTAGTTCATGTCATGGTTCCTGTATGGTAATTTTAGATTTGATCTATACATGCATTATAGATTAAATTATTAATCTATATATATTTCACTGTAAAATTTTAAAAATGCATGCACATAACCGCCATGCTTCCTTTCAAACTCTTCCTTCCTTCTCTTTTTCACGCCATGAAGAAAACCCTTTTTCTTCTTTCTTTGCATGCCTCTCTGAAATCCACGCACAAGAAGGAAGACCTTCTTTCTTTCTTCGGCCCATAGGAAGACCTTCTTCCTCTCTCCTTTTCCTCATGCCAAGAGCTCTCCCTTTTCTGATTTTTCTTCATCAGAACCAGCAGGTTTCTCACACTTAAAACTAGCAGCCCCCACATTGAAATGCCCCTTTAAATAGGCATGAACTAGGGTTGAAGAAAGTTTGGGGGGCATCCAACTCTTAGACGCCACCTCCTAAAATTTATGCGTGTAAGAGATGGGTTGGAGCATGGAATTATTCATGATAAAACTCAGATTAAAACTCCTCTTACATGCCCCTAAGAACCCTTCTTAAATTGGCGTGCAAGAGTTCTATTATGATTGGGTCAAATTGTTTAAATGTTTGAATCTAATTCAAACTTTAAACTTATCCCAATCCAAGGGAGTGGGCGTTGGTTCCTTATTGGTATGATAATTCTTCACACAAAGCTCTTTTAGCGTGTAGAAAACAATGGGGCATCCTCACATGGCATGGGATATGGGGTGAGCGGCCAAGAGGATGAGACTTCCTAGTCAAACTAGAAGATCTTGATTCTTGGTCAAGTCCTAACTAATTCTTGATCTAAATCTTAATTAATTTAAGAATTGGTTATAACCAATTAATTAATTAGGTCCTAGTCCAGTTAGAAATTCAATTAGGTTTTAATCCAATTAAGAAATTAATTGAATTAAATCTTCATCAAACTAGGGATTGATTTCTTAGATAATTGGGTTATCTCATAATCCAATAGGGCTTGATCCAATAAAATCTAAATCAAATCAAATTAAATCTAATTTAATTAGATTTAATTCTAATCCCATTGTTCAATTAAATTGAGCCTTATTGCAATCTAATTACAAATTAAATCCTCTAAAAATTTACTAACCTTTATGAATTGAACATTGCAACTTTTGCATTAAATTAATCATCAATCAAATTAATAATTAAATTCTATTATGATTCATAATCACAATTCAACCATCTGATCAGTCAAAATCTTCTTTTGTGTATTATCCCATAGGCTCTATTTTGTATGATAGTGAGATATATTGTGATATATATCACAATATCATCGAAACTTCTTTCAATAGATTGAAATAATTCTAACTCTACCCGTCAAGAATCATCGATCATCAAGATGATACTTGTGGATCTCATAATCCATCAGTGACATCTAGCAGTATGTAGTGGCAACCTAACAGAATAAAAGTGATGAATATCTAAATGTAGTTACTGTATGATTCAGTCCCTTTATCATGAATCCTGACCAGATGGCTGGTCATGGATAAATTATCAAATCTCAACATCAGTTATATGATAGATTCAATTAGCTCGAGTCTGACTGTGATTTTTACGAAAATTCTTTTCCATCAATCACACTACTATGATCATAGACTTAAGGGCTCAGTCTCTCAAATTTCATAGGACTACTTCCTTCTACTAAGGTCGATAGGTCCCATCTAAATACGTATCTTACTCCTACAGTGGATCAACTATCATCAACATCCTCTATAAGGACTCATTAAGACTATGTTTATGTATAGTCAAACTCCAGCAGCCTCATTGTGAGCAGTCGTGGTACTGTAGGTTAAAAAAAATTTATACAACTACAGCATCGAGAAAATTACTAATGAGTGAGTAGACATCTATGTGACTTCTCGTATTGATCACATTCGATGTCAGTTGTTCTCTAACAACCACTAGCACTCCTGCTCCAATATCCTTATACTGCAAACTTGAGACTCATCTATCTGAAGAAAGCAATTCATACATCAATCTATCCGGATTAATCACCATCTCCATGATGATCCTATGATCAGGAGCAATTGAAGAATTAACTATCAATGACACACATTAAATTCTTAACTCTTTGAGAATATGTGTCATTATCCTATTAATCTCTTGGACGATTTATAAACACATACAATATGAATGGTAATAAAACTATCCATCAAGTATAAAATTATGTCCTAAAAATATGATATACATCAGCCAAAATTAATTTCTGGGGCATACATCTAACAAGCTAGGCTGACTGCTGATAAGTATATTAAATACCCAAAAGAAGTATAAAAACATCTACTAAATTGACCTCTATTCCTTAAGAATTGATTCTTTTGTATTTTGTAGGAAAGATAATCACCTATGTAAAGAGCCCGATTCGTAGGTTAAAAAGAAAAAATTAGAAACAAATTGGACTCAAAATAGATCCCGAATGAAGACCTAAAGGCAGACACAAATCCAAGCAAAAATAGGCCTAAAGAAGCCCAAAATCCACTTAAATTTGGCCCAAAACCTATTCGGTCTGCCATGGACTGACAGCTCGGTCCACACACGGCTCACCAAAATAGGGCATGGCTCATGATGCGGTGCATAGACCACGGAACATCAGGTTCACATGTGGTCCATGGGAACAGTTCCCATCGACTTTTATCACTGTGCACAGGAGAGAGCGAGGAGTGGGCTGGGTTTGCGTGATCCGATGGCTGGCAGTGATCTTCATGTGCGATCGAACGATCATGGTAGCTGTCGATTGAGGGAAAAAGTTTGGGAGAATTTTGCATCGTTCGATGGTCTAGAACATAGATCAATCAAGATCCAACAGCCAGCATTGATTCCCGATGTGATAAGGCATTGATGAGCTTGATTTCGGGCCATTTGATCATGATCAGACGGCGAACGTGGGTTGAGAAGTTTGAACACAATTGAGAGCCCAATACTACTCGATTTCAACCTAGATTTTACTCGATAAAATGCCTGGCTCTGATCAACAAAGAGAGCAGTGGAAGCAAACAACAAATCAGAGCAAGCAGTAGTAGAAACTTTTCTTCTTTTTTTTTTCTAGTTATTGTCTTAGGCTTTGGGAGAAAGGGAAGAATATAGAGAAAGTGCTAGAGATTTCTTTACATGGCTAGACTCCTCCAACTCAAAAAAATGATGAAGCCTGTAAATGGATTCTTATTTTTTTTATATTTAATTTTTATGTAATAAAATTATGCTTTTATTTCATATTTTTTTATTTATTTTTTTGAGGTATTGATTTAGCCTGTATGGCCTCTACTCTTTACAGATGTGCCATGATCTCAGGATACAGTATGTGCCTAGGAGAGATAGATTATTGTATGTTAGATTAAATTTTATATCTTGTAATTAGATTTAGATAGTTTATACTCTAAACAGATGAGCCATGATCTACGAATAGGTCCCTACCTCTCAGAGATAAACTATACTAATATCCTAATCATAAGTATTAATATTACAATATGAAAAAGAAGAAATAAAATCTGTTTTACATGATGGAATCGGGATTCTTAGATTATCTCTCTAACTTGCTTTCGTTCACAAATTACTTTAAACTTGCAATTTAATTCTCGCTATTTTTTTTTTTTTTGCAATCAATTCTCTTTTATTACTTCTTCGTGAAACAGTTGTCTTAGATCTTCGAGAATACGATTCTGACTCATTCTATCTATATAGTTTAAGTTGATTTTTATTTTTAACCGCCTACGACAGTGATCAACTATCTTAGAGTAGAGAGGACCTCAACCAGATGCACCTACTGACATTTCTGATTTGGCTGGGGAGATAGCTCAATTGAGGGGGAGCCTTGAGTCTAGGAGTAGTAAGATGAAGTCAGCCATTAGAGGACTCAGGCAAGCTCAGCAAAAGGGCATCCTCTCTGTTTTATCTTTCATGGATAATTTATTGGGCACGATCGAGTGGATAGCCCTTGAAGCAATACCGACAACAGCAGTAGCAGACGCAATAGCCAGAGCCTTTATGCCTCAGTCTACTCAGCCCCAACTCAGTCCACATCTCATCCTCCCACTCAGCCTTCTACTAGCCAGGCCTAACCTCCATTCAGAGTCTACACAATGGCTAGTGTAGGTTTTCTAGTTTCGAGTGCGATCGATCCATCCAATAGGATCAGGAGCCGACGAGATGGACCCTCCACCTCTAGGACTAGCTCATCCTTGTTTTTAGATATTCCTTCTAATACAGGTCAGAGCTAGTCCTTATGGATGTTTAGCTTTATTAGATATCTAGTTTGATTTCTGATGTATTAGGTACTGGTGTATTAGATTTCTAATATATGGACATATTTTGAGTTGGTTGTATCCCGGTGTACTGCGACTACTATTTTGTGCAGTACATTTATTTTGTATATGATGCAATCCAAAACTTCTATTTTATCTAATGACTTCTACCTTCTGATTTATTATGTGCCATAATTTGCATTCTATCTTGTATGATGATAAAAAGGGGGAGAACAAAGTATATGAGCCACAAAATATAAAACTAAGAAGATGTGACAAATCTGATTAATTAAAAGTAAAAAGATAAAAGTATATGAGCTCCAAAGTATAAAACTAAGAAGATGTAACAAATCTAATTAATTAAAAGTAAGAAGATAAAAGTATATAAAAAATCAATCTGATTATCTACAAACCAAGCTATAAGATGCTGCAATGCTCAAGGGAAGAAACTATTATTTTGGTAATTTCTATGCAATCTTGAAACCATGATACCTTTTTTGATACTTATCTATTGCTTTAATATCTGCGAATCATGTAAACATTATTTAAATCATGATATTGCCTTGATATTTTCTTGTACTATTGAAGAAGAGATAAACGTGAGCTTAACAATATAGGCATAAACTAAGGGAGAGCAAGATCCAAAATCAAAAAGGATTTATATCCCTATCTTGTGACAATATCTTCAAACTCGCTTGAGCTTAATTTTGATTCTTGCACTACATTTGTAAATCAATTGCTCATATACTCAAAGTTTTGTCATCATCAAAAAGGGAGAGATTGTTGACTTCAGAAATTGATTTTGATGAATAGTAAAATGTTTGAGGATATAATTTTTCTAATGGTTTCATTAAGTTGATGTTTCAAAAAAATTAGTAGGTATCAAAAGATTGATTCTAAAGGTTTAAATAAATTCAAAAGAAGAGATTTTGGAAGCTTAAATGAAGTGAAGAAACTTTGAATTGGAAGTAGAAAAGATATTCAAAAGAATGGGACTAAAATAGATTTTATTCAGTTGAGGACAATTTGAGTCGACTCAAGTAATATTCGAGTTGACTCAAGCTGAAAAATAAAAGTAAAGAAAGTTTTGGCATGCAAATATTTCAGCTGGCATGCCCTCGAGCTGTCTTAAATTTCATCCGAGTTGACTCAGATCAGGAATGGCAGAAGTGTAATTATCCAGAACAAAAAATTGAATCACTGAGCGGCAAGTTGAGTCGACTCGAGTTTCTCGAGTTGAAGTTATAGAAAAAGATAGAGAGTTGTATTTTTAGAAAAATGGACTCGATGGCTATTCGAGTCGACTCGAGCCCAATCCAAGTCGAATCGAGTTCCAACGGTTAGTTCTGTAGAATTTTCAAAACTTTTTAGATTGCTTTTCAATGGCTCTATTTCAAATTTCAATGATCAAAAATGATTCTATGGACTTGCAAACAGTATTTTTCTACTTCCAACAACTGATTGACAAGATAAGAAAGTAAGAATCAAAGAGAAAAGTGAAAAACAACAAGAAAAAGCCAAGAAGCATTGAATAGAGAGCTTTTACTCAACCATCTAAACAATCAAATCAAGAGTCTTTTCAATAAGAAGACAACTCTCTCAACCAAAAAAGCTTTCTCAAAAGAAATTCCACAAGCATCATCAATAATCATTTGCTCATTAAAGGAGCTTTGTATAGCTTTATTAGTTTGTTTTCTTTTATTCTACTGTAACTAGTTTAAATTAGGAATTGAAGCTAGGAGATAGGCTCATCCAAACCTAAATAAGCCAAAGGTTGGTTTGGGTTAGGTTTTGGTTGGTGATCCATGCAAAACCAACTGAATTTTGGATAGTGAGCCTAGAAAAACTATCTGACTATAATCTTGGATAGATTATAGTAAAATTTCTAGGAGGATCTTGGGGAGTGGACGTAGATACTGAAGGCACCAAACCACTATAAAAATTATGGTGTTTGTGTATTATTTGCATTCTATTTTTCTTCCATATCTCATATATTTTTGCTTACTTAACTACATAATTGTCTACATGCACATATTTCTCACTGTTTTCAAAAATCTGCACTATCTTGTTTAAATTTTGAAAACTCAATTCACCTCTCTCTTGGGTTGTCTTGCTGGGCAACACATCAACATCCTTATTTCAAAATTCAAAAGTGTCCGCAATATTTAATCGACTCCGAAATGAAAAAGTAGGTGCAATAACCACCTCATAAATTTTGATCAAAAACCTCGCCACGTCGTACCTGAATCAGCCACATAACTTTCTAAAACGGATTTTTAACTTTCATCTACAAAAGGACCTCTAGAGGATCCCCCAAGGTGTGCGCCAACAATCTCTCTATACTCCTCATCTATTTTTAATATTATCTGATTTGAGCATAGGAGGGTCTCCATCGAAGCCAACTCCAACCAGAACTTGCTTGTTGGTTTCTCTTCTAGGAGGACATGCCACCGCTCCAGTCTTTCCGATCGTGATTCAGATTTTAGCAGTAACAAAGAACAACACGATGTTCGACGATCAAAGATCAGTTCGATCAAATAATTTTATTAAATCAAGATCAGATTAAGATATAATTGACTCCATTGAGGTCAAATGAATCAAATTTGATGGTATCTGGATCTGACTAAGGTGGGTACTAGTATGCTGTCGGGCAATCGCGGATCAAAATCTTTTACTATAAGCTCAATTAAAATTATCAAAAGAAAGCTCTTTACTCGATCAATCTTAGAGAGATAAATTTCATAGAGGGAGACAATTCTAGATAGAGAAAGTTATAGAGAGAAAAATTAGAGAGAGAAAGTGGGCTGCAAGCTAAAGAGAGAAGGAAGAGAGGGAAGAGAGAAAAACTAGAGAGAAAATAGGCAGCAAGCTAGGAGAGAAGGGAGAGAGGGAACAGAGAGAATCGCCCTCCTATTTTTTCCTTTTCTTTCTTTTTTTTTTTCTTTTTTTCTTATTTCCTCTTCTTCTTCCTTAATGGAACAGGGGATTTATGTTCTCCTTCCTGAAATAGAGAAGGTTCTCCTCCTAGCCAGCAATACCCATGGCTGAAGGAGCAGACCCCATGGCAATAACTAGCTTGGTCTGGTGACCGCCGGTGGCAAACAGTGCTGGAAAATCAAAAACAAAGCATGAATAAAAAAGGGAATCGATGATCAAAATTTTTAAAGAATTTTCAATAGAAATTTGGCTAGATTCAAGCTTAGGAACTATAGAAGATTGAGGGGAAGGATGATTAGAGGAATTTATCTGATCTTCAATGGGAATTGATCCAATTTTCGATGGCCAAATCAACATTAAACCGCCTATAATCAAGAGGAAAAGAAGGGGAAAATGATAGCGAACTATGGTGAATTTTCGGTGAAGAAGAAGTGAGGGATTGGAGTCTTTAAATAAACTTGAAACCAAACTCAAATCCTCTTCTTAATAGAGTTCTTCAGGCATTCAAACTCCCTCCAATTTGGAGAAAGACGACCTCCAAAGAGAGTCGTTTATGTATTTCCCAGCTAGTGCCACACACGTGCTGGCTCTTCTCTTCCTCTCTTGTGTTTTCTTTTTTCTTTTTTTTTATTGGGTTCTGGGTATTACAAAGACTCTGTCTCTCTAATAGAGGAAGGGATGGGTCGCTGATGGTGATTGCTGACGGAAGGACCAACGATCCACCTTTGTGAACGGTGACCGGCAATAATATATAGCCAACAGTGAAGAAATGAACCGAAAAAATATCGACCAAAACAAGGCATCGGCACCAAACTTGAGAAATCTATGGCAATTGGCGGCTGGGCTTCGACCATGGCTATGAGCCAATGCGAGGGACCAGACAAAGACCTCGTGCTAAGCGTTGGAAACAAAGACAGCTAGAAAAGGAAGGAGGGCCAAAACATCAAAAATAGGGAAATAAGGTACCCCTTTTTCTCACTAAAATCCAAAGATTAGCCAAATGGAATCTAAGATCCATGGATTAAAGCAGAGGCAGAGAAGGGTTAATTAAAAGATTTTTGGGATCTTACCTATCTTCTAATAGTATTTGGTAGTGATGGTGGTGGACATCATTTGAGCAAATGCCAGTGAACTCTACCTAAAACCAAGATTTTCGATAGAGAGTCAAAGAGATAGTGGGGATTGATTTAAATAGGATGGAGGCGGCATCAGAATCCCCCTTGACGTCAGATTTCTATTGGCAAAATCTGAAAGAAGGCGACTGCCATTGGGAGTGGGAGTTTGCCTCCTTCACAGCACATACAGCGCACATGCGTCTCGAGCCCTCCCCCCTCCCCCCTCCCCAAGCATGTGCCGGGCCTTTTTTATTTTTTTGCTAGGTTCCAGTTTGGCAATTTGGGCTGATCCATTTTTTTCTTAGGTCGATCAAGAGGACCAGGCCCAGTTCATTTTGAGTCACTGGAGTAGTAAGAGTCCAATTGCTGGGAGGAGAGCATGTTTCTTGTCCGGGGGAAAGGCTCTGCCACTGATAACTTGAATTGTTGCTTGTAGAACAAAGTTAACGGCATCGAGCATGGCAGCATGGCTGACGCTGCTTGTCGCTGCACTCCATATCTACTAACCTTTTTAGTCGCTAAGCACAAGCTGGTGAGCTTGACTTCAAATTCTCTGTGCGTATGTTGGATCATAGTTTTATCAGAAATTCTGTCAAATAATATTGGAAGAACGTAGAGGTTCGTGTCAGATGCGGGGAAAGCCCAAGGCGAATTCTCTAGAGGGAGATGCTCATGAGGTGTTTTTTTCTCAAGGGTGGACACTGAGGAGCCCAAGGTTATACTGCCATTAGTTTGAGCAATCAGTAAAGAAGAAGGTAGAAGAGGTGCGGCATAGGAAGCGCAAAAGCCAAACGCCATCACTTCGTGGCCTTTGTGTTAAAGAGGAGTCTTGTCAAGAAAAAAGAGTTTTGATTACTTCATAGTCGAATCACAGAAGAACCACTTGAAAATTTAAGTATTTCATCCTTAGCCATTGGTAGCACATGAAGAATCAACATGTCTTATGGACTCTATAAGGAGCTATACAGGCTGAGAAGTCAGGCGGACTCAGGTTTAGGGTGAGAAAAAATAATGGTCAACTCAGCGGCATCCCTAAAAAAGTACAGACTAGTGCTAACTTTGAAACGAATGGTGAATTGTTAATTTCAGTGGGAAAAAGGGATGACATAGTAATTAACTTGAACTAGTACAATTCTACAGAGGGATGTTAAATGTATCTACATATGTGTTTATGTGTACCATCCACACTGACTTTGAACAAGTTAAGAGAGAGATGCTATAATGCTTGTAAGAGCATTTAGGCCCCAATGCTTTCGAATGAAAATAAATGATAGGCCATGAGAACGCTTGGCACTCGGTTTTCATGCCGTTGAGTAATTTACTATCCACATAGATTTTGGTCAATAAGTTGATAGAAAGAAAGTTGCACTATAATTCTTGGCCCAAATGCTTTCAAATGGGAATAAATGATAGGCCATGAATATATACATATATGTATACGTACTGATGCATCTATATATGTAGGAAATGCAACTACAGTGAATATTCATGCATGGAAAAAAACAGCAAAATCACTTCATTTGACACAAACTTTCTCATATTTGCCACTATTTTAGAATTACTACAAGAAAACTGAATGAACTAAAATTATGCAACCAAAATTAATTCATTCAAAATGATTCAAACATATTAAATCCAACCATCCAACATTTCCTTCCATAGTTTTCAATCACCACACCAGATATGCTAGGTATTAGTACTACATAGCAGATCAATGACAAACTGCTTACTATAACAAAGTTTTCAGCTGATTGAATAATACCTTGGTAATCGTCATGAAACTCTTCAAATCTCATACACCATTCCTACCTGCAAGATCTTACCTGGGGGAATTCTGAGTGTGGCAACATTAGACCTGAAATTCTTCTGCAAGAACCTATATAAGTTATTGATGATGAAAGATCTCCACCAGCCACTCCTTAGACTCGTCTGGAGTATGATTCTTCCCAACACAAAGATTGCTCCACTGTTCAGTGCAGAATCTAGCATCTCAGATTCCTGGGCGTTCTCAGCAATCTCTTTTAAGGCTGAAACAACTGATACAATGTATTCTTCACCCTCCATACTATGCTTGTCCATATATCCGTACTGGACTAAGCACCTGTATACCCCTTCTGAGCCCAATTTGGCTACGAGGAAACGTTCCTCTGGGAGGACAGACCTCACTGGTAGGATTCTCATCGTGACAAACACCATAACTTTACGGAGACTGCCAACGTGTTGCACATAATGCCGCACAATTGGTGGAATTCCATGAATTAAATCAGTGCAAAAGAAGCATGTCCCTGGGACCCGAGTGCTGCATGCTATCAATTGATTGAATTCAACCTGATCCATCTTTTTACTGCTTCATACTTGCTCTTCTTGCTCCTCCCATATGTCCAGGACAATGTGATCACCAAGAAGAAGGCAGAATTTGCAAAAGGAACCCACCCACCTTGTGGAACCTTGTGCAGTAAGGAGGTCATATATACACCTTCAATAGTGATGAAGACCATGAGAAATAACGATATAAAGAAGATGTTGGTCTCCCAAATAACTAACATCACCACAGCCATGAGGAATGTTGTGATGAGCATCACCCATATCACCGCCACTCCTACATAAAACAAAAATCATGTCCAAATTAGAGAGAGGTTAGAGACGGGAGTTCAAGCATTATAGCCTTAGCAAAACAATAAAGTATCTTAGTTTTATTTTTTTCTTCCATTCCCTTGCGTCTAATTATTTTTCCCCCCCTTCCCTTCTATGCTATTAGAACTATTCCTTGGTTATATTCATGATAGTAACAAAGACAAGAAATTTCTGAATTGCAAATGTCCAATGATGGATAAGGGAATAGAATGAGCTAGACAAGGCCTACTTACCAAATGCATTTCCTATCTCTTCACCACCCTTGAATCCTACTGTTATTAAGATACAAGCAATCATTAGGAAGTAGTTCACTTCAGGGGAGTAGACTTGGCCTTCATACTTGTCCGAAGTGTGTTTCATGGTCACTCGTGGGAAGCAACCAAGTGCCATAGATTGCCTAATGATGGAAAAACTTGCTGATATCAGTGCCTGGCTAGCAACAATGGCAGCAAGGGTAGCCACCACAAACATTGGCCAGAATATGGGTTCAGGCACAGAGCTATAGAATGTGGTGCTAATCTTATCAGGGTTCTTGATCAAAAATGCAGCCTCACCGGCATAGGCAAGGATCAATGCAGGATAAACCAAGGTAGAGAAAGCCAGCTGCAGACACAGATTATCAAGGTTTGGCTAGTTAGGAGATACAGCGGTCCCTATGTAAGTTTATAAGATGATCAAAACTAACACTTTTACCTGAATTGCATTCTTGTTGAAGTGACCCAGATCTGCAAACATAGCTTCCGCACCTGACTACCAATTCATAATTAAAAAAATATTCCACGTGTCACATATTTCCTAGTCACAAAACTGCAGCAAATACTGACCTGTTATGCATAGTGCGATTGCACCCAAGAGCTCCCACCCTTTTCTATGGTTTTTTGCAAAGTAATAGTATATGTAATGGGGTGAGAGTGCCTTGAGGACTGATGGGTAAAATTTGATGATGTTGTACACTCCAATGGATGCAGTGAATCCAAACCAAAGAAGCATGATGGGGGAGAAAGAAAAGCTAACTTTGCTTGTCCCAAATCTTTGAAAGACGAAAAGAATGAGTAGGATGACCACGGAGAGGATGACAACATCATCTGGAGCAAGCTTCAGTATTTTAGCGGAGAATTATATGATATTTGATTAAGGCATAAGAAAAGCAACAATAGGAAAATGAGCTACCCCACAAAGAGAGAGAGAGAGAGAGAGAGAGCAAAGCTTGCCTTGTGTAATCTTCGAGGATCTTGATTGGATTCCTTGGACAGCAGAAAGAACTGTAAAAGGAGATGAAAAAATTAAATTATTATAACCAAGCAATGGAAAAATGCTATCAAAGCAAGTTCTCGTGCACACAAGAATTTATATGCATTCTATATGGAAATTTAACTTAAAATATTACACAAAATAATGAAGACACAAAGTTGACAAAAAAAACTATGATTTTGATGATGTCATAGGTTTTCTTGCTTCAAGTACAAAAAAGCCAAGTAAATAATTAACTACTCCCCCCTACCCCCCCCCCCCCCCCCCAACCCCCTCGTTTTTCTTTTCTTGTTTTCCCCTAGTATTTTCAACAAATGCAAAAGAGAGGAGATATTAAATCATATATAGAGTTGTCAAAATCATTGTGCAGGAATATTTCAGGATAAGACTCTACTATGTTTCATATACAGCAATCTGTATGAGTTTACCTAGATGGTGCCCGGTATACATGCACCAAAATGCTCTGAAACGTAGTAAACAAGAAGATTTCATTACAAAATCTATGCATTTGTTTAATTAACATGGGTCTCTAGAATGGATAAACTTTTGATCATTAATCTTCATCTTTTTTTTATATTATATTTTATGATACTTTCAAGCCATTCTTTCTTGTTTATTGAACTACAAATCTTTGCAATTCAGATCCTCTGTTCTAGTCATAACTGTTGTGTTAGTTATAGATGTGTCATATTTTCCAATGTTTGATGATTCAATAATGAAAATATATAAGGTTATTATTCTTATTTCCTTATGCTAAGAATCTTATGTAATTTAACTTCCTTGTGCTGCATAGATACTTGTACCTACAGGTGTCAACATCCATAAATAAGCAGAGGTAAACACCAGTGGACCTGAATAACCTGTTTATTGGTCCTGCTTTATTGTCATCCTTGACGTTTGGAACTTTTTGGAGGGTATTTTCTTTTAGGGCTGTCTTGCTTAACTGTTTCTTGTTTGTGTACTGTGTATTTCTGCGGGAGTGTAAACTTGTTCTCCTTTTATTTTCTTGCCTTCTAACCTACTTGGCTGCAAAGGCTTTCTCTGATTCATTTTATATTCATGAAACAAAACATGGTGGATCTACTACAATTCTGGTATATATATATATGTGTGTGTGTGTGTGTGTGTGTGTGTGTGTGTGCATACAAGAACTCCAAGATAATATTTGCAGCTGAATTCTTTCTATCTGTCTATGCTTGATTTTGCATTTATGCTCCATTCTTCTTTTCCTTTTAACCATCTATTTTTTGAGCACATAAGAAAGGTACAATTCCCAGAAGCAGGTTGATGGAAAGTATAGCCCAAGTGGCATCAAACACCAATTACTAATTCTGGCTGGTTTGAATTTGAGTTTAAAGTAGTATTTAGTTTCAGAGGTTAACCAAACATAAGCTTTGGTTGAGGTACGTATTGGTACTTATTTGCACATAAGGATCTCCACGAACAGTAAAAATGAAATCAATAGTGATAAGTACCTGAAATCGCAGGAGTAAGGGCTCCATCACCAATTACCATACAAGTTCCAAGCAATACTATGATGGTAATCACAATCTGTGCTTTAGAGTTCCTCTCCAAGAATTTCTGTGCCTTAGACTGTAATCCACTGCCTTTACTATAATATCTCAAGTTAATATCCGAATCTAACCTTGTACTTGGCATAATCATCTTGTCCTTGAAATGTATATGTTGGCGCAACAAGGAATATAAAGCAAAGGTGCCACCTATATCCAGCAAAGAAAGTATGGAGAAAGGTTGACCAAATATGAACATAAATTATAATGCAAATGGATGAAGATAATAAGCATTTGCTCTAGATCTACATAATATCATGTATATAGAATTCCCAAACAAACTTCTAAGACATCTCTAGTTGGAAACAAGGAGATTATTTATGCTAAACCAGAGATGGCCAACATTTAAATCAGAAAAAAAAAAATCATAATGCAAGAGAAACTTTCCACTTGATAAATTTAAAAATGGATTCTTTGAAGACTAATATTGTGCATGAATAATAAAATTCATGTGCCAGGTAATGCATGGTCAACTATTCTCATGTCTAGATGATTTTACATAATTAGATAAGAAGCTCAGAATATAGTGACTGTTAGAGCAAATTAGGCATCACTGGGGAGAAAAACAGAAGCACCTTTCATTGTTCTCTGTTTTTTTTTCAGTAAAAGTACCATTAATAATTAGAAGCATAAAATTAAGAAAAATAATATTTAATGAACAATGGACAAGAGCTATTCTTAGATTACTGGTATACATTCACCTTCTCTATATTCTTTAGCATTCATGACTGCCAGTAACATGTTTGATAAGGACTATCAATGCCAATGTATTAGTTTCAAGAGATAATAGAAAGAAAATATTGAGAGATGCCATGTGCCCTCAGGTAAATGATAGCAACATTTGCACGGTTGCGGCCAATTCTCCATCGCCTATCATCGATGATGAGCACCTGCAAAATAGCGTTCTCACAGACCAGAGTTGTGTCCGGCAAAGCCCTCCGATGCTTAAGTCAGAGCGAAAATTAGTGAATAGTAGTAGATTTGAGTATCGAGTGTAGCAGAGCTCTGGCCAGAAGTGTCTTACCAGTACTGTTCCCTTACCCTCCTTTTATAGATAAATCTGATGTAACCATCGAGCACGTAGTCCTACTTTTTATGGTGCTAAATTATCGGATCATAATTATGGAGTCAGTGGGTTGTTAATTCTCAGTAATTACCGTGACACGTAGTCGATAACCATTCATAATGGTTACAGCATGTTGAGCAGATTGGCCAACTATATGTCGGTTATCTTGGTATGTTGATAGAATGTCCGAGTAACCATCGGCTAGTAGTTCTGATATGAAAATGGTCTCAAGTCGGAGATTGTTCAGCTGTTGATCGGTAGTAGCCGAGTGTCAATCAGTTCACCAACTATGAGTCGGTGTCAGTCAATGCATAGTCGGAGTTGTATGTTCGGTCGGTTGACCTTTGTTGAGTCAGATGTCGGGGGTTGGTTGACTTGAGTTGGGGGTCAATTGACTTACCCCAATAGTTGCCCCCCACTCCCAAAGTCTAAGGTGATCCGACGTGTGCCACCATGTGGTTTATCACATTGGATGAAGGGAGTCTTTTCATATCATATCGAACCCCGATTTGGTTGCTAGCTTCTCGAGATATGAGCATCGGCTGCTTTGTCGTTTCGATGAGTACAGAATCATCATTAGACTGTCACACTGATAAGATGTTCGGTATCGGATGTCAGTGTCAAATGTCATTTCGAAAAGACGAATCGGTACCGGATGATATGATTATGACTAGTAGATCTTTACCACGTGTCTGAATGTCATTGGGTCGGAGCTATTTATGCGGATAATGGTGATGTGGCTTAATCTGGAATAGGTGCGTCGAACTGTCCGATCAATGGTTAGCCTAGATATCACCACGTGTTAACAACTGGTGAGATCTTGGTTTGAGTGCTTCAATCCTGACCGTTGAGAGATCCTATATATATAGGATCGCTTTCAGCCAACTTTTTACTTTTCATTTGTCCTTTTTGCTACGGAAGCTCTGTCAGAGGATCATTCCAGCATCTGAAGATTCTTCCTTCCTCGTCTTTCCTTTTAAGTTTCAGGTTAAGTCTTCTGTCTTTTTCGAGTCGTTCTTCATCTCCTTTAGCCTCTTTCTTTTCAATAGCTAGGAGTTCTTCTTCTCGAATAGTCGGAGTTAGAGAATCCGACTGACGACTCTTCGTCTGATTGGAAGTGAAGGTTCTTCACTTTCAGAACCGAACGTCGAATGGCTCTGGGTGCAATATTGCATCCCAGAGCAGTATCAACTTTTTGCCCCTGGTGTCGATGGTCGGGTGAATGTCCCTCCTCTGGGCCAGATGGCCTTCTGTCAAACATCTTCGGACGGATCTTCTATTTTTGATTTTGAAGTTCGTCTAGAATATTTCGGACTACTATGGTCTCTGCCCTGCTCAGCTGGCACTGAACTCGGTCTAGCTAATAATCAGCTTTGCTCTGTTGTGTCGGTTACTGCCGATCGTATCTCGTCCTTCTCTTTTTCATACTTTTTTTATTCTCCGGCCTTATCCCAAGGCCAGGGGTTGGTGGTTCTTCAACTCCCAAAAAGATCTTTCTTTTATTACCGATCTTCCATCGTCCATCCATGGATGGAAGAACTAGTTCTTCTTTGCTTCTTCCTCTCTTTCCTGGGGCTTTCCTTCTCACTGAGGCGATTCAAGAACCGGTCCCAACGATAACAGTCAGATGGAGGTCGACGATCGGGAGAACTTTCATCGACTGAAGGATATTGTGGTCCCGTCGCAGAGGGAGCTTATGACCGAACAGGCTCTCTATGACGTCGGCCTTAGTTCGGTCACCAACTTAGGTATAGTATAGTCGATCATTTCCAACTTTATTCTTCCTTTATTTTTGGATTGTGTTGACTTTTGTTTTGATTACAGCCATGCAGCCGAAGGTGCGAGTATCGCTCGCCGACGTTCATCAACACGCTGTCAGGAAGAGGGCAGTGTCTGAGGCTGGACCTTTCCGACCACCGAAGAAGAGTCGAGTTGTAGTTTCGATGTAGGCTCAAGCTATTGCTTCAACGCCAGCTCCAGCTACTGCTTCAACGTCGGGTCAAGCTGCCGCTTCGATGCAAGCTCGAGCTCCCGCTTCAATACAAGCTCAAGCTGCTGCTTCAACATCGACTGAGGAACCCGAGGTACCGTCAGTTTCTAAGCCGGTCCTGATGCTGTCCGCTCTGACAGCACTTCTCACTGTGCCGTCAACAGATGGGGTGGCGAGAGAAGGAACTACCACAGTAGAGTCGATAGCTCCATCAACTGAGGAGGTTCAGACCGAGGTGGAGGTTGCAGTCGAACCTGAGCAATCAGCAGCTGCGTTAGTTGCTCCTTTGGCAGAGGTTTCTCTGACACAATCCAATTCAAGTTTCCCCACGCTTTCAAATGTGGGGCCCTCGACAAGAGATCGGAGAAAAGCTCTAATGACTTCGCGGACGATGCAGCATCGGAGGGCCACACGGTCCATTTCAACCTTGTAGTGCCTGGAGATGAGTTGGCCCTGGTCAATCCGACATTGGCCAAGCGGCTTCTACACGCCATAATTCTTCCGACTGACTGGGAGAGTCGAAGAAAAAGGATAGTGACCGACATGTTCTTATCCTTTTACCCGATGATAGTTGGGGTAAGTTGTTTTACCTTTTTTTTTATTTTTTTATAATATATATCTGATCCGATTCATCTTCTATTTGTAGTTAATCTATGACATGTCTGCTTTGAAAGTCGACGGCAAGAAATTTGGTGACTTCCGTTGATCATGGATGAATAAAGTGGCGGTCGCCGATGCTGAGAAGATGGTTGCCCTTGAACAGTTTAAGTCGGCAACTGAGCGGGAGGCCAAGCTTCAGCAGGAGATCTCCCGATTGATTGATGATTTGGAATCTTCTGGAGCCGAACTTGAGTCGGCTCATCCAAATATTTCAGCTCTTGAGTCGAAGGTCAAAAGCAAGAAACACTCCATCCATCAATTTTGATGGAAACAAGATGAATGCATTGCTGAACTTGAAGCTGAACGTGAATGACATCGGGCCAGCCTTAAAAGGTTGGCACTGACCAAAGAAGAGTCATCTTACACACGAGCCAATGCTGAGTTGGCACAAGCCGATGCTGAGCTGGCAAAGGTGGAAGCGGAGTGGCGAGGGAGGCATTAAGTTGAGCAATCGAGGACTTCAAGAATTCAGAAGAATTCAAGGAAGAGATCTTCGAAGGCGGATTCATCTCTTATTGTGTCAGATATGAAGACGGCCGAGATGCGGTCAAAAAATTATATTCGAACCTCGACTTGAGCAGCATCGTTCCTCCAAGGTCGAAAGATGGAGCTGCTGAAGAAGATGCAGTGTCGGCTGAAAGAAGAACACTGACACCACCACCACCAGAAGTCGTCCAAATCCCCAAAGTACTCTAGAGCAAAGAGATAAAGACGACGACAAAGTTTGATCGATGTAGTTTTGTTTTCTTTTTGTAAGCAGACACTTGTAATCGGACTTCAGTCCAATTGTGTAACCTCTTCATAATAAATAAATAAAAAATTTCTAAGTTAAGACTTCGGTCTGATTGTGCTTGTCTGCAATGCAAATTATTTAACTATCGAACATTAATCAGCGAACCGATCGTTCAATAGAAACTTATAGAATCACCTGTTAGTCGCGTAGTTTCTTTTAACGTACTTTAAGAATTAGGATAAATGATAATAAGTCGAATACCCTGAGTTCGATAATTAATCGATTTGTACGTCATGTCATTTGATAATCGATAACAAGTCGAATATCCTTCGACTGACCATAGCCAAATCAGTATAATTTTAATCCGACCTTGGTCGTATTGGCATAATGTTCCGCTTAATTAGGACTAAGTCGGCATGCTAGTCTTTCGACTATGATCGGCTTTTACAATGAAAATCAAAATATATTTAATACCGAGATATAGTCGGTACTCGACTTTTACAGTGGAAAGCCGAAATATATTCAATACCGAGACCTAGCAGTACGACGGCCTTTACAATGAAAGTCGGTGTAATTAATGTCGATTTTTACAGTGAAAAATCGAGATAAATTCTGTGTTGAAGTCTAGTCAATAATTGGCTTTTACGGTAAAAACCGACATATAGTCGATGATTGATGGAAGTCGACTGAGACTTGTGATTTTGAAATTCTGAAATTCTGCATTCCGTACAATATGTACATGGGTGGTTTTATTGATGATACATCTTTAAATTGTGGGCATTCCATGTTCAGGAAATCACCGACTCTTTAAGTATTTCCAGTCAATATGCATCCGGTCTGAGTGTTTCAGCTATTCTGTAAGGTCTTCTCAATTTGGAGATAGCTTTCTTTGATCCAAAGGTTTCAAAACTTCTGCTTTCCTTAGGACCAAGTATTCTGATTGAAAGACCTTCGATTTAACTCTTGCATATAGTACCAGACTACTCTTTGCTGATATGCAGCCATCCGAACTTGAGCTTGCTATCGGACTTCTGGAAATAGATCTAAATCAGCTCTCCGATATTCGAAATTGCTCGACTCACTATATTGTTTGATCATTGTTGATGGCAATCCAATCTTGAGCGAGATCATCTTCCGTAGGCCAAATTGAATGGCGACTCTCCTGTCGGCATGCAAGGAGTTGTTCGGTATGTCCATAAAATCGGATATAGTTCTTCCACCCAGAGACCTTTAGCTTCATTCAGTCGGGTCTTGAGTCTATATAGAATTATTCAGTTGGTTACCTTTACCTCTCCATTTGATTGTGGATGGCCGACTGAAGTGAGTTTATGTGTAATATGAAATTTCGTATAGAACTCTTTAAAGTTCTGATTGTCAAATTGCCGACCATTATCAGTGATGATGGTGTGTGGTAAACCAAATTTGTATATGATTGATTTCTGAATGAAGTCTTCCATCTTACTTTCGGTAATTTATGCCAGAGGTTCAGCTTCTACCCATTTGGTGAAGTAGTCGATAGTAACCACAATGAATTTCTTCTGACCAGATGCCGGGAGAAAAGGATCGAGTATGTCAATTCTCCACTGTGTAAAGGGCCATGGTGCAACAATCGGTGTAAGCTGACTGACCGATTGGTGCTAGATATTCGAATATTTCTGACATAGTTCACACCTTCGGACAAACTCACTGCATCTTTCTTTATGATGGGCCAATAATATCCTTGTCGCAAGACTTTGTAGGCTAATGATTTATCCCTCAAGTAATTTTCGCAAATCTCTTCGTGAACTTCTCGGAGTGCATAGTCGGCATCTATTGGTCCCAAATACTTTAATAAGAAAAGAAAGAATGATCTTTTATAGAGATGACCATTCATCATAATATATTGAGAGACCGTCCATCGAAGTTGTTTGGCTTCTAAGGGATCCATAGGAAGAGTCCCACTTGTTAAGTACTGGACGAGCGGATCCATCCAGTTTGGTTCAACAGTGGAGCTGTAATACCTTCTCAACCTTGTCGATACTCAACTGTTCGAGATATTCAACGAATGTCTGACCCAACGAGTTGAAAGAAGTAGTTGCAAGTCAGGAGAGTATGTCGGCTTGAGCATTTTCAATTCTTGGAATGTGAAAGATCACAAAGTATTTCAAGGTTGATATAAGATCCTTCACCTTCTGAAGATACTTCATCATGATTGGGTCTCGGGCTTCAAATTCGTCCTTGACATATCCAGCAATTAATTGTGAATCGATGAAGACCTTCAAACTGTCGATGTCAAGTTCCTTAGCAATCTTCAAGTCGGCTAAGAGTGCTTCATATTCAGCTTGAGTATTCGATGCTTTGAAGCTGAACTGAAGGACAAATTCAGTGACCACTCCTTCGAAATTTGTAAGAATGAGATTTGCTCCACTGCCCTACGCATTAGATGCTCCATCAATGTGCAGCACCCAAGTTAACTTTAGGTCGGATTCGAAAGTCATGGTCTACTTTATTGTATCATCAGTTTCATTCTCTAGTTTATTGTCGGATACTATACATTCGACGACGAAGTCGACTAGAACTTGCACCTTCATTGATGGACATGGACGATATTGTATGTCAAATTCGTCAAGTTTTACTGTCCACTTTGCCATTCGACCCGAAGTATTAGGTCGATGCAAGATTGTCTTTAACGATTGATCAATAAAACCACAATTAGGTATGCCTGGAAGTATGGGTGAAGCCATTGTGATGATATAATCAGAACGTAGATCTTCTCCGCTCTTGAATACCTCACTTGGGCATTATGTAGCACCTTGCTAGTGTAGTAGATCGATCGTTGGATTCGATTTTTATCTTCTTGGACGAGCACCGAACTGACCGCTTCAGTCGAAGTTGCCAAATAGAGATACAATGTTTCTCCGACCTTTATTTTGTGAGCAGAGATAGAGAAGCCAAATACTTTTTCTAGTCTTCGAAGGACTGTCGATATTTATCTGACCATGAGAAGAACTTCATTTGCCGCAAAGTCTGGAAGAAAGATAAACATCTTTCAGTTAACCTAGAAATAAATCGGCTGAGTGTGGCGACTCTTCCATTAAGTTGCTGTATCTCCTTTTTGAAGCTCGATGCTTCATATTGATGATAACTTTTATCTTCTCGGGATTAGCCTCTATTCCTCGTGACATAAGAAATCCAAAAAATTTCTCAAAAGTCACTCCGAACGCATACTTAGTCGATTCAACTTTATCTGGTGTCATCGAAGTGTGCTAAAGGCATCTTACAGGTTTCGAACATGCTCTAAAGCTTGGAGGCTTTTCACCAACATGTTGTGCACATATACCTCCATGTTTCGCCCGATCTGTGCTTTGAAAATCTTATTGATAAGCCATTGGTAATTGGCTCCAGTATTTTTCAAACAGAAAGGCATCACTTTATAACAGTGTATGCCTTAATCGATTACGAAGGCTATGTACTCTTCATCTTCAGGCACCATCCGAATTTGATTATATCCGACAAAGGCATCCATGAAGCTTAAAAGTCGATGGTCTGAAGTTGTATCAACCAGTTGGTCAATCTTTGATAATGAAAAGCTGTCCTTTAGACAAGCTTTATTCAAATCTATGTAGTCGATGCAGATTCTTCATTTTTCATTGGCCTTCCTCACCATTACCACATTGGCAAGCCAGATAGGATAAGTAGCTTCTCTGATGAAGCCTACTGTGAGGAGCTTGTCGACCTCTTGGTCAATGATCTTCTGTCTTTCGAGGGTAAAAGGTCATTTCTTCTATCTCACCGGCTTGACATTTGGATTGATATTGAGTCGGTGAGTTATTACATCTGGAGGGATGCCTGGCATGTCGGTGGCCGATCAAGTGAAGATGTCGGCATTTGCTCTTCGTAGATTTATTAATTGCTGTCACTCCGGATCAGACAGCCGCGATCTAATTTGAACCATCTTTTCTAGATCTTTTTTCTTTTAATGGGATGAAAACTAGTTGTTCAACTGGTTCACCCTCCTCTTGATTCTCTCTTTGATCCAACTTATCGACGGATAGAAAGTCTTCAGGTTTATTGTTTTGAGTGGAGACTAAGAAGCAGCATCGGGCTAACTGTTGGTCTCCACATATTTCTCTGACTCCGTTCCTTATCAAGAATCAGGCCAATAAATAGTATGTTGAGACCACCGCTCTCAATGCATTAAGACTAGATCATCCGAGTATGGCATTATAGGCTGAAGAAACTCGGATAACCATGAATGTCACAAAAATAGTGCTCTATAGTGGTTCAATTCCCACGATTAAGGGAAGAGAAATTTTTTCTTCCACAGTCATAACATCCCTAGTAAAATTGATCAATGGCGTCAAGACTCTTCTGAGTCGATTGGTCGGTAGTCGTATTCGAGAGAAAATCGAGTAAAAAAGAACATCAGTAGAACTTCCATTATCTAAAAAAATTCTTTTTACATCATAATTTGCTATTATTGCCAAAACAACAACAGCATCATCATAGAAAGTTTGAATTCTCCGAACATCCTCTTTCAAAAAAGTTATTACATCATTGAGTCGTTGCCTTTTCGCTGACTCTTCTTTAGAAGTTGCCCCCTAGTTCAATCATCTAGAGATCATTTGACTACTTCTGTAGTCGGTTGATTATTGATAGCCTCCTCAGTTTGCAGCTGAGGTCATCGATCGGCAGGAGATTGAGTCAGTGGATCTCTTCGATACTTTCTGAGACAGCCTCGTCGGATCAGGACCTCTATCTCGTCCCTAATCTGGATGCATTGTTCGATGTCGTGATCATGGTCACAATAGAACTGACAGTACTTCCTCCGATCATGGTTCCTCGAGGGTGCCTTCATTGGTGGGGGGTGTTGTAGGTATTCTGCTCCTTCGATCCCCATGAGAATCTACGCATGAGGAGCAAAGAGAGGAATATAGGAGTCATACCTGCCGTAGTTCGGCTTCGAACTCCGTCATTGAGGTGAAGCTCGTTTATTAGAGGGTGGCCGACTTGATTCGATCGGAGCTCCACCTTTCTTCTATTTCTTCTTCTAACTTTTGCCTTCTGTCTGGCATCGGTCAGAAGCAGCCTCGTCCATGCGGATGTACACGAACGTGCATTCGAGAAATTCAGCATAGGTCCGGAGGAGAGTTTTGTCTAAAGAGTAAGAGAACCTGGACCTCCTTAAATCCTTTTTCATGGCCTATATGACCATGTCTTCGTTGAGGTCCCTGACCTCAAGCGTGGCTGTATTGAAACGGACCATGAAGTCTTTTAAAGTTTCAGTCTCTCCTTGTTTGATTGAGAAGAGACTGTCGGATGTTCATGGTGGACTTCAGCTAGTGTTGAAGTGAGCCATGAAGGAATATTTGAGCTGTTCGAAGGAATCAATGATTTCCGACTGAAATCCAAAATACCAGGCTCGAGCAGCTTTTCGAAGTGTTGTCGGAAAGCTGATACATAAGAGGATGTCGATTGCCTCCTGAATCATCATGAGAGCTTTATAGCTCTCTAAATGGTCGATTGGGTCGGTGGAGCCATCGTATGCTTCCACCCATGGCATCTTAAATCGAGACGAGATCGGCTCGTCCAAGATGTGTCGAGAGAGAGGTTAGGCAGTGTGGAAGTCGTAGTTGCTAAAGGATTTCTAACCTTCCACCTGAAGCCGGGCAAGTCGGCGCTCGATTTTTTGAAACTTGCATTCATAATCGTCCAACCGCTGTTGTCGAGAGACTTCGGGGGTGGAACTTCCCAACGAATTTGAAGGAGAAGCAGAAGGCATTCACAGTCGTTTCCTCTTCCTAACACTGTGGAGATGGGAAGAAGAGGGGGAAAGTCGTGAGTAGTGGGTGGCACGGTGAGAGTGCTGAGAATATGATCGTCCGTCTTGATGGAAGTGTCGAGATGGTCGCTCTGAGGAGGAAGAAGGTGATCATCATGGAGGACGGCGGCTGTGCCTAGAAGGCACCGACTGTGCCATCGGTTGCTCTACCGGTGGTGGCTATTGCTGCTGGATTTGCTGTTATTGGAGGCTTTTGACAGCCTCCGTCAGCACATTCATCTACTACACGAGTGCAGCAATTTAGGCATTCGTGGTGATCACAGGACGTGAAGAACTGAGCTCTGCTACCGGAAGTGGGGGAGGAGTATCTTCTCGACAAAAAAAATGCCTCGCCGATCCGATCGAATATTGGGCTCTAATTTTTGGCATGATTGGTTGCAGATTGCCCCCTACCTGGCGCGCTAATCTGTTACGGTCAATTTTCTGTCGTCTGTCGTCGGTGATGAGTACCTACAAAATAGCGTCCTCACAAATCAAAGTTGTATCTGACGGAGACCCTCCAATACTTAAATCAGAATGAAAATTGATGAACAGTAGTAAATTTGAGTATCGAGTGTAGTAGAGCTCTGATCAGAAGTGTCTTACCAGTACTGTTCTCTTATTCTCTTTTTATAGATGAATCTGATGTAACCGTCGAGCACATAGTCTCGCTTTTTATGGTGCTAAATTATCGGACCATAATTGTAGAATTAGTAGGTTGTTAATTTTCAGTAATTGCTGAGACACGTAGTTGATAACCATTCATGACGGTTACAGTACGTTGAGCAGATTGACCGACTATATGTTGGTTATCTTGGTATGTCGATAGAACATCTGAATGACCATCGGCTAGTAGTTCTAATATGCAGAGATTGTTCTGCTGTTGGTCGGTAGTAGCCGAGTGTCAATCAGTTCGCCGACTATGAGTCGGTGTCAGTCGATGCATGTCGGAGTTGTATGTTCGGTCGATTGATCTTTGTTGAGTCGGATGTTGGACGTTGGTTGACTTGAGTCGGGGATCGATTGACTTACCCCAACATGCACTTTGGTGAAATATGATTCTTTTTTCTCCCAATAAAAATCTCCTTTCTCTCGACTGTAAGTGTTGGATTAAGGAATCTAACCTCAGTATGTAAAAGCCGATTTTGAATATATTTTCTAATGCCATGTTAGTTGACTACAAATGTTAATTACTTTAATTGTCGTTATGCATTTTGGTAACCTAATCCCTATCAGCGAGTAGATGCTTGATGGGAAATCAATACCTTTCTTCTCATATTACTTCATATTTATAAATAAGTATTGTAGACTTCTATCTAAGCTAATATAATGCTACATGAGTTAGGTCTTCCCTAACTCTTTGCATCAAAAAAAAAAAAAAAAATTGTCGTTATGCATGACGACCATCCTATATTGTTGTGAAAGCTTACCGTTGCAGTGGGCTTCGGCTGAAAAGATTTGTCATTCAATTCCATGAATCTTTTTAGCCGAAGCCCTATGCAATGGTAAGTATAATTCTTCAAAAGAAGAGGGATGTAAATGATGTCATAACTCTTTGCCTTTTTTTAATGATTATTTTCAGTTTCGTTCAGTGCGATAGGAAACATGACAGGTAATTCATCATAATCTTCTATTTCTATTCCTTACCAGAAAAGAAAAATACCCAAAAAAACACTTTTAAAAGCACGCAATTTTTGTTTTCAAAAGAAAACCTGATTCAAAATATACAAATAATCTTCTATTTCTGTTCCTCACTGGAAAATAAAAATAATACCCAAAAGAAACACAAGCACGCAAAAATTAAAAATAAAACCAAATATAATACACAAACAGCAGTGATAAATGAGTAAAAAGGAAATACGATTTTTAGGTTAATGTCAGCGTCTTACCTTCTCCATGATCATCAGCATGCAGGACTATCAGTACGTACTTGATTAAACCCATCATCGTCAAAGTCCAAAAGATCAAACTCAATATACCGAGTACGTCCTTCTCCTCCGGGTTCGGCAAGGTGATGGAAGAGAAAACGTAGAGAGGAGAAGTTCCGATATCGCCGTACACCACACCAAGCGATTGATAGCTCAGTAGCAGCGTTTGCATCCACGTAAAATTCTGCAAAATTTTCCATCAACATCATACTTCGCTCCAAGAAAGTTGATAAGAAAAATATTGAGATGTAAAACACACCGTTGGCTGGCGTTTTGGGATCTTGTAAGTGTTGCCGAAGCTAAGCATTCTTCTTGCCCGTTCTCCATCTTCTTTAGGGTTTGCATTCTCGATATATCCGACGGCGTCGCCCCCTCCTCCTGCCTCCTCCTGTTCTCCATCTTCTTTGGGGTTTCCATCGTCGATATCTACGATGACCTTGCCTCCTCTTGCCTCCTCCATCTCTGGTGACGATAGACCAAATACCAAGATTAAAATTTTCTGCACAAGAGAGGATAAGGGCGAGGGCAGTTGGGAACGGCCAACAGCGTTACGAGGAGGAGAACGAGGAAGCTTCGACCTCCCACGGAACCTCCGCGTCAGTCCCAAAAACTTTACGCGGCCCGCGTTTCCCTTTTTATCTGGGAAGTTTAGGAGAGAGAGGACTACGACTTGATCGCGACCGTCCGTGCCGGGGTACAATGATCGGATAGGCCGTGAAGGTCCCGGGCGCCTCCTTTGGCATCGGCCGTGATTTCTGCGTTAACCTGCCAAGGCTGGCTGCCGGATCGTCTTGGCCGCCCCGAAGGACCGACCGACTTTGATCACACTGCGAGGGGTCAACGGCGGATCCGAGTCGCCATCAGCTTCTTCGGATCGTTGCCTTGGCGAATGACGCCGGGGTCAGAGGTCTTTAAGTATTTAAAAAAAACACGAATTCTTTATATATTTAAGATTGCGGGATACGAAGGTTGTCCCAACTTATTTATCAGTTTCTGTTTTGGAAAAAATAATGCTCTAAGATATTTGGGGTTTCTTTTAACGGGACGGCCATCAAACAAACGGGAGCGCAAGCGATACGTGAGACTGCTTTGTTTGACGGCCAATGTTTGATTTCAGGGGCACGGTCTTTTATTATTATTATTATTTTTTTTTTTTTTTGAACTTGCTAGCTTAGTGAATGTTGGTGCAGAATTTCACCGACGTCGGAAAAGCTGAAGTCGAGGAGATCGCGTCCGCCGCCGAAACCTGCAAGGAAAGTCTAAATCGGAGTTGGGGGTGCTCCGACAAGACCCTCCAACGCTCAAGTCAGTACTCTGCCTCAACAGAAATGGAGCACTCAAATGAAATTTTAGCAGAGTTTCGAGATAGAATTTTGAGCTTAGAGAAGAACGTATCTGGAATCCCTTTTTATAGACGGAGAGCATAACTGATTGACAGCGACGTCTGTAACTGCCTGGTAGTGAGCCATTCAGGGCCACACAGAGTTTGTTACGGAGAGTAGTGGCGTCAAGAGGCCGTTCAGGACCACGTGGAGTCTGTTATGAGAGTGGAGTGGTGTCCGTTGTCGCGACTTGTCAGAGAGTGGTGGAGCCACGTGGAATCCATTACAGAGAGTGGAGTAGGGTAGTGGCCATTATCGTGACTTGCCAGAGAGTTCGGGCCTGACGGTTGAAGCTCGATCGGGACGTCTGATGGAGTGGAATGGTTCTCTGTCTCAGCAATCCAGGAGAAGCTTAGATGTTTCCGAGGTTGTTGATGAGTCTACTGTTGTCGGATGTCTTGGACGCTGATGCTACAGGCGGGAGTCATCTGCTGTAGAAGCTCGGACGAAAACTTTCTGTTGGTGAAGTCTGGTAGAAGTCTGATTGCCAGAGAAGTCCGTTTGGGATTTGCCTGATATGGAAGCTCTTCTGAAAATTGTCCGCCGGAGAGATCCAGTTTCATGAGGAATCCGCAGGAGGTCGTCCGACAGTGGAGTGTTGGGAATAGTGTCCCAAAGCCAATCATCAGCCTGTTGACAATTGTGCTCTTTCTTGTATTAGTATATGAATTATAAATGAATAAAAGTTATTTTGACATTTTTCATCACAAATTGTTTCATCTTCTAATGAACTCCTGTATTGTGGTGAAGTCCTTAAGACTATTTAGACTCGACAAAAGAGGATTTGTCATTTAGTTCTTAAACATGTTCGCGACCAAATGATACATTGTTATCAAGGACAACAACGTTTATCAAGTATAGATCATTGTGTGCCATATAGGTTGGTTGTCCTCTTAACCAAAAAGTGTGGAGACACTGGTATGGCATACAAGTGAGATGTAAGGGTACATCTGCACTGAACGTGACCGACTCCGGAGCTTTTTCTGCTGTCAAGATTTGCTCCGATGGGATATGGGTATAACTGTCCCTCCGATCTGAGACCGCCACGGTGACTGGCAAGCAACTCACTGCACTTAGGCACTGGACTACCTGAATTTCTAATTCAGTAACGGAAGGCTGCTGGGTGTAGTCAAGTACTTGACTTGTCGGTGCGTGTGTCAAGATGGGATTGACCACTCCAGTTCAAGAGCTGTGTACAGTCGTATTTCAATTTAACAAAACCTTGGCCAGGGCAGTCCTAGTGAGAAGTCACAGGACTGTTTGAGTTGAGCACAATTCGGATGATCTAATCAGGGTTGACAGTTTAACCTTGAGTCGTCCTAAACACAGGGGTCAAAAGGATGAATTATACAATAACCATATTCACGTAGGTTCTGAGTGTTGCGATTGCGACTATTCGACCTATCCGAATATCGGGTACCATTACTAGATGGTCACTTCGATTAGTAAAGGAATTGGTTCCTGTGCTACCGGCTTAGATTCGAACCTGCAGGGTCACACACATTAGAGGTTCCCATCTGATCTGATGGCTAATGAAGAGTCCTAATGCTTGTGGACTTTGAGTCCTACGTGTCTGAAACTCTGTGATCAAGAATCAAGATTATCTAATCATGAGTTCCACACATTTTAGGTACCGGGGTCAAGAGTCCCACTGATTTGGGATTTTTTGATCAGAGTTTCATATCAATGGACTCTGATGCCCGATTGCCCATCGAATTTGGACTCAGTATTTATGAGAGGTTTAATTAGTGATTTGATCACTAATTACTTTTTGATTGGTATTATTTTTGGATCAAGTCCAATTGAATTGGATTCAGTTGGGTTTGACCCGATTAGGTTAAGAGTTGACCTAATCGACGAAGTGGTTTGGTCCTTGATCTGATCAGAAATTGGGCTTAGTCAATTTCTGATTTGATTAGAATTTTATTGAGCTTAATTAAGCCTAATTAAGTTGGGTTTAACTTAGTCTAATTGTGCCTAACCTATTTTGATTAGGTTGGCTCAATTAGGTTGAAACCACTTTGACCTATCTCCCTGCGCCACCTCACTTATCTGCGCCCATTTGAATTCACAAGAAATAATTTCTCATGAATTTTCTCCCATGCAGAAGCCTTCCCACGCCCTCCCTTGTGCGCCAATTATCTGGATAAAGATTGGTTTGTTGGCCATTCAAATTCAAAGGATGCTTGAATTTGAATGGGCAACTAATCCATGCGCCACCCACCTTATCCTGTGTGCCATTTAATCTACACGAGAAAGAGTTTCTCGTGTAAATTCTCCACGCACAAAGAACCCACACCTCCTCTCTTCTCTCGTCCAGAGTGGATAAGGATGGGTTGGTTTGTATTTGAATTTAAATTCGATTTGAATTCAAGTGAGCAACCACCTATCTTTATCCTCTCACACGGATAAGACGTGTCTTGCACTGTTTTAAAAGAGAAGAGAAGGTGGGGCGTGCGTAGAATTTTTCTGAGAGAGAATAGTGGGCGTGAGGAAGCCTTGTGCGTGAGTTGGAAGTTCAAAAACTTCTGAAAGAAAAAAAAAAAAGAAAAATAAAGTGGGCGCAGAGTTTTCGTGAGTACCCTAAGGTTTCTACCTAGGATTCGGAAAGTGAGAAGGTGAGCTACGAGTGTCGTGAGCCCATTAGATTTCAGGAAGAGCTTCATCAACCTCTCAAGAACATCTGTTGATGATCCAGAGCATCCGAGGAGTCGACAGATCAAGATCAAAGGAGTTCGATTAGCATCGGTCATCGAAAGGGTTCTGCGACAAACTAGCATTCGTGAGGAGCCGATCAGATCGGGAGCTTCGTGTGGACGATCCACGAAGGTCAGACATACTGTATGGCTGTATTGCAATGATCAAATCTTCTCGATGATAATCAGACTATAGCGATCGACTACCTGCACGTAGGTAATGTGTTCTGAACACATAACAGTAAAATATTTACCGTAGAGAATTCGAAATTTTAAATTTAAATGTATGCTATATATATCATATTTAGATCCTTATGTAGGGTTAATATATATTAATTAATTAGATTAATTAATATTTTTTATTGTAAAATAGTAATTTTGAAAAAATTTTAAAATTATCGTTTTACCCCTACACTCAAATTTCACCACAAATGGTATCAGAGCAGGTTCTAAAATATGATATACATTTACATGCGTAGATTAAGTAGTAATCTAAAAGTTTAAATTTAAAATTTAAATTTAAAATTTAAAATTCAAAATTTAAATTTGAATTTTGAAATTTGAAATTTAAAATTCAAAATTAAATTTAAAATTTAAAATTTAAAATTTGAAATTTCTTTGAAATTTCAAATTTGAAATTCAAAATTTAAAATTTAAAATTTAAAATTTGAAATTTCTTTGAAATTTCAAATTTGAAATTCAAAATTTAAAATTCAAAATTTAAAATTCAAAAATTTAAAATTTGAAATTTGTTTGAAATTTGAAATTCAAAATTTAAAATTTAAAATTTAAAATTTAAAATTTGAAATTTAAAATTTAAATTTTGAAATTGGTATATTTAAATATACTTGATCCAAGTAGCAAGTAGTCTAATTGGGTTGGTTGCCATGGTCATCCGGTCATAGGAGAAAAGTAGGGTTTAAAGGCCCTCTCCTCCCATTCGATGGGGTTCTCCTATGACGGTAAGGGTGCCGATGCGATTATATCCCATGCAGACAAAACAGTGAAAAGACTTAATTGTAAAGGTTCAATTATGAAATTTATCATGAATGTGTTAGATTAGATCTAAAGAAATATTCATAATTTATTTTGATTGAGTTATTTTCTGTTATGTAATTAGTAATAGGATTGCTGTTTATGAAATGTGCTGATCCGTTTGTGAAATGAGTCAACACATTTGATGAACAGAAAATAAAATCTTTCAAATTTAAAAATTATTTTCGAAATGCCAAATCCTGACCCATCAGTCTAAATACTTAATTAAAAGAATTAAGTGTTGTCTAGTTGGTCTAGAATTGTGAATTAAGACCTAAAATAATTGCATAAACTTGTGGGTCAATGGGTTAGATGGATTAGGTCCATAATTGGGTTAGACCTAAGGTTAGCTTAAAGAAATAGACTAAATTAGAGTAATTGGTCAAATCTAATCAAAAGTTGAATTAGATTAGATCAAGGACACTCTAGATTCAACTCAAATAGTTGTAGTTAAATGGGTCAATGTCTTTAACTAGACCAAGATGGACTTAATTCATGGCTACGTGGTGGAACCTATTTACTAAGTTGATCAAATTAAAACTAATGAACCGGTTGGTGTCTAAAGTAAGTTCAGCAGTCTGACCAGTGGTTTTTAAGTGGGAGCTACTCGCATTGATTCGATCTCTGACGAGTTAATGGCATATCCTCACCACTGATCTTACTTACCTAGCCAACCTGGTGAGTTAGGTTTTGATTAGATCACTCGGTGATTAGGGTTCACCAATGTCATTAGGTAAATCAGTGTGACTGATTTAGGTGCTCCTAATGCCGGCTTTAATTAAATCCTTTTTAATCTGACTTGGTGAAGTCAGTGGGAGGATGGAAATTGGCTGGTTAATTACTTCTCTTCTATCCTTTAATAAAATCTTCAAAAATTATTAGGTCCCTAAAAATGATTAAGTTATACTGATAACTAGGTCATAGCCTCCCATTAAGTGAGTGATAATGAGTCCATTAGTTTAATAATCACTGGAGGCCCAAAGGCCTGGTGCTTATTGACTAATGGAATTATCATTCATAATATGATCATTTGGTTGAGTCTTTCTGATGGTGGTAAGGTTGGCCAGCCAAAGTCGGGCCTGATCATTTATAGATCTGATTCACCAAATCAAGTTATATTAATGGTTGGACCTAAGCAGATCTTTTCAGTGGAGGCCAAAGCCTACTGATTAGGTTTCGGGGCAAAATCCATTACTAGAAGTTGTTTAGAGAAATAATTGGTTATGAACCTACCCATAGATGCACATAGGTTGACCAACCAAAGTTGGGCTTGTGTGTGATCTGTGTGGATTCTAGTACCCACTAAGGAATTAAAGTAATTCCTCGAATTGAAGGTTGAGGCTACCAGTTCGTAAAAATATTGGGAGAAACTTTAGACTAAAGTCCAAGTCTTTAGTATTAATAATTTATGTACTAATAAAGGTCTGGTTTTTCTTTATGCAGCTATGGCCACTATCCTGTTGCTCTGGTTATTATTAAATAATGACAAGCTCATGGGACCTAATTTTGATAGTTGGTATCGAAAATTAAAAATCATCCTTGAGCATGAGCGGATCCTTTATGTAGTAACGGATTCGGCACCTGAGGAGCCAGCCTCGAACGCTAAAGGAGCGGTCCGAGATACTTATCATAAGTGGCTCAAAGACCGCACTATCATTCGGAGCATAATGCTGGCGGCAATAAATGATGAGTTCAGCCGCAGGTTCGAGAACGTCCAGCCGCAGGAGATGCTTTAAATGTTGAACGACTCCTTTGGCACGTTTGACGATGTTGAAAGGTACAAAATTAATTGTGCCATTTTTAATGCTCGGATGAGGGATGGGGCTTCAGTCACTGATCATGTACTGTACATGATCGAAATGATTGAGCACCTAAGTAAACTGGGCTTTCCCTTGCACGAGCAGCTCGATAAGGATGCGATCCTTAATTCTTTGCCCAAGTCCTTCCTCCCCTTCCTTACTTATTTTCGGATGACAAAGCCTGCAGTGAACTACCACGGCTTGTTGGGGTTACTGCAGAACTTTGAAAAGACCAGTAGCTCCATAAGGAGTCGGTGAATGTTGTGGGAGGATCTTCTTCTGGTCGTCGATCTTTTAAGAAAGGGAAGAAGAACAATAAGAAGAAGGGCAAGAAGGTGCAGTCGCATGCTAGGATGTCTACACAGGGTCAGACCAAGAAGCGCAAGCCCGACCAGAGCTAGGCGGAGTGCTTCTTTTGCAAGAAATAGGGGAACTGGAAGAGGAACTATCCTCTATACATTGCCTCCCTGGATCCGAACAGGCCAAAGAAGAAGTAAGGTAATTATATGATAACACCTTGCAACTTTTCCATTTGTGATACTACTGTCTGGGTATTGGATACTGGAAGCCCTTATCATATCTGTAATTTGATGCAGGGTCTGCAGGTCAGTAGGAGATTTGATGAAGGCGAGAGGTTCCTGAACGTTGGAGATGGAAGCAAAGTTTCAGTTCTAGCTTTAGGAATCATGAACCTTGTAATCAACTCTCGTAATATAATTCTGAGTGAATGTCACTATTATCCAAGTTTTTTATTAAATATTATTTCTGTAGGCCTTTTGGCCATGAACAGTTATAAATTTTTAATAAAAAAAAACGTTTGCAATATCATTTTGAATGGTGTTACAATATTTATTGGACAACTAAATAATAAAATTTACTTACTATCACAATCTGTTAATGTGGTTCAAACCTCCGATAAATATCCTAGAATGGACAATATGTCAGAAGTCTATCTTTGGCACTGTAGACTAGGTCATATCAATAAGAACAGGATAAACAGGTTGGCTCAAGAAGAAATTTTTGAAGTTGGTGATTGTGAATCACTTCCAACCTATGAGTCCTATCTTCTTGGGAAGATGATCAAGTCCCCTTTTACTGGAAAAGGTGAGCGAGCCAGTGAACTCTTGGGTCTGGTACATTCTGATGTATGTAGACCCATGAGCTCAAGTGTAAGAGGTGGATATTTCTACTTCATAACCGTCACAGATGACCTATCGAGGTATGGGTATGTCTACCTAATGAAGCATAAGTCAGAGTCGTTTGAAATATTCAAACTATTCCGAAATGAGATAGAAAAATAAACTGAGAAGTGTATTAAAACTCTTCGATCTGATCGAGGAGGTGAATACCTTTCCAATGAGTTTCTGACATATTTTGGAGAGAATGGGATTCTATCTCAGTAGACTCCTCGTGGAACACCACAGCATAATGGTGTATTTGAAAGGAGGAATCGGATCTTGTTGGATATGGTTCGATCCATGATGGGGTTTGCTGGTCTGCTGATATCCCTCTGGGGATATGCGCTCGAATCGGCTTGTTACCTTCTAAATAGAGTTTCGAGTAAGTCTGTAACCAAAATGCCATATGAGATATGGATAGGACGTAAGCCAGTACTCTCGCACCTTAGGGTTTGGGGGTGTCTGGCTTATGTTAAACGTTTAATTACGGACAAGCTTGGACCTAGGTCTGACAAGTGTTATTTCATAGGATACCTAAAAGAGACTAAAGGGTATTATTTCTACCTAGCTGATGAGCAAAAGGTGTTTGTCAGCCTTAAGGCAATCTTTTTAGAAAAGGAATTCCTTGGTGAAGGGACTATTGCCTCTAAGGTCGAACTTGAGAAAGTTCGGCAGGTGGAAAAATCGACACAAGTAGCTGAACCTGAACCAGATTTGGTTAGATCAAATCGGAGCCCATTGTTCCTGCACCCTTAAGGCGGTCTGGTAGAGTACCACGTCAATCGGACAGATATTATGGTTTCTTGATCTGGGACGGCGATCCTGTCGAACTTGATGAAAATGATGAGGATCCGATCACCTACATGGATGCAATGTAGAGACCTGACTCTGAGAAATGGCTAGAGGCCATGAAATCTGAAATAGAGTCCATAAAGGTCAACGATGTGTGGACATTGGTTGACCCACCTGAAGGAGTAAAACCCATAGGGTGTAAGTGGGTCTTCAAGAGGAAGAGAGGCGCAGACGGAAAGGTGGAGACCTATAAAGCCCGTCTAGTTGCCAAGAGATATCGTCAACATTATGGTATAGACTATGACGAGACGTTTTCTCCTATGGCAATGCTCAAATCCATTCGGATTATACTTGCGATAGCTGTCCATCTGAACTATGAAATCTGATAGATAGATGTGAAAACAGCTTTCCTAAATGGAGAGCTGGACGAAGAGGTGTATATGATACAACCTGAAGGGTTCACATCCATAGATGAGTCTAAGGTGTGCAGGCTACAGAGGTCCATTTATGGACTTAAGCAAGCATCCTGAAATTGGAACATACGTTTTGATAGGACGATCAAAACGTATGGCTTCGTTAAGAACGGAGAAGGGCCCTACATTTATAAGTGGGCTAATGGTCCATAATGGTATTTCTTGTATTGTATGTGGATGAATTCTTTTAATCGAGAATGATGTCCTTGCATTACAGGGAATAAAGATTTGGCTGTCGTCACAGTTCTCCATGAAGGATCTAGGAGAAGTTCCTACATCTTAGGGATGAGGATATATAGGGATAGATCTAAAAGGTTGCTTGGCTTATCTCAGTCCATGTACATTGATACTATTTGAAGAGGTTCAGCATGGAGAATTTCAAGAAAGTTATCTACCGATAGACCATAGAATTTCTCTCTCGAAGAGGGATTGTCTGACAACATCTCAAGAGAGAGAGGTATGGGTAGAATTTCATATGCTTCGGCAGTGGGATCTATAATGTACGCCATGACATGTACATGACTAGATGTGGCATACTCACTAGGGGTAATGAGTAGATACCAATTTGATCCAGGGGAGAATCACTGGAAGGTTGTTAAAACCATCCTGAAATATTGAAGAAATACTAAGGACCAGTGGCTTGTTTATGGTGAATCGGACTTGAGACTTATAGGGTTTACAGACTCTAGTTTTCAATCTGATCATGATGACAGCAAGAGTGTGTCGGAATTTATTTTTACCCTCAATGGTGGGGCTATCTGCTGGAAGAGTTTCAGCAGCACACAGTGGTGATTCAGTTTGCGAGGCAGAGTATGTCACTGCATCATATGCTACCAAAGAAGTGGTGTAGCTGAAAAAATTCATCACCGAGTTCGGAGTAGCACCCTCCTTTGTTGGTCCAGTTCTGCTCTATTGTGACAGCTTTGGAGCCATTGCTCAGGCGAAGAAACCGAAAGCACACCAGCGGACGAAGCATATTCTGTGCCGCTACCATCTCATCCGAAAAATCGTGGATCGAGGTGACGTCGACCTTCAGAAGATCCACGAAAAAAAAATCTGACCGACCCATTCACTAAAGTCATTGCAGTGAAGGAGTTCGGCGACTTCAAGTCGAAGATGGGTATTAGATACTGCACCAATTGACTTTAGACCAAGTGGGAGATTATTGGGAATAGTGTCCCAAAGTCAATAGTCAGCCTGTTGACGATTGTACTCTTTCTTGTATTAGTATATGAATTATAAATAAAAAAAATTATTTTGATATTTTTCATCATAAATTGTTTCATCTTCTAATGAACTCCTATGTTGTGGTGAAGTCCTTAGGACTATTTAGACTCGACAAAGAGGATTTGTCATTTAGTCCTTAAACCTATTCGCGACCAAATGATACGTTGTTACCAAGGACAAAACATTTATCAAGTATAGATCATTGTGTACCATATGGGTTGGTTGTCCTCTTAACCAAGGAGTGTGGAGACACTGGTATGGCATACACGTGAGATGTAAGGGTATATCTCTGCATTGAACGTGACCGACTTCGGAGCTTTTTCTACTGTCAAAATTTGCTCCGATGGGATATGGGTATAACTGTCCCTCCGACTTGAGACCGCACGGTGACTTGCAAGCAACTCACTGCACTTAGGCACTGGACTACCTGAATTTCTAATTCAGTGATGGAAGGCGTTGGGTGTAGTCAAGTACTTGACTTGTCGGTGCGTGTGTCAAGATGGGATTGACCACTCCAGTTTAGGAGCTGTGTACAGTCGTGTTTCAATTTAGCAAAACCTTGGCCAGGGTAGTCCTAGTGAGAAGTCACAGGACTATTTGAGTTGAGCACGATTCGGATGATCTAATCAGGGTTGACAGTTTAATCCTGAGTCGTCCTAAACACAGGGGTCAAAAGGATGAATTATACAATAACCATATTCACATAGGTTCTGAGTGTTGCGATTGTAACTATTCGATCTATTCAGATGTCGGGTACCATTGCTAGATGGTCACTTCGATTAGTACAGAAATTGATTTCTGTGCTACCGGCTTAGGTTCGAACCTGCGGGGTCACACACTTAGAGGTTCCCATTGATTTGATAGCTGGTGAAGAGTCCTAATGCTCATGGACTTTGAGTCCTACGTGTCTGGAACTCTGTGATCGAGAATCAGGATTATCTAATCACGAGTTCTACACATTTTGGATACCGGGGTCAAGAGTCCCACTGGTTTGGGACTTTTTGATCAGGGTTTCATATCGATGGACTCTGATGTCCGATTGCCCATCGATTTGATCTCAGTATTTATGAGAGGTTTAATTAGTGATTTGATTGCTAATTAACTCAATTTGATTGAGTAATTATTTTTGGATTAAGTCTAATTGAATTGAATTTAGTTGGGTTTGACTCGATTAGGTTAAGAGTTGATCTAGTCGACGAAGTGGTTTGGTCTCTGATCTGATCAGGGGTTGGACTTAGTCAATTCTTGATTTGATTAAGATTTTATTGAGCCTAATTAAGCCTAATTAAGTTGGGTTTAACTTAGTCTAATTGTGCCTAACCTATTTTGATTAGGTTGGCTCAATTAGGTTGAAACCACTTTGACCTCATTTCCCTGCGCCACCTCACTTATCTACGCCCATTTGAATTTATGAGAAATAACTTCTTGTGAATTTTCTCCCACACAGAAGCCTTCCCACGCCCTCCCTTGTGCACCAATTATCTGGATAAAGATTGGTTTGTTGGCCATTCAAATTCAAAGGATGTTTGAATTTGAATGGGCAACTAATCCATGCGCCACCCACCTTATCTTGTGCGCCATTTAATAATCTACACTAGAAAGAGTTTCTTGTTAAATTCTCTACGCACAAAGAACCCACACCTCCTCTCTTCTCTCACCCAAAGTGGATAAGGATGGGTTGGTTTACATTTGAATTCAAATTTGATCTGAATTCAAGTGAGCAACCACCTATCTTTATCCTCTCACATGGATAAGACGCATCTTGCACTGTTTTAAAAGAGAAGAGAAGGTGGGGCATGCATAGAATTTTTCTGAGAGAGAATAGTGGGTGTGAGGAAGCCTTGTGCGCAAGTTGGAAGTTCAAAAACTTCTGAGAGAAAAGAAAAGAAAAGAAAAATAAAGTGGGCGTAGGATTTTCAGTGAGTACCCTAGGATTTCTCCTAGGGTTCGGGAAGTGAGAAGGTGAGCTACGAGTGTCGTGAGCCAACCAGATTTAGGGAGAGCTTCATCAACCTCTCAAAATATCTGCTGATGATCTAGAGCATCCGAGGAGTCGACAAATCAAGATCGAAAGAGTTCGATCAGCATCGACCGTCGAAAGGGTTCTACGATGAACTAGCATTCGTGAGAGCCGATCAGACCGAAAGCTTTGTGTGGATGATCCACGAGGTCAGACACACTGTGTGACTGCATTGCGATGATCAGACCTTTTCGACAATGATCAGACTACAGCGATCGACTACTTGCACGAAGGTAATGTGTTCTGAACATATAACAGTAAAATATTTACTGTAGAGAATTCAAAATTTCAAATTTAAATGCATGCTATATATATCATATTTAGATCCTTGTGTAGGGTTAATATATGTTAATTAATTAGATTAATTAATATTTTTTACTGTAAAATAATAATTTTGAAAAAGTTTTAAAATTACCATTTTACCCCTGCACTCAAATTTCACCACATGGAGTTTGGATAGCGTTTTGGAGGTTTGTCTGCTAGAGGAGTCTTGAGGACACTGTGGAAGGTTGAATGTTGGAGGAGCCCGGGATTCAATTCTACTGTAGAAGTTCGGATAGAGTTCGGCTCTCGTAGGAGTCTGGATGAAGTCCGCTTATTGTAGAAGCTCGATCGAAGATCAGTTATCGTGGAAGCTCAGATGGAGACTTCTTATTGTAGAAGTCCCACTGCTGGAGAATATCGATCATTGACAAGGTCCGGAAGAAGTTTGGAGTAGAGATCTGGTGGAGCCTATCCGTCGTAGAAGTTCGTCTATGATCCATCCACTGTAGAAGTTCGGACAGAGTCTGGTTCTTGTAGGAGCTCGGATGAATTCCACTTGCGATAGAAGTCTGGTGTAGAGATCTGATCGGTGTAGCCCATCCATTATAGAAATTCATTTGGAATCTATCTGCTGTAGAAGTTCGGATGAAGTTCGGTTCTTGTAGGAGCTCGGGTGAAATCTGAAAGGTGGTCGACCATCGTAGAAATTTGGATGGAGCCTGATTACCGTAGAAGTCCTACTGTTGGAGAAGCTCGAACATTGAGGAAGTCCGAAAGAAGTTTGGAGTAAAGTCGTTCGTGGCCGGAAGAAGTCTGGAAGAGATTCGGAGAATAGTCGATCACTGTAGAGAATGGCTGATAGTGAAGTTCAGAGAGCATTTGGGACAGTCTGGTAGATGAATGGAGGAGCTCATTATTGAAGGAGTTCGGATGGCATTGTAGAAGCTCAGACACCGGAGGAGTTCGGAGAGAGACACCGCATAAGGTCGGAAGCCAGAAGAACCCAGAGAGGGTCGGCCTTTTACGAACTTCGGCTGGAGGTATTTTATACCCAACACCAGTCCCCCTACTTTCGAGTTTAGATTCTGAATAAAGGAAGTACAGAGAAATTTTTACAGTAGAAGTTGCCTCCCTCGATTTTCATACTCGATTGTTTTCAGATACTTTGGCGTTTGGCACGCTGGTGCTGGAGCCTTTTCGAATCGAGGTGATCCGAAAAGATTTTTTCGATATTTCCACTGGAACGTTGCTCTAGGTACGGTGCAATAATGGTTCTGTCAGTTGTCGGTCACTTTCAGCCGCCTGTCATGGTGAGTGGGACACGTGGTAGTTGTAGATCGGCCAGAGGAGATCCGTAATCATCACTGCATCGGACCTTGTCACTTATTTAAACCCGCCTCCCTCCTTCAGGGTCTCACTTTGCTGGAAGTTTCTTCGATCCCTCCTCTTCCGGAGAGTTTCATTCTTCCCAGCATCCTTCTCGACCTTAGGCGTTCTTCGAGTCATCCCCATCTCTGCATCTCTGCATCCTCAGACCAGTCTAGGTTAGTTCCAGAACTCTCCCCTATATTTTTTTCTTTTTTTTTTCTTGCTGTTCTTCTTTCATTTTTCCTCCTTTACATTCCACCTGTTCGGTTTTTTCACGAACGTCCGTTTCTTATTTTTCTAATTTTTTCGGGGTTTTTAGGGTTTTCACTTGATTCAGAATGTCCTCCACACTTCCTCCTCCAGTAGTTCTAGGAGTTCGTCCATTCCAGCCCCCCAAAATCTTAGTTCTGTAGATGAACCTCATCTGATCTTTGTGCCAGATACCATCCCCAGCTCTCTGACTCGGAGGAACTCTCACTGATTAGGATTCAGTACAGAGTTCCTCCAGAGTACGAGCTGGAGCTTCCCGAGCCGACTGGCCGGCTAGCGCTCCTCCCCCCGACTGTTTCTGTTTATACCTAGAAGCTTTCCACATCGGGCTTCGACTTTCGCTTCCACCTTTTGTTATTGCTCTCTTCCGCTTCTTAAAACATTTCTTTAGTTTCTGTAGCACCGAACTCCTTTAGGTTTCTGATAGGATTTCTTTCCCTCTATAGTTTAGCTGAAGTTCGGCCAACCCTTTCTTTGTTTAGGAATTTCTATACTTTTAAGCACCATCCTTCGGCAAAAGACTGATGGTACTTCTCCTCTCAGTTCGATAGAAAGGAGTTGCTGAAAGGTGCCCCCTCTTCTATCCACAACTGGAAGGAGAGATACTTCTACATCGATGCCCGACCTTGGAGCTGGGATTGCCCCCCTAGATCTCCCCGAGGGATTCCGTCCGTCGGGTTTCTAGCCTGGGACAGGACGACCTTGAAGCCTCCAATAAACTTGAGGCTTATCTAGCTCCTCTTCTCTCCAACCTCCCGAAGGAACAACTCTTGTTTAACATCAGCTTAAGCCCTCTCAACCCTGCCGGTATTGTTTTATATATATATACATTTTTTTTCTTTGTCGTTCGCTGCTTCTCCTTTCTTCTTGTTCTTTTGTTAAGCTGTGTCGATCCTCATTCACTGCAGATATGGATGCTGACGCAGCTCGAATGCTAGCCCAGGATCTCAAGACCCACAAAAGGAAAGGTGCGCAGCATCCTCGAGGGCGGTGAAGAGGGCAAGGGCAGAAGAGACCAGCCCGGTCATGCCTGCTCAGGTGGTCGTTGCCGTCGATGCTTCCTCCGACGTCGAGCCCGCAGTCCCTCGGGGCTCTTCAAGGAGTCTCCCAACCGAGGTTTCCGCTTCAGAGGCCCGACTCGAGGAGGCACCAGGGGCCGAACAGAGAAGGAGAAAGAAGACATTAGCCCGCAAGAGCCACAGCAGCAGGGCTGCCATCGAGGGGGCCGATGGCTCTGAAGAAGATCCGGGGGAGAATTCCTTCAACAATAGGGATCTAATAAAGAGATTGGTCGACGGGTGCATCCTGCCCGAGGTTGTCCATAGGATCGTCCATGCCGATCCTGAGCAGCGGGTCTGGGACTCTCTAGGGTCCTTCCTCGAGGTAGGTCAATTTACTCCTTCTTTCTGCCTCTTTACTTTGCTTATTCCTTGGCTTTTATATTGACTCCCTGGCCGCTCTTGCAGATGGACACCAGCTCATCGCCAACATCGAGGCGATGAACGATGCTAGGAAGGAGGCCTCCCAGGTGGAGGAAGGTCGCCTGGCCGAGGCCGCCCGCCTCGAGGAGAAGATTGCCGAGGTTGCAAGTCTCCAAGAGGTGCTGCAGAAGGAGGGGCAGACCTCGGCAGACTTGAGGGCCACCTTGGAGGAGGAGTTTAAGAAAGCAGAGGCCGAGGTCTCCGAGTTGAAGGCACAGATCCCGACCCTGATCTTGGAGGCAATGGTCCGGACAGTGGAGGAGTTCAAAACTTCCTCCGAGATGAGGGATCTGAAGGTCGAGTTCGGTCAGGCCGCCTTCATCAAGGGCTTTGAGCTCTGCCAAGAGAAGGTGGTTAGGAAGTTTCTCGAGCTGGACCTTGGCTTCCTAGATGAGGCATCCGATGATGAAGCTGGGCCTTCTGAAGCTACTGTTAGTCTTCCTCCAGCCGAGACTTCCTCGACTGTTGCTGCTATCGCGGTCGACCTTTCGGGGGCACCGAGCTCCCCCACTTCTACCCCAGAGGTCCGAAATCTCTAATTTTGTATTCTCTCTTTTTTTTTGTTGCAACTTTTTCTCGTTCTCTTGTACTTAAGAACTATTTAATCAATGAAATCAGACTCTTCTTTACAGAGGGCTCCTCTTTTTTACTCTGCATTCCTTTTCTTCTCTTTTATTTTCTGGCACGATGTATGTTGTGGCACTCTTATCTTCCAACAACAGTGCCCTGTCGAAGTCTTCCTCTACCACAGGGGATTCCTTTGAAGTCGATGGTCTGGGACCTCAAAAGAGAAGTTCGTCATCTGACAAAAAAATCAAAGAGGCTGGATGACGAACTTCACCGGTTGAGGCAGAGCCATTTAGAAGTCACTACGAAGGTTGCTCGCTTTCGGGACCTCCACAAAAAGGGCTTCATGGACTACACCTGAAGGAAAGCTGACTTCGTGAAGGAGCTTGAGGAACTTCAAAAATGTGCTAGTGATCGAACTTGGACTCAGGCTTCCAAGATCAGCTCCCTTGAGGTCGAGCTGGCGGCTGCATGGAAGAAGATCGGTCAGTTGGAAGAGAGCTCATCCTGGCTCGCACCTCAAGCCGACTGCGATCGAGACTAGTCGAAGAAATTCTCCGACCTTTAGAAGTAGCTGCAGGATGCCGAGGTGAACTACAATGCCTACCGAGTCGGCTGGTGCGGGCAAGTAGATGACTACTGAAGGAAGCTCAAGACGGCGACCGACGAGGTTGCCTGTCTTCAGAGGCAGTTGTCTGAGAGAGTCCAGGCCACCTCTGCACAAGGCTCCGACGAGCTCCGCTCCTTGAGAGGGACAATGGAAGAACTGTCTGTGGCCCTTGGGAAGGAGAAGGCCGAACTGCAGTGGTTGAAGATTCAGCTGGCCTACGAGCAGTAGGCAGTCAAGGATGCCGAGGTGGAGTCCGAAGTTCTGAGGAAGATGCTTCGGAAGTCGGAGGGTGAGAGTCGGCGGTTCCATCAAATGTATCGGAAGATGCTGTTAAGAAAGAAAGAACTGGAAGAAGAAGTCAAAAACTTAAAGTAATCTTCGATGATGGCTGGAACCGAGAGTTTGAAGTCTCAAAAGTCGGACTTCCTTAGAGCTTCTTTACCTTTTATTCTATGTATTCTTTCCTTTTCTTGTCATTTTTTTTTGACCTTCAAAGACTTTGTAATGTACACTTCACTAACGAAATGAAAAGGAAATTTTTTATTACCTTGTTCATTCTTGCATTAAGTTGTCATTTACCGAACTTCTTTTATCTTTTGTCTTGTTCGATGTCGACATTGTTTGAAGATTCTAGTTGTCGTCGTGTTGATTTGCCCCTTTCTTTCATGACCGAAGGTCTTTTCGAGGTCACTCGAGTTTGACGCTTCCTCCCGGTGCTCGAGCTTGGAGGTCTGAACTTCTCGTTACCTTGAGGAAGTCGATTTTCTCCTGTCAGTGTTGGGTTTCTTCTTAGAGACTGAGGGTTTTTGACAAGAGTCTCCTTCCTCATTGAGACGAGGTTCCTTGTGTCTTTGATGTAGTTTGTTTTTTCCTTATCATTTGTCTTTTTTTTTTTTTTTTTTTTTTTTTTTTTTTTTTTTTTTTTTTTTTTTTTTTTGTTTGTTTTTTTTCCTTATCAATTTCAGCTCATGTTAGGATGAGGTTCTCCTCCTATTCCTAACAAGACTGTGGGGGCATGTAAGGGCCGTTGCAAGAGCCTCTCCCCCCATCCGGTCTCTAAATAACTGGGCCTTCAACTTTGCTCATGTTAGGACGAGGTTCTCCTCCTGTTCTAACATGGTTGTGGGGGCACATAAGGACCATTGCAAGGGCCTCTCCCCCCATCCGATTTTTAAATAACGGGCCTTCGACTTTGCTCATATTAGGACGAGGTTCTCCTCCTGTTTCTAACATGGCTGTGGCGGCACATAAGGGCCATTGCAAGGGCCTCTCCTCCTATCTGATCTTTAAATAACTGAGCCTTCGACTTTGCTCGTGTTAGGATGAGGTTCTCCTCCTGTTCCTAATATGGCTGTGGGGGCACATAAGGGCCGTTGCAAGGGCCTCTCCCCCCATCCGATCTTTAAATAATCGAGCCTTCGACTTTGCTCATGTTAGGACGAGGTTCTCCTTCTGTTCCTAACACGCTTAGTTTCGATTATCAGAAGGAGCTACTCCCTGTCGTTATGAGCTCATGCCAAAAGAAAAGATATGCAAATATGAAAGAAACTTTTATTTAAAGCAGAGTTATTGGTAATACATTCATAGATTTTTCGAATCCCATAGTCGCAGAAGATTTGCTCTCCATCGGGGTCCTCCAGAGATGGAGTTGATGATCCCAATTGGAGGCCGATCTTCAGGCTACTCCTCCCTCCTTGGTGGCTTCGGTTGTGGCAGGGCCCTCGGTCGATCTTCCCTACCTTCAGACTGACGTCGAATGAATTTATCGAGTCAATCTCGTCTGATGAGCTCCTTGATCTCGTCTCGGAGCTGAATGCATTCCTCTGTGTCGTGGTCGTGGTCACGATGATAGAGGTAGAACTTGTTAGGGTTGCACTTTTCGGGATGTGTGCGCATCCTTTCCGGCCTCGGCAGCTACTTCCTAACCTCTATCAGCACTTGGATTTTCAATGCATTGAGAGGGGCGTAGCTGTGGAATCTTCCTGGGGGAGAGCTCCGTTGAACCCTGCGGTCCGGGCTCCTCTGCCTACGAGCTCAGGGAGGAGTGCGGACACGCTTGTATTTGGGGGGAGTTCGAGAATGTGGCCGAGCTTCACTCAACCCTTTTTCAACTGCGAGCTTACTGGAGTCACTCGCCTGCCGCTCCTTCACAGCTTCCTCATCCTTCAGCTTGAAGGCTTCCTCTGCTTGGACATATCCTTCAGTCCGAGCCAGCAGATCAGTGAAGTCCCTGGGATACTTCTTTTTCAGAGAGAACAAAAGATCGTTCTTTTGAAGACCACTTTTTAGGGCGGCCATTGCAACCAATTGTCCAAGTTCTAGACCTCCAATGTGGCGGCGTTAAAATGGTTGACGTAAGTTCAGATGGATTCTCCCTCCTTTTGCTTGATGTTGATGAGGGACTTCGAACCTCTTCGGGGACGCCGGCTGCTGACAAAATGAGCAACGAACTGGTGGCTCATCTGATCAAAGGAGAAGATAGTACCCGATTTCAGTGTCGAGTACCAATTTCTTGCTGCTCTCTTCAATGTAGACGGGAAAGCTCGGCACAGGATGGCGTTTGGCGCGCCATGGAGCAGCATCATTGTCCGGAAGGCCTCCAGGTGGTCAACCAGATCTGAGGTCCCATCGTAGCTCCCGAATTGGGAGAGCTTGAAGTTTGGCAGGATTGGTTCCTGTATGATCATTTGAGAGAAAGGAGGGTTAATGCAAATGTTCTCATTAAGTAGTGGGAGCATGGTGGAGGTCTTCAATCCGTTGGTTCATCTCCCAGAATCTTTGATCCAAGAGGCCTTCTCGACTGCGAGTCTCGAGGGTCTTCTAGTGGAACGGAGGTAGGGACCCTCCGGGGGTGGAATCATGATCGGACGGAGGGCTCTCCATCTTTGCTTCCCTTTCCAAGGAAAACAGGGCGACTGACCCAAGTGGCCTGCCGATCATCGATTCTGGAACTTCGATGATGCTCTTTCCAGTTGTACTGATGCCTGCGGCTGCTGCGGCTGCTGTGCATGGCCTGCACTGCTTCGGTGAGGCCCCTGATCTGCTGAATCAGCAAGTCGAACTGCTTCATGCCGACTGCCATTGCCGGAGGAGGAGGAGCCTGAAAAATTGGAGATGAGGCCGGAGCTTGCGGGGCTCGCTGAGATCTGGCCGCAGAGGCCGTGGATCGCCTGGTGGATGCCTTTCAGAGAGGCATCAGATGGAGATCTGGCACGAGAAAAGGAGAAAGTGTCGAAGAAGATGACCGAAGATAGTCCCGTTGAGTACTCCTTTAAGAACAAGGGTACTGCGAAGACACAGACCCTTCCTCTAGCGCCAATTCTGTTGGTGCAGAATTCTACCGATGCCAGAGAAGTTGGAGTCGAGGGGATCACGTCCGCCGCTGGGACCTACAAGGAAAGTCTAAACCGAGTTGGGGGTACTCCGGCAAGACCCTCCGACGCTCAAGTCAGTACTCTGCCTCAACAAAAATGGAGTACTTAAATGGGATTTTAGCAGAATTTCGAGATAGGGTTTTGAGCTTAGAGAAGAACGTATCTGAGGTCCCTTTTTATAGACGGAGAGCGTAACTGATTGACAGCGACGTCTGTAACTGCCTGGTAGTGGGCCGTTCAGGGCCATGCGGAGTTTGTTACGAAGAGTAGTGGCGTCAGGGGACCGTTCAGGGCTACGTGGAGTTTGTTATAGAGAGTAGAGTGGTGTCCGTTATTGCAACTTACCAGAGAGTGGTGGAGTCACATGGAATTCATTACAGAGAGTGGAGTAAGGTAGTGACCATTATGTGACTTGCCAGAGAGTTCGGGCCTGACGGCTGAAGCTCGATCGGGATGTCTGATAGAGTAGAATGGCTTCTGTCTCAGCAATCCAGAGAAGCTCGGATGTTTTCGAGGTTGTTGATGAGTCTACTGTTGTCAGATGCCTTGGGCGTTGATGCTACAGGCGAGAGTCATCTGTGTAGAAGCTCGGACAGAGACTTTCTGTTGGTGAAGTCTAGTAGAAGTCTGATTGCCAGAGAAGTCCATCTGAGATTTGCCTGATGTGGAAGCTCATCTGAAGATTGTCCACCGGAGAGGTCCAGTTTCATGAGGAATCCGGCAGGGGGTCGTCCGACAGTGGAGTTCGGATAGCATTGTGGAGGTTTATCCGCTGGAGGAGTCTTGAGGACACTATGGAAGGTCGAACATTGGAGGAGTCCGGCATTCAATTCTGTTATAGAAGTTTGGACGGAGTCCGGCTCTCGTAGGAGTCTGGATGAAGTCCGCTTATTGTAGAAGCTCGGCCGAAGATCAGTTGTCGTAGAAGCTCGGATGGAGACTTCTTATTGTAGAAGTCTCGCTACTGGAGAAGCTCGATCATTGATGAGGTCTGAAAGAAGTTCGGAGTAGAGATCCGGTGGAGCCTATCTGTCGTAGAAGTTCGTCTGTGATCCATCCACTGTAGAAGTTCAGACAGAGTCCGATTCTTGTAGGAGCTTGGATGAATTCTACTTGTGATAGAAGTCTGGAGTAGAGATCCGGTCGGTATAGCCCGTCCGTTATAGAAATTCGTATAGAATCCATCCGCTGTAGAAGTTCGGACGGAGTTCGATTCTTGTAGGAGCTCAGGTGAAATCTGGAAGGCGATCGACCGTCGTAGAAACTTGGATGGAGTCTGGTTACCGCAAAAGTCTTGCTGTTGGAGAAGCTCGGACATTGACGAAGTCCAAAAAAAGTGGAGTAAAGTCGTTCATGGCCAGAAGAAGTCTGGAAGAGATTCGGAGAATAGTCGATCACTGTAGAGAATCGGCTGATAGTGAAGTTCAGAGAGATTTGGGGCAGTCCGATAGATGAATGGAGGAGCTCATTATTGGAGGAGTCCGGATGGTATTGTAGAAGCTCAGACGGTCGGAGGAGTTCAGAGAGAGACACCGCATAAGGTCGAAAGCCAGAAGAACCCAGGAGGGTCGGCCTTTTACGAACTTCGGCTGGGGGTATTTTATACCCAACAGCGAAGAACGTAACAACGTTGCGATCCTAGGTTGTATTTGGTGCATCATCAGATAATTTTGAAAGATAATGTGGATTATCTTCAAGATAGATTACTACTATTAAATTGTCAGTAATATTGATTACTGTATTTGGCATAGGTAATATTACAGTAAAATTATTAAGAATCTTAATTGATATGTATAGTAAGGCAATCAAATTTTCGATAATGTGAAATCAAATTCTCAAAATACTCCTAAGTTAAATCTATTAAAAATCTACATTCTATAACTTACACTCAACATTATCCTAGCATTGTGGCTATCGGACAGCAACGAAACCTGTCCTCCGATCATTGGCCGCCACCCCTACCGCAGCCGCCGACCGTCGGCCGCCACCCCCGCCACCGTTGCAGATCACTACCTCCCGTTGCCACGGCCGTCAGTGGGTGACCATAATTTTTTATTTTTTTAATTAAAATATATTCATTAGAAAATATTAATTAATTTAACTTCATATATTATAAAATATATTTTTCAGGTGGTCAACAGGATGCTCGATTTGATCGCTTCTTATGGCATAGAGTATATTAGTTTGGTACTGTAGAAAGTTTCTTACGACATAGAGCATATTTATTTGAAATATTTTGATGACTAATGCATTTAGAGCTTTTGCAAGCAAATCTAGAGCCACTGCAAGCTTGACAAATGGATTCACTTGTCTAAGAAGAGAATCCATGGAAGTTCTGAATTCAGACATGGTGTTCTTACATGCAAACAAAACAAAATAAGTACTAAACTTAAATGTGCTCTAGCTAGTGATTAATGCACATGTTATCAGTGACATCCATAAAAATTTAATTCTACCAATCTTGCTACAAAAGAAAAAATGATAGAAAATTTTGAATTATAGATGGTGATACAAAACATACAGTGCAACCAAGAGGATGATTTAGTGGGTAAGTTCTCAGAAGGCCTTGCTTTCAAAATATGTAATTACAGTTTAATTAGGATCAGAAATCCAATTAGTATCTCAAAATTTGATAATATATAAATTGCAAGTGATATATTAAACAGGTAGACATCCAATCTCACAGCATAAGAAGAAATGAGGCGGGAAAGTGCAAAAACCCAAGAGATCATCTTCTGTTTAACATGCAGTCAATAGTTTTTTCGACCCACTTGCCATGCAAATTGATCAGCAATGAGCATTGCTCGAGATGTTGAACCAATTGAACCTTCATACCTATCAATTGGATCACCAAAAAATGGAAGAAATCATTGCTTAAAGTTAGAGGATTATTTTTTTCAAATTAGATACACTTATTTGCAGCAAACTATATTTGATTCTCTATCAAATAGTGTCAGAGATACAAAATATATTTTTGCTTATTTTTTATCCTTATATTTCATGAAAGAATTATGTCCTAAAAGCCAATCAAAAGTTGTATTTTGATAAATTTTTCTTTTAATCTTCCTGATTCACGTAATTAACATTTTATGGATAAATAAAAGATATGTATGTTTTATCATATGCTGCATCTTATATTTAAGATTATGGTGAACCCCATAAATTAGGACAATAATTTTAGAGTTATAATGAGATCATACCAGTGAGATCTAAAATCTCAAAATTCTAATCTAGAATATTTTCAATCGATGGATCATTGAGTCAGGGATCAATATTTTCGATAAGACTGATACATCCTATGTATGCTCGATGGAGATGGAGATTGATCTCACAATCACTTATGTGAGATACTAATATAAGGATATCGGTGCTCATTAGAGAATAAGTTCACTGAATTGATCCATTTTGAGAACATTTTATAGAGTCTTACTTACCTGTCAGAAGATATTTTTTTTAGTGAGAGTTGTGTAAGTAATCCTCTGATCTGAGACTACTATAGAATCTTGTATATATGAATTTATATTTTGGTTCATACTTATTCATGACTTAGTCATGTACAGAGTGTTCTGAATATGGTGGATTGTGTATGGAGGTTGTATTAGATGGGTACCCTAGAAGTCATTTGTTGGCTAACATATTTTGTAATTCTAAGATATAAATTTATACTTACAAAATATTTATTATTAATAAAGGATAATTTTTATTTTCAATCATGTCTTATATATCCATGATTTGTCCTAGAGATTAACTGATGATTTTGTATATTCTCAAAGTGTTGAAAATCTGAGATGTACATTATTAGTGGTCAATTTCTAAATACTTTCGATCGAAGGATCATCACAGAAGACAGTGATTGATCTAGTCAGATCTATGTACAGATCATCTTTCTTTCAGATAGATGAGTCTTGAGTCTACAGTGTGCGGACACTAGGGTGAGAGTACAGGTGGTTGTTAAAGAACAACTTGTATTGAGCATGACAATTACGAGAAACTACTTAGAGTCTACTCACTCATCAGTGGTCTTCTCAATACTATAGTGGTGAGAGTGGTCCTTTGACCTACGGTGCATTGGCTATTCGTAGTGAGCCTACTGAGTTTGACTGTACCTAAACTTGGACTCTTAGCCATTTGAGTCCTTGTAATGTATGTTAGCTTCAATGGATTCAAATTCGCTGTTAGGAGTAGGATGCATCTAGATGGAATCTATCGATCTTGATAGAAAAGTAATCCTATACGATTCGCAAGACTGAGTTTAAAAAATCTTTGATCAAAGCAAGTATGAATACTGAAAAGTAGCTTTCATGAGATTCATAAGTGAATTTTAGTCGAGCCAATCTGGCATATGACTGACGTTGGAATTTGACAAGTTCTCCATGACCTCCATTGAGTCGGAACTCTTGATAGAAAGACTGAATTATACGATAACTGTATTTAAAAATTAATTATTTTATTCTATTGGATTGTCACTATATATTGCTAGATGTCACTGGTGGATTGTAGGATTCATCAAGCATGATCTTGATGATCAATGATCCTCAAAGGACAGAGTTAAAATTGTTCCAACCCATTGAAAAAATTTTTGATGATATTATGATGAGAATCACAATATATCTCACTATCAGATAGAATAGAACCTATAAGATCACACACAAAAAAGGTTCTTATTTGATCAAATGGTTGATTAATGATTATAAATCGTTGATGAGTATAATCATTAATATGATTGATGATTAACCTTATACAAAAGTTATAATTAAATAATTTACCAGAGTTAGTGAATTATAGGAGAATTAATTAGCAATTAGATTCCTAATTGGCTCAATTTGAGTAATGAGGTTCGGATCAAGTTTAATTGAATTGGATTCAGTTTGACTTGGATTGAGTTTGATTGGATCAAGCCTGATTGAGTTATGAGATAGTCCAATTACAAAGAAGATTAATTTTTGATTTAATTAAGACTTGGATTCAGTTAATTTCTAATTAGATTAGGATTTTATTGAGCAGATTGGATTTCTAATTAGATTAGGTTCTCTTCTCTCTTTGAGTCCAACCAAATCAGATTTAGATTGCGATCAATATTGAAACACCCAAAGTCCCAACTGATTGAGATTCTCTCCCTTGCACATGACCTAAATTCCATGCAAAACATCATATGATAAGAAAGATTGGCATGATGTATATTTGCATGAAAGGAGGGCGCAAGAAGGGTAGGCGTCATCTTGTGATGACTCATATTCTTATCCCATAACTAATTTGAATTTGATTCAAATTGAGATAAGGATAAGAAGAAAATAAATCAAGGGATAATAGGAAAGAAAGGTGGTGACAACTGTTCACTTTGGGCATTGTGAAAGTTGGCATGAGAAAGAAATTAATGCTGATTTCTTTCTCACACCACTCTTAATTTTTGGCATCAAAAATTTTGGACACCCCTTGATCATGCCACCTCTTCTCCCTATTTAAAGTCCAAGAGTTGGATGCCCTAGGTAGATGAAAAAAAAAAATTCCTCTCATATGCTAAGCCTCCTCTCTCTTCTTCTTCCCAGTTCTTCATCTCTAGAGAGTCTGTGAGATCCGAAAGAGTTATATCAGCCATCAAGAGAAGATCTCTACAAGGGAGCTAGTATCTTGGAGAGATCATTATATCTCTAATCAGATCGGAGCTTCGTATGGATATTTGTGGAGGTCGGATGCATGTGCGGCTTAAGAAACCTTTAGATCTACGATCATCATGAAAGAATAATACCTTACAAACTAATCAAAATATGTATTTTGATAGATTGTTCTTTTAATCTTTCTGACTCATATAATTGAATTTTATGGATAAATAAAAGGTACTTATGTTTCATCATATGCTTCATCTTATATTTGTTAAGATTATGATTAATCTCATAGATTAGGATAATGGATTTGGCTATAATGAGATCATGCCTGTGAGACCTAAAACTCTAAATTTCTAATCTAAAATATTTTCAATCGATAGATCATTAAGTCAGGGATTAATATTTTTGATAAGACTGACACATCTTATATATGCTTGATGGAGAGGATGATTGATTTCACAATCACTTATGTGAGACACTAATACAATGATGTAGGTACTCATTAGAGAATGAGTTCACTGAATTGATCTGATATGAGAACATCTTATGGAGTCTTACTTATTAGAAGATATTTCTCTTAGTAGGAGTTGTGCAAATAATCCTCTGTCTTAAGACTACCACAGAACTTTGTATACATAAATTCATATTTTAATTCATATTCATTCATGACTTAGTCATGTACGAGGTATTCTGGATATGGTAGATTGTATATGGGGTTGTGAGTAGGTTAACATGGAAACGATCACTTATGGTAAGAAGAGATCACATCCTACTTGCTCTAATCAAGTGATGATTGAAGGAGACTTTGATCAAAATAGAATGAAAATTAGAAAAAAAATTGATATTTAATTAATCAAATTATCATTATAAGATTAAGAGAAATATGAATATGAAATTGAATTTGAAAAGATTCTATATCCATAGTCATATTCGGAATGCAGTATGATCAAAAGATTCAATTGCATGATAACTTGCCACTGAAAGATATTTTTAGTACTTCTATCAAAATTTTATATCTTTCAGATAGATATGATATATTGCTAGACTCAATCTTGTATTATAGATTTGATCAAATTAAATATTTTAATTTAATCACTAATTAGAAAGGATTCTAATTATTGAAATCGAATTAGCTCGATTGGACCTAAATCGATCAGATTGGATTCTAATTAAATCAGGTCAACTTACACTCGGATCTACTACTAACTAGATGTGGAACTTAATGGGTCACACATAAAAAAAATTGATCAAAGGTCTAATTGGATTAGATCATGTTTGCAGAATGAACATGCTAGCACATGTTGTAAATCCTAGCTCCTATGTTTGAATCGGATTCAAAATTGATTCCTAATTGGGCTAATTAAACTTAATTGGACTCATGATTTAATTAGATCTGATTTGGATCGACCCTTGGCTGGTTGAGCCAAGGGGTTGGCACCATTTATCTACATCCCACATGCAAGAGATTCTCTCTCTAGCATGTGGTGATTTCTTTGTGCGCTAAAGATCACTTGGCGCCCCATGAGATGAGGCGTCTCTTCCTTTGTTCTTATCCATATGTTTCCACATTGAATTTATTTGGGGCATGGACATCAGCTTATTAAGAGGTGCAGAAGAGTCCTTCTACCTCTTAATCATTTATTTGTGATTGGGACAAATGGATAAGTATGGAACCCCAGCCAACCCCTTGTCATTGGTGCCACTTGGACTCAGAATCCAAGTGGTTAAAACCTCTTAAATTCTTCACACCCAAGTCTGGTTTGGTCCCTCCTTTTTGGGCTATTGGATGGCCATCAGATGGGTTTTCATCCATAGGATTAAGTAGGCAAATATGTTGAAGTTTCGTGACTTCTCAAAAAAACATCGAGAATTATTTCTTCGAAGAGTCCTTCAATGCGAAGCAACTCTTCATTTATTTTTTGATATTTGCCATTTGTCCCAAACTTTCAGATGGACATGAGATAAATAGGAGGGCATGAGATTATGTGATAAGGCATGAGAAATCTGATGGATGGGGTGCGAGATGGTGCGGAAGGCATCCAGTCTCTAACTATAAAAGGGGTCACATGTCGGGGTTCTAATCCATCGAAAATCATTCCTTATTTCTTCTTTCTTACATTCCTCTCTATATTGTCTAATTAGTCTCTTCCTTCCCTTATTAGGATAAGTCCAAAATAGTAAGGATAAGTTCGATTTTGGGACAAGGGCTTAAGAAGAGAATTAAAGAAGACAAGGAGATAATAAAGGTAGAGAAAGGAAAGGTTAGGAGGAGAGGAAGGAAGCATAGGGGTTGTTGTTGGAATTCGAGATTTGGTGTATGCATATGTATTTCAAAAATTTTATTTTCTAAATACCACAGTAGAGAATAAGATTAAAATATTTTTAATTTGCATGATGCATATGTGAAAATATAAAATCACAAAGATCTATCTCATATACGGAAATTGATATATACTGAAATTCAAATTGTGATTGAAGAAAATTTACGATAGTGCAGTACATATAATTAAAAAATTTTATACAGTAAATATAATAAATTAAATAATTTAATTTTAGTTATATATATAAGATCTAATCTTAGACTACCACATCAGGATCTTTGATATGAAAAATTTATAATTTAGATCTGAAAATAAAAATCACATCGATCTCATCGATACTAAAATTTTTGATCTAACTATTAGATCTACTATAGGAATCAAAATAAGTTAGAGATCGTTACTAAACAAATTTTGATCTTGATCTCTTTGATCCAATGGTTAGAGAGGGTGTTCCTCAGGTCACTCGCAGCCACATGAAGTCATCTAGCCTCTATAAAAAAATCTACGCGAAGACTAGCGCAGATCAGGGGCTTGGAGATGCTAGTCTGCGAATAACTTCGACAGCTGACCTCTTCCTTCTTCTACAAGTACCTTAGATACTCCAAAGTGTAGGGGATCTAGAGGAGGAAGAGAGGAGGAGAAGAAGAGGCTCTAAAAATAAAAAATCTACAAGAGAATTGATTATGGGATGTCTAAGAGAGGAGTCCTCTTTTTATAGACTTTCCAAGAAAGGATGCCATGAATCAATACCAAAATCTCTTTTTGGCATCTCCAAAAATTTCATAAAAATCTTTAGAATGTGAAAAAAAAAATAAAGTCTCACATGACAAAGAATTCCTTAAGAAAAATAAGAAAAAAAATAATATAGCTCTAATAATATACCATATACGAAAAATTTCTTTCCTAGTCTGCATCTTATCTCTAATTTGGATCGCATTCGAATTAGGTAAAAGATAATATTATGATTCATTAGCTATAGCCGACCACTCTTATTGGATCCTCTCTCATGATGCCAAAAATCATAATCCAAACCCAATTAAACATGAAGAAATTGGTATGGATCCAGATGTGATGCAAAAGATAAGGATAGAGTCCTAGTCTGACTTGGACTCTTCATTTCTAATTCAATTTTAATCCAAATCAAATTTGGATTGAAACTACTAATAGAAATGAATCAAATCTAATTAGAAATTTAAATATCTCATTATATTTCTAACCCAATTAGGAATTAGCTAAGTCCAAATCCTGATCAAATCAGGATCAAATTTTTTTTGTAATCGAGTTTGATCATATCAATCCCAATCTGAGTCGAACTGAATCTAATTCAATTAGATTTGCTCCAAAGCTCTTTACTCAATTAAATTAAGTCAATTAGTAATCTAATTACTAATTAATTTTTTATAAATTATAGAGTCCCAATCCCAGTGGGACTTTTCCACAGAGTTCTGGTCCAAGTAGGACTCTTCACCAGAGTCACAATCCAGTTAGTCTCTTCAGCCATCAGATCTGATTAAATATTCTAATGCGTGTGACCCCATAGGTTTGAACCTAAGTAGGTAGCATAGGAACAACTTCCTATACCAATCGATATAACCATCTAGCAATGATAACCCCATGATCGGATGGGTCGAAGTGTTGCAAAGCAACCTTCTAGAATCTACTGACGTATGGTTACCATATAATTCATCCCTTTGATTCAAATACTCAAGGTGACTTAGGGTTTAATTGTCAATCCTAATTAAGTTGACCACATTGTATTTCAACCTTTCAAATCTATCTCATAGATTATCTTGTCCAAGATTTTGCTAAATTAAAATACACTGATACATATCTCCTATCAATTCAGAGGGGTCAATTCCATCTTGACTCATACACCGATTTGATAAATACTTGACTGCACCTAGTATCCTTTCATCACTAAGTTAGAAATTCAGATAATCTGATACTAAAGTACAGTGAGTTACTTACAAGTCACCATAGTGGTCTTAGATCAGAGGGACACTTATATCTATACCCTTCACAAGCTACTCTTGACAGTAGAGTGCTCGGCACATGGATAAGTTCGATGTGAATGTACTCTTATATTCCATCTGCATGCTATAATAGTGTCTCCACACTCCTTGGTTAAGAGGACAACCAACTCATATGGCACACAACGACCTACACTTGATACCGCTATCATCCTAATAATAGCGTAGCATTTTGTTGTGATCAATTTTAAGGACTTAACGATAAATCCTCCTTTGTTGATTAATATATATAATCCTAAGGACATCATTATAACATAGAAGTTTAAAGATGGTCAATTTGTAATGAAAATACAAAATAATTTTTATTAATAAAAATTCATATACAGTTTATAAGATAAGCACAATCATCTAATGATTGGTTTTGGGATACATTTCCCAACAACTCCCACTTGGACTAAAGCCAATTGGTACAGTATCGTATATCCATCTTCGATTTATGGTCATCAAACTCCTTGATTTTGAGAGCTTTAGTAAATAGGTCGGCCTAGTTCTCCCTTCTATCGATCTTCTGAAGGTCGACGTCACCTCGATCCACGATTTTTCGGATAAGGTGATAATGGCGCAGAATATGTTTGGTGCCCTGATGGTATCTCGACTCCTTGGCTTAAGCAATGGCTCCAGTATTGTCGCAGTATAACAAGACAGGGCCATCAACAGAGGGTGCCACTCTAAGCTCGCTGATGAACTTCTGCAACCATATAGCTTCTTTCGCAGCATCGGATGCTACGATATATTCTGTTTCATAAATAGAGTTTGCCACAATATTCTGCTTGAAATTTTTCCAACAGATTGCTCCACTATTTAGGGTAAAAATATAATTCGACACACTTTTACTATCGTCATGGTCTGACTGAAAGCTGGAGTCAGTGAACCCCATAAGTTTCAAGTCAGTTTCACCATACAGAAGCCATTGGTCCTTAGTATTTCTTAAATACTTAAGAATGATCTTTACGATCTTTCAGTGATTTTCTCCTGGATCAGATTGGTATCTACTCACTATCCTTAATGAGTACACCACGTCTGGTCTTGTACATATCATGGAGAACCCACTGCCAAAGCATATGAAATTCTACTCATATGCTCTCTCTCTTGAGGAGTTGTCGGACAATCTCCTTTCGAAAGAGAAATTTCTTGGCCTATCGGAAGATAGCCTTTCTTAGAATTCTCCATACTGAACTGTTTCAGCATAGTATCTATGTATATGGATTGGGAGAGTTCGAGCAGCCTCTTAGATTTATCCCTATAGATCTTCATCCCTAGTATGTAGGCTGCTTCTCCCAGATCTTTTATGGAGAATTGTGACGACAGCCATACTTTTATTTTCTATAATGCAAGGATATCATTCTCGATTAAGAGAATGTCATCCACATACAATATAAAAAATACAATTATCAAATCATTTGCCTACTTATATATGCAGGTTTTCTCTTCATTTCTAACGAAACCATATGTTCTAATCACCTTATCAAAATGTATGTTTCAAGTGTGAGATGCTTGCTTCAATCCATAAATGGATCTCTGTAGCTTGTACACTTTGGACTCATCTGTGGATATGAATCCTTCAGGTTGTATCATATACACCTCTTTATTTAGCTATCCATTTAGGAAAGCTGTCTTCACATCCATTTGTCAGACTTTATAGTCTAGATATGCTGCTATCGCAAGCACGATCTGAATAGATTTGAGTATTGCTACAGGAGAAAATGTCTCATCATAGTCAATACCATAAAGCTGACGGTAACCCTTGACAACCAAACAGGCTTTATAGGTCTCCACCTTCTCGTCTACACCCCTCTTCCTCTTGAAGATCTACTTACACCCTATGAGCTTTACCCCTTTCAGGTGGGTCAACTAATATCCATACATCATTGACCTTCATGGACTCCATTTTGGATCTCATGACTTCAAGCCATTTATCAGAGTCAAATCTCTGCATTGCATCCATGTAGGTGATCGGATCCTCATCGTTCTCATCGAGTTCGATAGGATCCCCATTCTGGACCAAGAAACCTAAGTATCTGTCTGGCTGATGTGGTACTCTATCGGATCGCCTTAAGGATGTTTGTTTATTGGGCTCTAGGTTTGATCTTATCAAATTCAGTTCAGATTCAATTATTGGTGTCGATTCTTCTACCCATCGAACTTCGTCAAGCGTGATTTTAGAGGAACTTATTCCTTCACTAAAGAATTTCTTTTCCAAAAAATGTGCCTTACTGCTGACAAACACCTTTTGTTCAGCAGGCAGCTAAAAGTAATACTCCCTCATTTCCTTGGGGTACCCTATGAAATTATACTTATCGGATTTAGGATTGAGCTTATCAATTTGTAATCGTTTAACATAAGCTGGATACCCCCAGATCCTAAAGTAAGAGAGGTTCGGCGTACATCCTAACCATATCTCATATGGTGTCTTACTAACTGAATTGCTCAGAACATTATGGAGCACAAGACAGGTTGTTTCAAGTGTATATCCCCAAAAAGAGATCAGCAGAGTTGCAAACCCCATCATGGACCGAACCATATCCAACAAAGTTCGATTTCTCCTTTCTGAGATACCATTATGCTGTGGTGTCCCTGAAAGGATCCATTGGGAGAGAATCCCATTCTCTCCTAGATATGTCAGAAATTTACTGAAAAGGTATTCACCTCCTCGATCAGACTAAAGAATTTTAATACTTTTTTTTAGTTTATTTCTCTACTTCATTACAAAACTGTTTAAACATCTCAAACGATTCGGACTTGTGTTTTATCAAGTAGACGTACCCATACCTAGATAGGTCGTCTGTGAACGTGATAAAGTAGCTATATCCTCCTCTGGCACATGTGTTAATAGGTCCACATACATCGGTATGTATCAGACCCAGCACATCACTAGCTCGTTCACCTTTTCTAGTAAAAGGTAACTTGGTCATCTTTTCAAGCAAACAAGACTCACAGGTAGGTAAAGATTCATAATCGTGTTTATCAAGAATTTTTTCTTGAGCCAACCTGTTCATCCGGTTCTTGTTGATATGACCTAGCCTACAATGCCAAAGGTAGGCATCTGTGATATCATCTATTCTAGGATATTTATTTGAAATGTACAATACATTAGACTTAGATACAATATAGATACCATTGTTCAACTGTTCATATAAAATTGTAATACCATTCAAAATGATATCACAAAAATTTTTCTTTATTGATATTTTTTTATTGATATTTTTTAAAGCTAGAACTGGAACTGATCTTCCATCTCCAATATTCAGAAATCTCTCACCTTCTCCAAATCTCCTAGTGACCTGAAGACCCTGCAACGAATTGCAAATATGAATAGGGCTTCCAATATCCAATACCCAGGTCATTGTATCTATAAGAGAGAAGTTACAAGGTGTTATCACATAAGTACCTTGTCCAGCAACTGATTGCTTCTTCTTCTTTGGCCTGTTCGGGTCAAGAGAAGCGATATACTGAAAATAATTTCTCTTCCAGTGACCCAGCTTCTTGCAAAAGAAGTACTCTGTTTGACTTTGATCAGCCTTGAACTTGGGTTTTTAGGACTGACTCCCAGCACCTTCTTATTATTCTTCTTTTTTCCTTTCTTAAAGGGATGATGACTATCCAAAGAAAATCCTCCCACTAGATTCATTGTCTACTTGTGGAGCTGGTAATCTTTCTCAAAAGTCTGTAGCAACCTCAACAGACCGTGGTAGTTGACCACAGGCTTCGTTATTCTAAAATGATCGAGGAACGGTAGGTAGGACTTGGAAAGAGAGTTCAGGATTGCATCTTTCTCCAGCTGTTCATTCAAAGGGAAGCCGAGTTTACTCAATTTTTCAATCTACTCAATCATGTACAATACATGATCAGTAACAAATGCACCCTCCCTCATCTAGGCATTGAAAATAGTGTAACTAGTCTTGTACCTCTCAAAGTCATCAGGAGTACCAAAAGAATCCCTCAACACTTGAAGCATTTCCTCTGGCTGAGCTTCTTCAAACTTTCGACTAAACTCATCGTTCATGGAGGCCTGCATGATGCAACGAACCATGGTGTGATCATTGAGCCACTTCAAATAAGTATCTCGGACCGCTCTTCGGGCGTTAGGAGCAGGCTCCTCAGGTGTCGGATCAATTATCACGTAAAGGATCCGCTCGTGCTCTAAGACAATCTTTAATTTCTAATAGCAATTATCAAAATTCGGTCCAATAAGCTTCTCACTGTCCAACAATGATCAGAGTGACAAGTTCGAGGCCATATCTGCACACACAAAGAAAGAACAAAGTCTAATTAGTATATAAATTTATTAATCCTAAAGACTTGGACTTTAGTGTAAAGGTCCTCCCACTATTTTATACGAATTGGTAGCCTCTACCTCTAATTCGAGAAATTATCTTAATTTCTTAGTAGATACTAGAATCTACATAGACTACATATATAGGTCCGAGGATGGCTCGGTCAATCCATATACACTTATGGGTAGGTTCTCAACCAATTATTTCTCCAAACAACTTCTAGTATTTAATTTAGCCCCAGATTTTATTTCAGTAAGTGATGGGCCTCCACTAAAAGTTTTAGTTAGGTTAAATCATTAACATGAACCTACTCAGTGATTCTACCTAATGAGTGATCAGGCCCGAGGATGGCTCAGTCAACCCAATCATCATCAAATAGTTCATCAGAGTCATCATATGATGAATGATAATTCTATCATTCAGAGAGAACATCAGACGGATGGCGCCTGCAATGTCAATCAAAAATAATGGATCCATTATCACTCACCTTAATAAGAGGCTATGATCTAGTTATCACCATAACCAGCTCATTTTAAGGACCTAATAATTTAAAAGATTTAATCAATTTAGAGAAGAGAGAAGAGAAAAAAAAATCAATCAGTAGATCATAATCCTCCTACTAACTTCACCCAGTCACTGAATTGGATTAGGTTATGCTGATTGAACGGCACCTAGATCAGTCACACTAATCAACTTTAATAGCATGGGTTAACTCAAATCTCTTAGTGATCTAATCAAAATCTGGTTCACCAAATTGGCCTGATAAATGAGATTAGTGGAAGGGTCTGCTTAGCTTGCCTTAAACACCATCGAAATGGCCAGGTAAGCTGCTCTCAATTAAAAACCATCGGTCGAAAATGTCAAACTTACCTTAGACACCAATTAGTTAACTAGTTTCAATTTGATCAACTTAATGGGTTCAACCACTGAGCTACAATCAAGGTCCATTTGGTCTAATCAAAGATATGAACTTGACCATCTACAACTATTGTACTAAAAAAATCTTAATTAATCTAATTCAACATTTGATTAAATTTAATCAATTTCTCTACATGGTCAATTAATTCTTTGATTCTAACCTTAGATCTAACCTAATTAAAGAGAAGGACCTGATTTAAGCTAACCCATGCCTCATGTTTTATGCAATGTCATTAGATCTAAATCATAATTTTAGATCCAATCAGCTTGATACTTAATTCTTAATTAAGTTTTGCATCAACATGGTTAAGATTTTGAAAATAATTTTTCATGTAAATTTTTTACATCAAATCATAAAATCTTTTAAATCAAATCTAAATTTTTTATGATTTTAGATCAAAATAATTTTGACTAAACAAGATTAGATGTAACTAACTATCTTCGCAACTTGCATCACATACCACAACACCTAGGGTTTCAAGATCTAAGGTTTTGTAAGAAAGTAAGTTTTTTCTTTTCACTTTCTTCTTCATGAGACCTCCCAGTGGCACCCCTACATGCCATGAAGAGCACCCCATTGAATGGGAGGAGAGTGTCATGAAACCCTACTTACTCCTATGGCCGGACGGCCTGGTAATTACTCAATCCGAATACTTTGCTACTCAGAACATCTAATCTAAATAAATAATAATCAGATCTGAAAATAAACTATTTTAGATCTAATCTAAATCATAAATAATCAGATCTAATAATAAAAAATTAGATCTAAAGTCATATTAATTCATATCAAAATAACCTGGCTCTGGTATCAGTTGAAGAAAATTTACGATAGTGCAGTACATCCAATTAAAAAATTTTATGAAGTAGAAACAATAGATTAAACAATTTAATCCTAATCACATGTATAAGATCTAATCTTAGACTACCATATTAGAATCTTTGATATAAAAAATATGTATTTTAGATCTGAAAATAAAAATCACATCGATCTCATTGATGCTGAAATTCTAGATCTAACTATTAGATCTACCATAGGATTCAAAATAAGTAAGAGATCATTACCAAATAAATTTTGATCTTGATCTTCTCTAATCCAATGATTAGAAAGGGTGTTCCTCAGATCACTTACAGCCACATGAAGTCGTCTAGCCTCTATAGGAAAATCTACGTGAAGACTGGCGCAGATCAGGGGCTCGGAGATGCTAGTCTGCAAACAACTTCGACAGCTGACCTCGTCCTTCTTCTACAAGCATCTTGGACACTCCAAAGTGATAGGAGATCTAGAAGAGGAAGAGAAGAGGAGGTGAAGAGGCTCTGAAAATAAAAAATCTATAAGAGAATTGATCATGGGACATCCAAAAGAGGGGTCCTCTTTTTATAGACTAGGAATTAGGACTTTCCAAGAAAGGATGCCATGAATCCATGCCAAAACCCCTTTCTGGCATCCCAAAAAATTCCAAAAAAATTATTAGGACATGGAGAAGAAATATGAAGTCTCACATGCTGAAGAATTTTTCAAGAAAAATAATAAAAAAATAATATATCTCCAATAATATATCATATATGAAAAATTTTTTTCCTAGTCTGTATCTTATCTCTAATTCGGATCGCATTCGAATTAGGTAAGAGATAATATTATGACTCATCAGCTATAGATGACCACCCTTATTGGATCCTCTCTCATGATGCCAAAAATTATAACCCAAATCTAATTAGGTGTGGAGAAATTGGCATGGATCCAGATGTGGCGCAAAAGATAAGGATAGAGTCCTAGTCTGACTTGGACTCTTTATTTCTAATTCAATTCTTATTCAAATTAAATTTGGATTAAACCACTGATAGAAATAAACCTAATTCAATTAAGAATCTAAATATCTCATCAAATTTCTAATCCAATTAGAAATTATCCGAGTCCAAACCCTGATCAAATTAGGATCAAAATTTTCTTGTAATCGGGTTTGATCATATCAATCCTATTCTGAGTCGAACTGAATTTAATTCAATTAGACTAGTTCTAAAGCTCTTTACTCAATCAAATTGAGTAAATTAGTAATCTAATTACTAATTAATTCTCCATAAATGGTAGAGTCCCAGTCTCAGTGAGACTCTCCCACAAAGTCCTAGTCCAAGTAGGACTCTTCACTAGAGTCACAACCCAATTGGACTCTTCCGCCATCAGATCTGACTAAATCTTCTAATGCATGTGATCTCATAAGTTTGAGTCTAAGCCGGTAGCATAGGAACAACTTTCTATACTTAATCAATGTAACCATCTAGCAATGATGACCCAATGACCGGATGAGTGGAAATGTTGCAAAGCAACCTTCTAGAACCTACTGGCATATGGTTATCATATTATTCATCTCTTTGACCTAAATGCTCAAAGTGACTTAGAGTTTAACTATCAACCCTAATTAAGTCGACCACATTGTATTTCAACCTTTCAAATCCATCTCATGGATTACCCTGACCAAGGTTTTGCTAAATTGAAATACACTGATGCATATCTCCTACTAATTCAGAGGGGTCAATTCCATCTTGACTCACACACCGACTTGATAAGTACTTGACTATACCTAGTATCCTTCCATCACTAAGTTAGAAACTCAGATAGTTCGGTACTAAAGCACAGTGAATTGCTTATAAGTCACCATAGTGGTCTTAGGTCAGAGGGACACTTATACCCATACCCTTCACAAGCTACTCTTGACAGCAAAGTACTCGGTATATGGTCACGTTCGATATGAATGTACTCCTACATTCCATCTCATGCTATAATAGTGTCTTCACACTCCTTGGTTAAGAGGACAACTAACTTATATGGCACACAATAACCTACACTTGATAATCGCTATCGTCCTAGTAATAGCATATCATTTGATCGTGAATAATTTTAAGGACTTAACGAGAAATCTTTCTTTGTCGACTAATATATATATAGTCCTAAGGACTTCTTTACAACACAGGAGTTCAAAGATGATCAATTGTAATAAAAATACCAAATAACTTTTATTAATAAAAATTCATATACAATTTAAAAGATGAGTACAATCATCCAATAATTGATTTTGGGACACATTTTTCAACAGTGATCAAATCACATACCTGTTTCACAATCTTTTTCTTCGAATTTGGATTTAAAAGAGAAGAGGTTCTCTCTTAGCCACACAAGTCTTCGATCTTTATGAATACTCAGGATTAGCCTGGAACAGCCCTCTATAATCTAAATTTTGGTTCTCCCAAAATTCAGCCTGTTGAATCTGAATGAAGCCTGAATTGCGATCAATGCTTGATCTTTTTCTTTGATCTTCTTCTTCTCCTCTTCTCTAGAGTTTCTCCTTGCTTTGTGTTGCTACAAAACACCAGCAACTAGCAAATTGTGAGACGCCCAACACCTTGGGCATGGAACTCCTTGGGACTCGCATCCCAAGGGATGGGCATGTAGAATGCCCAAGAGAAGAGAAAGGAAGAGGAAGAGAGGGCGTGGGGAGAGCCTTTGGGTGTGAGGGGCTGCTCATTTTTTATACTCTAGGGACTTTAAGGGAGGTCTCTTTAAATAGGCACAAGGATTGAATCTTATTCAATCACATAATACCAGTCCTACTTGCATTGGATTTCCTATTAACTTAAGTTATCCAACTTATTGTAGGAGACCCTTTAGGTGCCAATAATTGGGGCCCTTGCATCCATAATTAGATACCCCAAAACACACCCAAGAGATACCCCATAAGAGAACTAAAAGCCCTCTAATCAATAGATATGCCCAACTTGATCAAATCAAGATGGCGATCAAAAATAACTATCAAAAAAATTAATTAAAAAATTACATCCTTAATTAATTTGATCCATAACCTTAGACACCCAACAATTAGAGTCTCGTGAATCTTATTCATGTAGGTTATTAGCAGGTAATTAAGTTAGAATTATCTTATCAAATAAATAATTCCAACGGAAAGAGGAATTGGGTCCAACTATATGCTAGTAAGGTTATCATGAACCCAATAGGTTTCTCTAAACCCAATTGACACTTCATAAGCTCAATTACTTATTCCAAGCCTAATCTCTTTGTTGTGTAATCCCATAGGTCCAATTCTATTTGGTAGTGAGATATACAATGATCTCTATCTTTGCATTATTGAATTTTTTTCAATGGGTTGGAACAATTTCACTCTAACTCAACAAGGATTATCGATCCAGAATGATCCTAGTTAGCTCTCACAATCCACCAGTGACACCTAGTAGTATATAGTGGCAACCTAGTAGAACTGAAATGAACCTCTAGGTGTAGTTAATATGTGTTTCAGTTCCTCTATCATGAGTCCCGACTAGATGGCAGGCCATGGATAAATCGTCAAATCTCAACATCAGTCATATGATAGATTCAATTAGCTCAAGTTTAGTTGTTTCTATAGAAACTATTTTTCATCAATCACACTATTATGGTCATAGATTCTTGGACTTAGCCTTTCAAATTCTATAGGACTACTCTCTATCAAGGTCGATAGATCCTGTCTTAATGTGAACCCCACTTCTGTAGTGGACCAACTGTCGCCAACATCTACTACAAGAGCTCATTGAGACCTATGTTTATATGTCAGTCAAACTTCAGCAGTCTCACTGTGAGTAGTAGTACCATCTCAAGTCAAAGGACCAGTCATGCAACTACAGCATCGAGACAATCACTGACGATTGAATAGAATTCAAGTGATCTCTTGTATGGTCATGCTCAGTACTAGTTGTTTTCTAACAACCACCTATATTCGTCATCTTGTGTCTCTATACAGTAGACCAAAGACTCATCTATCCTAAAGGAAGTGATTTGTGCGTCAGTCTATGCAGATCTATCACCATCCTTATGATGATCCTATGATCGAAAGCATTTAGGAATTAAATATATATCTTTAATTCTCAACACTTTGAGAATATGTATCGAAACTAATTTCATGGATGATTCAAAGACACATCAAATTTAAATGAAAAAGAAATTGCTCTTTTATTGATCATATCAATATATTAAGTATAAAATTATGTCCTAGAATTATTACAATGTGTCAGCTATATTGACTTCTAGGACATACATCTAACAATCTTCCACTTGGACTAAAGTCAATTGGCCACAAATCTAAGTCTCATCTTCTTAAGGTGGACTTTCACTTTTGGTTGGCTTAATTGCTTAGTCAGCAGGTCTGCTACGTTATCCGTAGAGTCTACTCTTCGCACCATGATATGAGGTAGTCGCATATACCGCTACTCTATGTGTTTGGATTTCTAGTGAGATCTTTGGCTCCTTAGCAAGGGCTATGGTGTCATCTATCTTTGTAGTATTGTATCATGGCATGACATCCAGTTCTACAACTTAACATTAAAATCAGAATTCATTCTACACATCTATAGCACACTCAGCCTCCATTGATCGATTACTCAGAACCCTTTTGGTAAATCGAACAAGAATACACTCTCGAATCACAACTCAAAATCTCTTCCAAAGACCAAGAACAAATCCTTAATCCTTCTTAAGTAGTTAAGGATGTTCTTGACAACTATCCAATGCTCTTTATCTAGATTTGACTGATACTTGCTCGTGACACTCACAGTAAGGGCAATATCAGGTCGAGTACATAGCATAGCGTACATGAGGCTCCCTATTGCCGAGACATAAGATATCCTACTCATGCACTCCACCTCCTTAGATGTGGTTGGACACATCATCTTGGAGAAACTAATACCATGCCTAAGAGGTAAGAGACATCTCTTGGAGTTTTTTATATTGAATCTCTTCAGCACCTTCTCTATGTACAGCTATTGTGACAGGCCAAGCATCCATTTAGGTCTATCTCTATAGATCTTTATTTCGAGAATATAGAACACTTTTCCTGGATCTTTTATAGAGAATTTTTTGGACAACCATCTTTTGACCATGATGAGCATGGGAATGTCATTTCTAATAAAGAGAATATCATCCATGTACAATACGAGGAAGGTAATCACACTCCCACTGACCCTCTTGTATACACTAGGTTCCTCTTCATTTTTGATGAAATCAAATGATTTGATTACCTCATCAAAATGATGGTTCTAACTCTGAGAAGCTTGCTTTAATTCGTATATGAATCTTTGCAGCTTGTAGACTTTATGATCACCATCACTGGGCATAAAACCCATAGGCTGCTCCATATAGATATTTTCCTTAAGATATCCATTCAGAAAAGCAGTTTTCACATCCATCTGCCAGATTCATAATCATAGTAAGGCCGCAACAGTAAGCCAGATTCATAAATTTCAGTATGGCTACAGACGAAAAAATTTTTTGATAGTCAATGCTCTCGCACTGACTATAACTTTTAGCCACAAGCCTTACTTTATAGGTCTCTACCTTACCATCGACACCTATCTTCCTTTTGTAGATCTATTTACACCCAATAGGTGCAATACTCTCAGGTGAATCCACTAAGTTCCAGACTTGGTTCGAGTGCATCGAGTCAATTTCTGACTTCATAGCATCTAACCATTTCTCAAAATCAATGTCAGACATCATCTCGTCAAAGGTATTAGGATCATCACTATGACCCCTATCTCCCATAAGGAACATTTCTTTTACTTCCTCCATAAGCATATCCATGTACCTTTTTGGAGGTCAGAAGATCCTGCTGGATCTATAAGATGGTAGAGGAACATCAACTACTGGCTCATGGACTACGAGTTTCGGAGGATCTATAGCTCTGGGCTCTTCAGAGACTTTCCCTTCGAGGTCCACTAACCTCCCACTACCGCCATCTTGGATAAATTATTTTTCTAGGAATACGGTATTTCAACTCACAATCACATTATGGTCTTGTGGAAAATAGTAGTATCCCATAGATTCTTTTGGATACCTTATAAAGCGAGCTATAATAGATCTATCCTCTAATTTATCCACCATCTATCTCTTGACATAAGTTGGATATCTTCAAGTCTTGAGATAACCTAGACTCGACTTCTTACTGAACCATATCTCATATGGTGTAGTAGGAACGGACTTTGATGAAACTCTATTCAACAAGTGAATAGCAGTTAACAAGATATGTCCTCAAAAAAATAAGGATAGATCAGTGAAGCTCATTATGGACCAGACCATATTCAATAGGATCTTGTTCCTCTTTTCGGATACTCTGTTGAGCTGAGGCATTTTGGGAGGAGTCCATTGAGAGACTATGCCCTTATCCTTAAGATATCTCAAAAATTCCTGACTAAGGTATTCACCTTCTCGATTAGATTGTAGAACCTTAACGAGTTTATCGATTTATTTTTCAACTTCATGCCTGAATTTCTTGAACCTTTCAAAGGCCCCAGACTTGTGTTTCATGAGATATACATATCTGTACCTAGATAGATCATCGGTAAAGATAATGAACTAGGTATAACTGCCTCTGGCCTGCACATCAAATAGCCCACATACATCGGTGTGTACCAAGGCAAGTAGCTCTATGGCCCTTTCTCTATGTCCTACAAAAGGCAACTTGGCCATCTTTCCTCGAAGGTAGGATTCACAAGCTGGATATGGCTTTGGATTAAGAGAGCTAAGGATCCAATCCTTCTCTACTCTGTTTATCCTATCCTCTCCAATATGGCCTAGTCTATAGTGCCACAAGTATTTTTGGTTAATTTCATCTTTGGATCTCTTTTGGCCTACGACACTCATTATTTCTCATTTAGATTCATATTCGCATCAATATGTAAGTGATAAAGGCTGTTAATTAAAAAATCTCATGCAATCAATTTATTTCATAAATAAATGAAACAAAAATCTTTATTGAAACAAATTTCAAAATCTTCTTATGCTAGCACAGACACGAAAATTAAATTCTGACTAGCTACAGGAACATAATAATTATCTTTTAAGTCTAATCTAACATCAAACTGTAATCGAAGAGAGTAAGTGCCAATGGCCTCTACAGCAACCTTTGCTCCATTGCCGATCCGAAGGATCATATCACCTTCTTTGAATCTCTTACTTTCTATTAGATCCTGCATTGAGGTATATATATGACACTCGAGCCAGAGTCCAATACCCAACCAGAAGTAGAAGAAACCGTAAGGTTAGATTCAATTACGAGCATACCTTCAGAAGGCTTATCACCCTTTTTGATCTTTAGGCTTTCCAGATATTTAGGACAGTTCCTCCTCCAGTGGCCTTCAGCATGACAGTGGGAACACTTTTCCTTTGCCTCAACTACCTTTGGACCATCCTTCTTCGGCTTGCTCTCTTTCTTTTGCTTCTTCATAGATTTAACCTTCTTCCTCTCAGTCTCCTTTCAGTAACCTTCTTGCAGGAAGAGATCCGCTATATAGTGAGAACAGTGCCCTTTGAACTCTTCAAGGTACCCTCCATAGTGACCAACATGTTGACAAATTCGAGAATAGTGCAGTTAAGTTGGTTCATATGAGAATTCACAACGAATTAGCTATATGAACTGGTAAGGGATTGAAAGATCAGATCCATCTACAATTCTTTTTGTATTTCTAGCTCGAGCTTCTAAGCTCCTCAATATCTTCGATCATTGTCATACAATGCTCATGGATAGACTGTCCTTCATGCATCTTCATATTGAAGAATCTCTTAGATACTTCAAAGCACGCAGTACGGCTCTACTCACCATATAACTCTTGTAGGTGAGTGATCCCCAGACAGTGGGCATATGCTCATGCTGGCTTTGCAACTTGTTTGACATAGATGCCAGCACAACACTTGACCTGACTATTTTCATCAGTCCACTTCTCAAAAGCAGCTCTTTGCTTAGCAGTAGGATGGTTTGGTAGCACTATGGGATCTTGATCGAGAATATGGCTTAACTTTTATGAGGTCAGAATAATCCTGAGATTTATGAGCCAATCTTTGTAGTTGGTATCAGTCAAATGATTAGTTCAGGATGCAATTTGAGGCTGACATTGTGGTTTAACTGCGAGAGTAGAGATTCAAGTTAGACTTTTGTACTTAATATTTAATTTGCTTCTAGAAACTTTAAGATGTAAATAATGACTTCCACTAATTTATCGGATCCCTCTACACCTTGAAAAAAAAATGAAAATCCTAATGCATCAAAGGATTCCTAGTGGGTGCTGCAGTCCCACCTATGACATGCACCTCACTTAACAGTTATTGGTAACATGTACATCGATGCGTAGGCAACTCTTTGCCCAGATACTTCACTAAGCATGTTGCAGCGACTTGGTCTCTAAGTCATGTGGGCTCACTTAACAGTTATTACCCATACTTCTTAGTTAAGCTGACCCATCATTCACAAATAGGTGCAAGGCCATCATTGGGTCCCTCATCTAACAGTTATTCAGTCCAACCCCATCCTTATCCCGGAGCAACTCTTTGCTAATAGAGTAGTTGCATATTCACGATGCAACTGAACCACTATAACCAGCTGAGAACAATCAATGCCGGTAGCATGCCTACACATCTACAACGGTGGAAGATCTATGGGCTTAATATTTGTGAAGAGGTTTAGGTTTAGGTCTCATATAATCTGTCATCATATGATCGATCTAACTAGCATGGGCTAAATTAGATTGCTAAGTAATCTAATTCAAGATCCAATCTTTCAAATTGGCCAGATAAGTGAAGATCAGTGGGGGTCCCCCCGTTGCCTTCCTAAGACACTAATAAACTAATCAGAGCAGCTAACAGAAGCAATTAAAAAACCACGTCTCATTGACTTACCTTAGACACTAATAGATCAATTGATAAGAATTGGTTAGCTCAAGCGAATCGGGCTCAAATAAATGAGCCAAATTAGGTCCTTAGATTAATTGATTCTACATATAGGATTCAATCGATTTGATCAACGATAATTGTATGATTATTAACTTAATTGATGTAACCCTTATCAACACTTGATTTAGTTTGATCAATTACTTAATCGAGTTAGACCCATATGGCTTAAATAAAAAATTTTAAATGCAATCCTATTATGACCAAAATCCTCATACACAAACATAAATTTAGATTCTAAAAATATATTTTAGATTTAAATTCATTGAATGAAAGTAAGTTTTAAAATATGAACATAATTTTCATATTTTAGCATATAAACATATATCAAATATATGCATGTAAAATCAGATCTAAATAAAATTTTAAATCTAAGCATGATATCATATATCTCATATACTAATTATGGATCAGATTAAAAATAAATTTATGATCTAAATATGTAATCAGATATCATATATATGAATCAAAATTTAGATCATATAAAAATTTTAGGTTTTATGCATGCATCTATGTATCACATGAATATGAACTAGAACTCTTTCTAGATCAAAATTCAAATCTATACATGCAATTACATATCAACTATATATTTTAAAATTAAATATAAAATCAAGCTTCAGATTAGAAGATCTATCTATATATCTCATGTATCAAAGAAAAATTTAATTTTAAAATCTTTTCAAAAATATATATATCAAAATTTAGCATATAAAAATTCGTGACTCTGATATAACTGTTAGAATTTGGGGCTTGGTGCATAATATATGTTTCAAAAATTTTATTTTCTAAATACCACAATAGAGAATAAGATTAAAATACTTTTAATCTAAATTATGCATGCATGAAAATGTAAAACTACAGGGATCTATCTTATATGCTAAAATTAATATATGTTGAAATTTAGATTGTGATTAAAATACATACCTGTTTCGTAATCTTTATTTTCAAATCTAGATCTGAAAGAGAAGAGGTTCTCTCTTAGCTGCATAAGTATCTGGCCTCTCTGAGTATCTACTCAGGATCAGCCTGGAACAGTCCTCTATAATCTGAATTTTGGTTCTTTCAAAATTCAGCCTTCTGAATCTGAACGAAGCTTGGATCGCGATCAACGCCCGATCTTTCTCCTTGATCTTCTTCTTTTCCTCTTCTCTAGAGTTTCTTCTTACTTTGTGCTACTACAAAATACCAGCAATCAGTAAATTATGGGATGCCCATACCTTGAGCGTGGAACTCCTTGGGACTCGCATCCCAAGGGATGGGCATGTAGAATACCCAAGAGAAGAGAAAGGGAGAGGAAGAGAGGGCATGGGGAGAGCCTTTGGGCATGAGAAACTACTCATTTTTATACTCTAGGGATCTTAGGAGAGGTCCCTTTAAATAGGCACAAAGATTGAATCCTATTCAATCATATAATACAAGTCCTACTTGCATTGGATTTTCTATTAATTTAAGTTATCCAACTTACTTTAGGAGACCTTTTAGGCACCAACAATTGGAGCCCTTGCATCCATAATTAGACACCCCAAAACATACCCAAGAGATGCCCTATAAGAGAACTAAAAGTCCTCTAATCAATGATACGCCCAACTTAATCAAATCAAGGTGGCACCCAAAAATAACTATCAAAGAAATTAATTAGGGACTTGCACCCTTAATTAATTTGATCCATAACCTTAAACACTCAATAATTGGAGTCTTATAAATCTTATTCATGTAGGTTATTAGTAGATAATTAAGTTAAAATTATCTTATCAAATAAGTAATCCAATGGAAAGAGGAATTGGATCCAATTATGTGCTAGCAAGATTATCATGAACCCAATAGATTTCTCTAAATCCAATTGACACTTCATAAGCTTAATTACTTATTCCAAGCCTAATTCCTTTGTTATGTGACCCCATAGGTTCAATTCTATCTAGTAGTAAGATATACAATGATCTCTATCATTGTATCATTCAAACTCTTTTCAATGGATCAGAATAATTTCACTCTAACTCAATAAAGATTGTCAAAAGATCTTAGTGAGCTCTCACAATCCACCAGTGATACCTAGCAGTATATAGTGACAACTCAATAGAACTGAAATGAACCTCTAGGTGTGGTTAACGTGTGATTCAGTCCCTCTATCGTGAGTTCCGACTAGATGGCAGGTCATGGATAAATCGTCAAACCTCAACATCAGTCAAATAATAGATTCGATTAACTCAAGTCTAGTTGTGACTTCTATGGAAACTTCTTTCCATCAATTACACTACTATGGCCATAGATTCTTGAACTTAGCCTTTCAAATCCCATAGGACTACTCCCTTCTATCAAGATCGATAGATCCTATCTTGATGTGCATCCGACTTCTACAGTGGACCAACTGTTGCCAACATCTACTACAAGGGCTCATTGAGACCCATGTTTATGTGCCAGTCAAACTTCAGCAATCTCACTGCAAGTAGCAGTACCATCTTAAGTCAAAAGATCCGTCATACAACTACAGCATTGAGACAATCACTGATGATTGAATAAAAATCCAAGTGATCTCTCGTATGGTCACGCTCAGTACTAGTTGTTCTCTATCAACCACCTGCACTCGTCGCTCTATGTCTTACATAGTAGATCAGAGACTCATTTATCTCGAAAGAAGCGATTTGTGCGTTAGTCTATCCGAATCTATCACCGTCCTCATGATGATCATATGATCGGGAGCATTTAAGAATTAAATATATGTCTTTAATTCTCAATAATTTGAGAATATGTATCAAAACTAATTTCATAGACGATTCAAGGATACATTAAACTTAAATGAAAAGAAAAATATCTTTTTATTAATCATATCAATATATTAAGTACAAAATTGTCCTCTAGAATTATTACAATATCAGCCATACTGCCTTCTAGGACATACATTTAATATGTGCTGCCAGAAGAAATTCTTTGAGAAAGAATTTAGTGGGATGAACTAGTTAAGGAGCTTGTGTCTTAATCAAAGCCTGTGTGGATCAACGTTGGAGGACGAACATTTGGATGCCTAGTGAAAATCCTACCGAAATTTTGGATTAAGTGTGACAAGTATCTTCTATACCTACTATTATGTTATATGAATATATGCATATGATTGTTTACCATCAAGGGATTCTTGGGATTAGGATTTGATAGTTAAGAGTATCATTATACAAAATTTTGAAATCCATATTGCTTCTGTTGTGCTCATTGAATCCTACAGTGGTATCAAAGTAGACCTTGTTTCGTTCAATCATATGCTTATGTACTGATAGCATTGAATTGATGCATGCTATGATTTATGCTATGTCCATAATCATGTTATGATTATGTATTCATATGATTTGATATGAATTGATGCATATATGATAGAATCATGGATTTAATTTATCTACACTTGAATTTTAAAAGTTTATATTAGAATATTCATGAGATCGAAAAAGCCTTCATAAAAATTATATTAAGTTTTAGTGATAGTAATTATGGGTGAACTAATTCTTGATTAATTGATCAATTGGTGTCTAGAAAAGTACTAAAGGTGGTTATTTGATTAGGTCTATTTGCTTATCTGATCAACTTGTTGGTGTCTAAAGAAAGATATGGAGAGCCTCCCACATACTAACCTAGCCAATTTAGTTAAGCGATCTTGAAATTGAAAAACCCTAATGTTGAAAATACTACTTGAGGCTTTCCTTCATACTGGGTCAATGTTATGTCAAGAATCATAGTAAGTTTGTTGTATAACCATAAGACTTGCTATAGAGACAGATATAATATAGTCCTGGTGCATATAAAATGCTTACGGCATTTTTGGGTGTACTATTTTGTTGTGCAACCACAAAGATAACATTATTCAAATTTGACTGTATGAAAATGAAGAGTCTAACTTAACTAAAACATTATAGTTTGTTGTGTAACCATAAGGCTATGAATATTTTAGAGGCCAAGATAAAGTTAAGAATTGCATGTAATACAATTGGAAAGAGTTTTCTACCTTGAACTCATAAAAATTTATTGTGCAACCACAAGGCCTCTATTAGGAATTAAGATCTCAACCCTGCTAAAAAATTTTTTAGAATGTCTCATTTGTCATAGAAGAGGGCTATGATGTTCGATAAAATAGTAGGAGACATAATTAGATAAAAGATCTTATTTAATTATGTGTGTCATCATGAGTTTCATTTATGTTATGTTCTTTATTTATATGGATTAAATTCTACATGGTATCTTCATTATCATTGCATAAATTTTAGATTCCAATAAATTGACTAGTCCCACTTATGTAGACTGATTAAGAAATTTAAAGATTGTGCTCATTTAGGAGAAGATCTGCTATATCCTCAATGCCCTTGACCCTGACCCGATAGGAGAGGATGCTACAAAAGATGAGGTAGCTACATACAAGATGTGGCAGATTGATAGTCTTACTGTCAAGTGTATCATACTGGGCCTCTATGAGTAATGAGTTACAGAAGTAGTATAAAGGCCTGGATATTAAGTCCATACTGTTCAATCTTAAAGAGCGATATGGTGAACAGAGTAGAACTGGGTATGAGATATCTAAGTAGTTATTCTATGTCAGGATGATAGAAGGCACATCCATACAAGACCATGTTCTCATGATAATTGACTTGATCACTCAATTAGGTCAATTGAGATTTATGATGGATGGGGAGTTGAGCCAAAATTTGATCCTACAATCACTTTCCAAAATCATTCTCTCAGTTTGTTGTGAACTATCATATGAACAAACTAAATATATCTTTTTGCTTGAGCTGTTAAATATGCTCAAAATAGTTGAGAGCTATATCAAGAAAGATAAGGCTCTACTTCTTGTTATGGATGGGATCTCCAAGAAGAAGACAAGCAAGAAGGGTTCAAAGAAAAAGTTGAATCCTAAAGGTGGCATCATGAAGAGGAAGAAGGAGAATAAAGTCTCCGAACAAGGTACTATTTTTACTGTGGCAAGGCAGGTTACTGGAAAAAGAATTGTAAGGCTTTCCTTGCAATTGTAAAGACTGGTGCAAGTGTTGCATCAAAAGGTATGTACGAGATATATACTATTCTATTATTAAATTCTTTTATATCAAAAATCTTGGATATTGGATACCGCCTACGGCACTTATGTATACAAGTCATTACAGGGACTGCAGAAAATTAGAGTTTTGAAGAAAGATGACTTTGAGTTCTACGATGCTGGAGGAGAGTCTATCTAGGCTAAAGCTAAAGAGACTTATTTATTGAAGTTACCTTCTAAGAAGATCTTAGAGTTAGAGAATTGTTATTACAATATGGATTTGAAATTAAAGGAAGGGATAAGAGTTGCTCTATTTCTTTTTCTAATGAGCATTTTTGTGATGGCATTATTGACAATGGTCTCTTAATTCTATCTCTCAATGATAATATCTTTCATACTGATGAAAGTAAGAAGCGAAAGGGAGAAGAGATTAATAATACCTTTCTTTAGTATTATCGGCTTGGTCATAAAAGTGAGACAAGAATTAATAAGTTATATAAAGAAGGGTTCTTTGATCCTTATGATTATGAATTATTAAGAATTTGTGAATTTTGTCTTATGAAAAAAATGATCAAGACTCTATTTACTGGATATGGAGAAAGGACAAGTGAGTTATTGAACTTATGCACATAGATGTATGTGGTCTTATGACAACTAAGGCCAAAGATGGATACTCTTATTTTATCATATTCACTAATGATTTATCAAGGTTTAAATATGTGTATCTTATAAAACATAAATCTAAAGTCTTTGATAAATTTAAAGAGTATCAAAGTATGATCGAGAAGTAAATTGGAAAGTTTATTAAAATCTTAAGATCAGATCGAAGAGGTGAATATCTTTCTGATGAGTTCTTAGAGAAAAGGGTATTCTCTCTAAATGGACCCATCCATATATGCCATAGTTAAATGTTATAGCTAAAAGAATTATTAGATATGGTGCAGTTCATGATATACTTTACAGACTTATCTATTTTCTTCTAGGATTATGCCTCGAGATTATTGCATATATTTTGGATAGAGTACCTTCAAAATCTATGTCTAGTACTCCATATGAGATATAGAGAGGAAAGAAGTCTAATCTTAAGTATCTTAAGATTTGAGTCTATCCAGCTTATGTCAAAAAAAAATTTGGACATAATCTAAGTACTAGGCAAATAAATATTTATTTGTAGGATATTCTAAAAAACGTATGGGATGCTTCTTCTACCACCCTATTGAACAAAAGATTTTTGTTAGTAGGCATGCCACTTTTATGGAAAAAACTTTATCCTAGAAGGGGAAAATAGGAAAAAAATTAAACTTGGTGAAGTTTAAGACCTACAAATAGATGCACAAGATATTCCTTAACCAGAACTACCCATTAGTGAGGTATAATCACAACACACATCTCTTCTCTGAAGGTCAGATAAAGTGTGAAATGCACCTCTGAGGTATGGATTCATTATTGAGAATAATGAAGCTCACATCATTGAGAATGATGAACCTCTGATATATTTAGAAGTGGTTATGAGTAGAGACTCAAATAAATGGCTAGAGGTTATGAAATCCAAAATAGACTCCATGTACACCAACCAAGTGTAGACTTTGGTTGATACATCAGAGGGTGTGACCCTTATTTGGTGCAAATGGGTCTATAAGAAAAAGTTTGGAGTAGATGGCCAAGTTGAAACCTACAAAGCTAAATTGATGGCTAAAGGTTTTAGGCAAAAGCAGGGTGTTGGTTATAATAAAACATTCTCACCTATTGCCATGCTCAAATTTATTCAGATTATGCTTGCTATAAAAGTATACCATGACTATGAAATCTGGCAAATAGATATGAAGATCATCTTCCTTAGTAGTTATCTTGAGGAAGTGGTTTACATATCTTAGCCAAAAAGATTTATTTCAAGTGAGAGAGCAAATCAGATATGCAAGCTTAAGAAATCTATTTATGGATTAAGATAGGCATCGAAGAGTTAAACATCCATTTTGATGTCACAGTCAAAGAGTTTAGCTTCATCAAAAATATATGGACGAACCATGTATGAAAAGATAAGTGAGAGTGCCATTATCTTCTTAGTATTGTATGTAGATGATATAATTCTTATTGAGAATGATATCACAATGATACAATCGATCAAGATATGGCTATCAAGTAAGCTTTCCATGAAGGATTGGGAGAAGCATCCTATATACTTTGTATTAAGATCTATAGGGATAAAATCAGAAAAGATGCTCAGCTTGTCCCAGTCTAGGTATATAGACCTTGTGCTGAAGAGGTTCAGCATGCATGGAAGTAAAAAAGATTACTTACCCATGAGTCAAGGCATACATCTCTTTAAGAAGATATCTCCTAAAACACTTGAAGAGAGGAATAGAATGAGTTCTATTTTCTATGCTTCGACAGTATAGTCTATCATGTATGCCATGCTATGTACCAAGTCTGATGTTGCTTATGCCTTAGGTATAGCTAGTAGATTTCTGGTTGATCCAGAAAAGAATCATTGAAATGCAGTGAAAAATATTTTTAAGTACTTGAGAAGGACTAAAGATGTTTTTTTGATATATAGTAGATACGGTCTAAAACTAGAAGGATATTCTGACTAATTTTCAATCAGTCTCAGATGATAGCAAATCTATTTCAGAGTATGTCTTTACTCTAAATGGTGGAGTAGTGAGTTGAAAAAGTTTCAAGTAGTAGATTGTAATTGATTCAACTACTGAGACAGAGTACATAGCTACAAGTGAAGCCATCAAGAAAGCTGTCTGAATGAAGAAGTTCATCACTGAATTGGGTGTGTTCCTGAGATTGAGAACCCAATACCACTTTACTGTGATAATACTGATGCTGTTGCTCAAGTAAAGGAACTGAGGTCTCATCATAAATCAAAGCACATTCTAAGACACTTCCACCTCGTTCATGAGATTGTCGAGAGATAAGATGCAATTATTAAATGAGTAGATATAAAGAACAACATAGCAAATCCGTTCACTAAAGCTCTACCACAGCAGCAATTTGATTGCCATCTTGATTGTATGGGGTTAAAATATAAGTGTGATTGGATTTAATGCAAATGGGAGATGAAAAGAATAATACCTTACAAGCTAATCAAAATATGTATTTTGATGGGTTGTTCTTTTAATCATCTTGACTCATGTAATTGACATTTTTTGAATAAATAAAAGACACTTATGATTCATCATATGCTGCATCTTATATTTGTAGGATTATGATGAACCCTATAGATTAAGACAATGGTTTTAGGGCTATGATGAGATCATATCTGTGAGATCTAAAATTTTAATCTAAAATATTTTTGATCAATGGATCATTGAGTTGGAGATCAATAATTTCTATAAGATTAGCACATCCTATATATGCTCAATGGAGAGGATGATTGATCTCACAACCACTTGCATGAGCCATTAATATAAGGATGTGGGTGCTCATTAGAGAATGAGTTCACTGAATTGATCTGACTTGAGAACATCTTATGAAGTTTTACTTACTTGTCAAAAGATATTTTTCTTAGTGGGAGTTGTGCAAATAATCCTCCAACCTGAGATTACCATAGAATCTTGTATACATGAATCCATGCTTTGGTTCATACTCATTCATGATTTAGTCATGTATGGGGTATTTTGGATATGGTGGATTGTGTATAGAGATTATGAGTAGGTCAATATGGAATCGATTACTTTTAGTAAGAGGAGATCGCATCCTACTTGCTCTAATCAAGTGATGATTCAAAGAGACTTTGATCAAAGTAAAATAAAAATTAGAAAGAATTTCTAATATTTCATTAATTGATCATCATTATAAGATTGAGAGCAATATAAATATAAAATTAGATTTGACAAGATTCTATGTCCATAGTCATCATATTTGGGATGCAGTATAATTGAAAGATTCAATTGCACAGTAACTTATCATTGAAAGATATTTTTAGTATTTCTATCAAAATTTTATATCTTTTAGATAGACATGATATATTGCTAGATATCAATCTTGTCTTATAAGTTTAATTGAATTAAAGAGTTTAATTTAATTATCAATTAGAGAGGATTTTAATTGTTGAAATTGGGTTAGCTCGATGGAACCTAAATTAATTAGATTGGATTCTAATCAAATCAGGTCAACTTATACTCAGATCTACTGCTGGCTAGATATAGATCCCAATAGATCGCAGATTAAGAGAATTGATCAAAAGTCTAATTAAATTAGATCATATTTTTAGGATAAACATGCTAGCACATGTAGCAAACCCTAGCTTCCATGTTCGAATCGGATTCAAAATTGATTCTTTATTGAGCTAATTAAATCTAATTGGACTCATGATTTAATTAGACCTAATTTTGGTTGATCCTTGGCTGGTTGAGCCAAGGGATTGGTGCCATTTATCTACATCCCATGTGCCAAAGATTCTCTCTGGCGTGTGGTGATTTCTTTGTGCACTAAAGACCACTTGGCACCCCTTCCTTTATTCTTATCCATTTGTTTCCTCATTGAATTTGTTTGGGGCATGGACATCAGATTATTAAGAGGTGCAGAAGAGTCCTTCTACCTCTTAATCACTTATTTGTTATCGGGACAAATGGATTAGGATGGATGAAAGAATAATGCCCCATAAGCCAATCGCATATCGGATGCGATTGGATATTTTCTGTAATTTATCTTCTAAACTTATATAATTGACATTAATATTTAATAAAATAAGTATTTTGATTTATTATATGTTGCATCTTATTATTATTTTTAAGATTATAATGAATTCCATAGGTCTGGACAATGATTTTAGGGCCATGATAAGATCATGCCAGTGAAACCTAAATCTTAATAGCCATGACCTAAAATATTTTCAATTATTGGTTCATTGAGTCAGAGATCAATGATACTGGTAAGATTGGCATGTCTATATATACTCAGTGATGAGAATGGTTGATCTTACAACCACTTGTGTGGTGACACTAATACAAGGATGTGGGCGCTCATTAGAGAATAAGTTCACTGAATAGACCTATGAGAGAATATCTGATGGAGTCTTATTTACATGTCAACTGATGATTCTCTAATAGGATTTGTGTAAGTGATCTTTTGATTTGAGATCGCTATAGTACCTTGTGTACATGAATCCATATTTTGGTTCACTTCCTTGATTCTCTGATCCTTGTATGGGGTGGTCTGGATGTGGTGAAGCATGCATGAAGGTTATGACTGATCAATAAGAGATCAGTGACTCCTAATAAGGGGAGCGAACATCGTATGTGATCTCATAAGTCGATGTTTCTAGAAGTCTTTGGTCAAAGCAGGATGATAATTAGAAAGGAGTTTCTAGTATATCATCAACTGAATCATCGCCTTCTAATTGAGATACATAAAGATAAGTAATTGGGTTTGACATAATTCCATGCCCATAGCTCATCTGAGATGTTGTTTGATTGAAGAATTGAATTACAAGATAACTTGCTATTGAAAGATATTTTGATAATTTTTTATCAAAATTTAAATCTTTCAGATAGTCATGATATATTGGTAGATGTCAATCTGGACTTGTGGACTCATCAAAATTAAAAGAGTTTAATTCAAGAATTAATTAGGAAGAGTCTTAGTTAATTGGGACTCCTGAGCTGACATAATATGATCGGATTAGGGTTATGTCAAGAGTTTGTGTCCACTACTGGCTACATTTAAAACCCAATGGGTCACACACACTTTAGAATTTAGTCTTGATCTGATATAATTAAGATTTAATATAAATCTTAAAGGTTAATTTGATATGCTAGCACGTTCTAAATAGGTTCAGTTCAAAGTGTTTGAGCTAAATTAGATCAGTTGCCTTTGACCTAATGGGATTAGATCTAATTTAATTAAATTCTTATCCAACTTGAAAGTATTTCAAGTATGAAAGAAGTCCTCTATGTCCACCGGGTCTCACACCAAAAAATAATTTCTTCCCCCCTCTTAGTTGCATTGAGAAGTGACGAGTCCTGCTTCATGAAGGCTCTTATCCATCTCTTCGTTTCTATCTAGATTCTTATTTATTACACACCAAATTTATGTGGAGAATTTATGAAGCATAGAAGAGGAGGAGTCCTTCTATGTAAGGGCTCTTCTACATCAAATAAAGTCACGGAGATTAATTTCTCCTTGTGAAGACATGGAGCATCAAGAGTTGGTGCCCCTTCCTCACATCCCCTCTTAGCCTATTTATATGGGGCATCCCATATGGACTAAAGGCTAGATTTTAGATGAAAATCAGAGCTAATTAGTGTGTAATAGAGTAAAAAAATTTTGAAAAAAAATTTGAAAAAAAAAGAAAGAAAAAATTGGGAGAAAAGTTATAAGAAAGGTGGTGAGAAAATTAGTAGGTGTTGCTAGTTTATCCTAGGGTTTGATTTTTCTATATGTTGGAGCCCAAAATCAAATCCTAAGTTGTAATATTCTAAACAAGTTTCTTGGCATGATTTTGGTGTAAATCAAAGGTGACTCGATATTGGTGTGATCGTACTTCGAGTTCGAAGCTGACAGTATTCTTGTGAACAAAAAGTTCCGGCAGCACATCGATTAGGAAGGACCTTGGCCAACTTTCGTGTGGATCACTGTTAGAGGACTTTTATTTTGGAGTTTTATAGAGATCACCTACTTACCATACTGCTTATTGATGAAAGTATAAACTTCTATTTCTTTGCATGCTTGTTTTTATTTAGTTCGACATCTACAAAGTGATTCTAAGATTTTATTTCGGTTTGATAGTTTTAATTGTTAAAACTATAGATAAGTTTTTTTAAAATTTTTTAAAATTTAATTTTTACTACATGACTGGAACCCAACAATGGTATCAAAGTCATCCTTATTAGATTCGATCAAACAAGTACAAAGTTATAATATAGAATTGTTCTAGTTCATATATTGCCAAAAATATTGCATCGATTTTGAAAAAAATATGCCCTACAAGCCAATCAAAATTTACATTTTGATGGGTTTTTCCTTATAATCTTCCCAACTCATGTAATTGATATTTTATAAATAAAAAGTATTTTTTATTATATGCTGCATCTTACTTTCGTAATGATTATGATGAACTCCATAAATTAGGACAATAATTTTAGGATTATGATGAAATCATACCTATGAGATCTAAAATTTTAAAATTTTTGATTTAGAATATTTTTAGTCATAAGAGTATTGAGTAGGAGATCAATGTTTCGGATAGACTAGCACTTCGTATGTATGCTTGATGGAGAGGGTGGCTAATTGCATAAGCCACTTATGTGAGACACTAATACAAGAAAGTTGGTGCTCATTAGAGAATGAGTTTATTGAATTGATCTAACTTAAGAAACATCTTATAAAATTTGCTTACCTGTCAAAAGATGTTTTTTTTATAGTGGGAGTTGTGCATATAATCTTTTGATCTGAGACTATCATAGAACCTTGTATATGTGAATTCGTATTTTGGTTCATACTCATGCATGACTTAGTCATGTATAGGGTATTCTGGATATGGTAGATATGTATGGAGGTTATGAGTAGGTCAACATAGAATCGATCACTTCTGGTAGGAGGAGATCGCATCCTACTTGCTCTGATTGATTGATGATTCAGAAAGCCTTTGATCAAAGTAGAATGAAAATTAGAAAGAGTTTATAATATTTTATTAATCAAATCATCATTTAAGATTGAGAAAAATATGAGTATGATATTGGATTTGACATCATTTCATATCTAGAGTTATATTTGGGGTGTACAGAGATCGCAAGATCGAATTGCACAGTAACTTTTCACTGAAGGATATTTTTGATATTTCTTTCAAAATTTTATATCTTTCAGATAGATATGGTACGTTACTAGATATCAATCTTGTCTTGTGGGTTTGATCTAATTAGAAAGAGTTCTAATTGCTGAAATCGAGTTAGCTTGATTGGTTCTAGATCGATTAGATTAAATTTTAATCAAATCAGATCGACTTGCACTCGGGCCTACTATTGACTAGATGTGGAACCCAATGGGTTGCACACAAAAAAAATTGATCGAAGGTCTAATTGGATTAGATCATATTTGCAAAGTAGACATGTTAGCACATGTTGCAAATCTTAGCTCTTTGTTTTGAATCGGATTCGAAATTAATTCTAGATTGGGCTAATTAAAGCCAAATTAATTCAAATCAATTTTGGATTTGAGTTGGGTTAGCCCTTGGCTGTATGTATCAAAAATTTTGAGCCAAGAAACTTAGTGCCCATATGTCAAGAATTTTTCTTGCACGTGGGATGCAGTCTTTGTGCGCAGAAACAGATTTCGCATCCCATGAGATGGGACATCCCTTCCTCAGGCTTATCCAATCTTTCATGATAAGAAAAATTTTTTGATAATTTTTGACTTAATTTTGAGCACTGAAGAGTTCTTTTTTGGATTAATTACCTTTTAGTTTAATCATGAAAATTGGTTGAAGTTTGAAATCCTACCAATTTGATCCATGCACCTAACCAAGAGTCCAAATTGTGAAAGACTCTAATCTATGTGTCATGCCTTATCTTATTTTCAGATTTTACCCATGCCATCAGCAAGTAAGTGCCTCAATTTTGGGCCATTGGATGGACAAAAGTTGTTGATGGGTGGTGGAGAAAAATTGCACCATGGGAAGGTACGTGACGCATCAGAGAATCATTGAGAAAAATATTTCAAAGAGTCCTTCTACGCAAAGCGTCTCTTAGATTTTTTTTTTTGATGATTGCCTTAGTCAAAACCTTCCAGATGGGTGTAAGAATTCATTAGGGGGTGTGAGATTTTCTGATAGATGTGAGATGGCATGTAGAGAGGGTGCGAATCAAATCTGAGAGCACCCCGTCGCTAACTATTTATAGGGGATTACGTCAGAGATTTGATTCATTCAGATCTCTCGCTCTTATCTTTTCTTTCTAACATTCTCTCCCTATTGTCCAATTAGTCTCTTCCTTCTCTTGTTAGGACAAGCTCAAAAATAGTAAGGACAAGTCCGATTTTAAGATAAGAGCCAAAGAAGAGAATTAAGGAAGACAAGGAGAGAAGAAAGATAGGGATAGAAAAACTAGGAGGAGAGAAAGAGGGTCTTGAGGTCTTAATGCCCAAAAAAATTCTCAGAGTGAGAAATTTGGAGGAAGAATCATTCCAAGAAGTTGGTGTCCTAGTCATAGCCCTGTGTGGATCACTGTTCGAGGGCAAACACTTGGGTGCCTGGTGGAGATTTTGCCAAACTTTAGATTAAGCGTTGCAGGTATTCTTCTATAGCTTGAATTTAATTTTGAATATATATTTTATATGATTGTTAATCATCAAAGAGATGCTGATTTATGGGTTTAAATATTTAATATTTTTTAATTTAAAATTTTAAAATCCGTTATGCTTCCGCTGTGCATGTCCAACCTGAAACTGTACAGTGATATCAGAGCAGGTGTTTGGTTCAATCATATATATATATATTATTTATGTGATGCATATTATAATTCATATTATACAATTATTTATGCCATTAATTATGCTTTCATATAATGATGATGCACATGTGATCCACCATTTTATCATCCTGACATAAGGTTATCCTAGCATAGCAGGGTTATGCTGCAAGGTTGTTCTAGGATGATGAAAGTCTAAATGTTACACTTGTATATATAGAATATTTTAATACTGATATATATTAATATAAATTATCATTATATAGTTAGAATATGTATGAGACCAAATAAAAGTCTCATTAAAAATTATATTAAGTTGTAGTGATATGCAACTAGGAATTAACCAATTCTTGATCAATTGATCAATTGATGTTTAGGAAAGTGATACAGATGGTTCTTTAATTGGTTTCATTATCTGACCTGACCAATTTATTGGTATCTAAGAAAAGCAACGGGAGGACCCCGTCTTACTTACCTGGCCAATTTGATTAAGTGATCTTGATATTGAAAAACCCTAATGTTAAAAATACTACTAGGGGCCTTCCTTTATACTAAGTTAATGTTATATCATGAACTATGGCTAGTTTGTTGTGTTAACACAAGACTTGTCATAAAGATTGATATAACATAATCCTGGTGCATAGAAGATACTTACGGTAATTTTGGATGTACTGCTTTGTTGTGTTAACACAAGGGCAGTTATATTCAAAGTTGACTATATTGAAATGAAGGGTCTTACTTAACTAAAATATTATAGCTTGTTGTGTTAACACAAGGCTAATAATATTTTAGAGGCCAAGATATGATATTGAGAATTGCATGAGATGCAATTAGAAAGAGTTTCCTATCTATGAACTCAAAAGAATTTGTTGTGCTAACACAAGATCATTATGAGGAATTAGGGTCTCAATCCCACGAAGATAAATATGTAATTTGTCTCGTTCATCATAGTAGAGGGTTATGATGTTCTATAAAATAGTGGGAGGCATAATTAAATCTAAAGATCTTATTTAATTGTGTGAGTCAATATGAGTTGTTTGCTTATATAATATTTTTTATTTATTATAGATTAAATTCTACAAATGGCATCTTCACTATCATTACAAAAAATTTTAGATTCCAACAAGTTGACCGATCCCAATTATGTGGACTGATTGAGAAATTTAAAAATTATACTCACTCAGGAGATGCTCTCCTATATTCTTGATGTCCCCGAACCATAAGAGGTTGAAGATAATGTCACAGAAAAGGAGGTATCCACATATAGGATGTGGAAAAATGATAGTTTGACTGTCAAGTACGTTATACTGACTTCTATGAGCAAATGAATTATAGAGGCAGCATGAGAGTATGGATACTCAATTCATATTCCTCAATTTTAAATAGTTGTAAGGAGAATAGTAGGACTTCTAGATATGAGATATCTAAGTAATTATTCTATACTAGAATGACTGAAGGATCATCCATACAAGACCATGTTCTGAAGGTCATTGATCTGATCACTAGATTGGGTCAATTAGGTTTTGTGATAGATGGAAAATTAAGTTAGGATTTGATCTTACAATCTCTCCTTGAGTCGTTCACTCTGTTTGTCGTGAACTATCACATGAACAAACTAAATACCTTCTTGCTGAGCTGTTGAATATGCTCAAGACAGTTGAGAGCCACATTAAGAAAGAAAAGGCACTACTTCTTCTTGTGGGTAAAATCTCTAAGAAGAAGTCAGATTTTAAGGATTCAAAGAAAGCACTGAACCCTAAGGATGGTAAGACGAAGAAGAAGGGGAAGAAAGTCTCCGAACAGGGTACCTGCTTTCACTACGGTAATGCAGAACACTGAAAAAGGAATTACAAGTTATATTTTGCAACTGTAAAGGCAGGTGCAAATGATGCACCAAAAAGTATGTATGAGATTACAAGTTCTTTCAATTCAGACTATTAGGTATTGGATACCCCCTGCGGTTCTTATATCTACAAGTCATTGGGGCTGCAAAATATTAGAGTACTGAAAAAGAGTGACTTCGAGCTCTACGGCATTGGAGGAGAGTCCATCCAAGCAGAGGCTGTAGGGACATATATGTTGAAGTTACTTTCTAAAAAGATCTTAAAGCTAAAAAACTATTATTATATGGCTAAGATCATTACAAACATTATTTCTGTACCATTGCTATTGTAACGAGGTTATGAAATAAATGAAAAGAGCAATAGTTGCTCAATTTTTTTTTCTAATAAAATTCTTGGTCATAGCGTTATTAATAATGATCTTCTGATTCTATCTCATGATAATATTTTTCATATTGATGAAAGCAAAAAGTAAAAGAGAGAAGAGATGAATAATACTTTACTTGGACATTGTTATTTGATCATATAAGTGAGTCAAAGATTAACAAGTTATATAAAGAAGAGTTCTTTGATCTTTATGATTATGAATCATTAGGTACTTGTAAATCTTATCTTATTGGAAAAATAACTAAGACTCCATTTAGTAGACATGAGGAAAGGACAAGTGAGTTATTAGGACTTGTACATACTGATGTATGTGATCCTTTGACAACAGAAGTCAGAGAAGGATACTCTTATTTTATAATGTTCACTGATGATTTATCTAGATTTGGATATGTGTATCTTATAAAATACAAATTTGAGGCCTTTGATAAATTTAAAGAGTATCAAAGTATGATCGAGAAACAAACTGAAAAAAATATTAAAATTCTTCGAGCCGATCAAGGAGGAGAACACTTATCCAATGAGTTTCTAAATCATCTTAAAGAAAATAAAATTCTCTCAGAATGGATCTCTTTCTATACACCACAACTAAATTGTTAGCAAAAAGGAGGAATCATACTTTATTAGATATGGTGCAGTCCATGATGTGCCTTACAGACTTGTCTATTTTTTTCTGGAGATATGCCCTAAACACTACTATCTATATTCTGAAAAGAGTATTTTCAAAATCTGTGCCAAGCACTCCATATGAGATATGGAGAGGAAAGAAGCCTAATCTTAAGTATCTTAAGATATGCAGCTATCCAGCTTATGTTAAAAAAAACTTTGGACATAAGCTAAGTGCTAGAGCAGATAAATGCTTATTTGTAGGTTATCCTAAAGAGAGTATAGGATACCTCTTTTACCATTCTACTAAATAAAAGGTGTTTGTCAGTAAACATGCTACTTTTATAGAAAAAGAGTTTATCCTAGAAAGAGGCAGTGGAAAGAAAATTGAACTTAGAGAAGTTCAAGACCTACAAAAGTAAGCACAAGATGATCTTCAACCAGAAATATCTATTAATGAAGTACAACCATAAAATATATCTCCTTTCCGAAGATCGAATAGAGTGCGGAATGTACCTATAAGGTATGGGTTCATTATTGAGAATAATGAAGTCTACATCATTGAGAATTATGAACCTTTGATCTATACGGAAGCCATCATGAGTAGAGACTCAGAAAAATAGCTAGAGGCTATGAAATCCGAAATGGACTTCATGAACTCCAACCAAGTGTGCATTTTAATGGATACACCAGAGGGTGTGACCCTTATTGGGTGCAAATGGATTTATAAGAAAAAGATTGGAGCAGATGGCTAAGTTGAAACCTATAAAGCTAGATTGGTGGCTAAAAGTTTTAGGCAAAAATAGGATATAGATTATGATGAAACATTTTCACCTATTGCTATGCTCAAATCTATATGGATTATGCTTGCAATAGCAGCATACCATGTTATGAGATTAGGCAAATGGATATGAAGACCACCTTCCACAATGGTTATCTTGAGAAAGAGGTTTACATATCTCAGCTAGAAGGATTTGTCTCAAAAGAGAGAGCAAATCAAGTATGCAGACTTAAGAAATTTATTTATGGATTAAAGAAGACCTCGAGGAGTTGGAACAACAAGAAGACTAGTGGGAGTGCCATTATCTTCTTAGTTTTATATATGCATGACATACTTCTCATTGAGAATGATATCCCAATGTTACAAACGATCAAGATATGGCTGTCAAGTAAGTTTTCTAGGAAGAATTTGGGCGAAGCATCCTATATACTAGGTATAAAGATCTATAGGGATAGATCTAAAGGGATATTAGGCTTGTCCCAATCCAGGTACATAACTTGGTGCTAAAGAGGTTTAGCATAGACGGGAGTAAAAGAGGTTACTTACCCATGAGTCAAGGCATACATCTCTCTAAAAAGATGTCTTCTAAAACACCGAAAAAGAGAAATAGAATAAGTTTTATTTCCTATGCTTCGGCAGTAGGGTCGATCATGTATGCTATGCTATGTACTAAGCCTGATGTTGCAATTGCCTTAGGCATAGTTAGTAGATTTTAGACTGATCTAGGAGAAGATCGTTAGAAAGCAGTGAAAAATATTCTTAAGTATTTGAGAAGGACTAAAGATATTTTTCTGGTATATGAAGGATCTAATCTAAAACTAGAAGGTTATTTTAACTCTAGTTTTCAATCAGATCCTGATGATAGTAAGTCCATTTCAGAGTACGTCTTTATTCTTAATGGTGGAGCTGTTAGTTGGAAAAGTTCTAAGCAGCAGACTGTAGCTAACTCAACTACTGAGGTAGAATACAAGCTACAAGTGAAGCCATCGAGGAAGCTTTTGGATGAAGAAGTTTATCACTGAATTAGGTGTTGTTCATGAGATTGAGAATCCAGTATCACTTTACTGTGATAATACTGGAGCAGTTGCTCAAGAAAAGGAACCAAGGTCTCATCATAAATCCAAGCATATTCTAAGACGCTTCTATTTCATTTATGAAATAATCGAAAGATAAGATGTTGTTATTGAACGAGTAGAAACAAAGAACAACATAGCAGACCCATTTACTAAGGCTCTACTGCAGCAGTAGTTCAATTGCCATCTCGATTGTATGGGGATAAAATATAAGGACGATTGGCTTTAGTGCAAGCGGGAGATTGAAAGGAATATGCCCTACAAGTCAATTGAAATTTATATTTTGATGGATTTTTTCTAGTAATCTTCTAGACTCATGTAATTGATATTTTATAAATAAAAGATATTTTTCATCACATGCTGCATCTTATTTTAGTAATGATTATGATGAACTCCATAAATCAGAGCAATGATTTTAAGATTATGATGAGATCATACCATGAGATCTAAAATTCTAAAAACTCTGATTTAGAATATTCTTAGTCATAGGAGCATTGAGTAGGAGATCAATATTCCGAATAGATTAGCACTTCCTATGTATGCTCGATGAAGAAGGTGGCTGATCTTATAAGTCACTTATGTGAGACATTAATACAAGAAAGTGGGTGCTTATTAGAGAATGAGTTCACTGAATTGATCTAACTTAAGAAACATCTTAAGGAATTTACTTATCTATTAAAAGATATTTTCTTATAATAGGAGTTGTACATATAATCCTTTGACCTGAGACTACCATAGAACCTTATATACATAATCTATATTTTGGTTCATACTCATTCATGACTTAGTCATGTATAGGGTGTTCTGGATATGGTGAAGTGTGTATGGATGTTGTGAGTAGGTTAACATAGAATCGATCACTCTTGGTTAGAGAAGATCGCATCCTACTTGCTCTAATCGATTGATGATTCAGGAAGCCTTTGATCAAAGTAGAATAAAAATTAAAAAAGTTTCTAATATTTCATTAATTGAGTCATCATTTAAGATTAAGAAAAATATGAGTAAGATATTGGATTTGACATCATTCTATATCCAGAGTCATATGCGGGGTGTAGGAAGATCGCAGGATCAAATTACATGGTAACTTTCACTGAAGGATATTTTTGATATTTTTATTAAAATTTTATATCTTTAGATAGATATGATATATTGTTAGATGTCAATCTTATCTTGTTGGTTTGATTGAATTAAAGAGTTTAATTCGATCGCCAATTAGAAAGAGTTCTAATTACTGAAATCGAGTTAGTTCGATTGGTTAGATTAAATTCCAATCAAATCAGATCGACTTGCACTCAGATCTACTGCTAGCTAGATGTGGAACCCAATGGGTCACACACAAGAAAATTGATTAGAGGTCTAATTATATTAGATCATGTTTGCAAAGTAGACATGCTAGCACATGTTGCAAACCTTAGCTTCCTGTTTCGAATCTAATTCAAAATTGATTCTAGATTGGGCTAATTAAAGCTAAATTAATTCAAACTAATTTTAGATTTGAGTTGGGTCACCCTTTGGCTACATGTACCAAAAATTTTGAGCCAAGAAACTTGGCACCTATGCATCAAAATTTTTCTTGCGCGTGGGATGCAGTCTTTATGTGTAAAAATAGGTTTCGCATCCCATGAGATGGGACACCCCTTCCTCAGGTTTATCTAATGTTCCATGATGAGAAAAAATTCTTAATGATTTTTGACTTAATTTTGAGCATTGAGGAGTCCTTCTTTGGATTAATCACCTTCTGATTTAATCGTGAAAATGGGTTGAAGTTTGAAATCCTGCCAATTTGATCCATGCATCTAACCAAGAGTCCAAACTTGTGAAGGACTTTAATCTGTGTCACACCTCATCTTATTTTCATATTTTTTCCACACTATCAGCAAGTTAGTGCCTCAATTTTGGGCCATTAGATGGATACAAGTCATTGATAGGTGGTGGAGAAAAATTATGCCATGAGAAGCTGCGTGATGCATCAGAGAATCATCGAGAAAAATATTCCGAAGAGTCCTTCTACGCGAAGCATCTCTTGGATTTTTTCTCGATGATTACCATGTGTCAAAACCTTCTAGATGGGCATGAAAATTCATCAGGGGGTGTGAGATTTTTTGATGAATGCAAGATGGCGCGTGGAGAGGGCGCAAATCAAATCCGAGAGCATCCCTTCGCTAACTATTTAAAGGGGCTTGCATCAGAGATTTGATTCATTCAGATCTCTCGCTCTTATCTTTTCTTTCTAACATCTTCTCTTATTGTCCAATTAGTCTCTTCCTTCTCTTGTTAGGATAAGTTCAAAAAATAGTAAGGATAAGTCTAATTTTAGGACAAGAGCCTAGGAAGAGAATTAAGAAAGACAAGGAGAGAAGAAAGGTAGGGACAGGAAGGCTAGGAGGAGAAGAAGAGGGTCTTGAGATCCTGGTGCCCAAAAAAATTTTTAGAGTGAGAATTTTGGAGGAGGAATCATTTCAAGGAGTTAGTGTCCTGATCATAGCCCTGTGTGGATCACCGTTGGAGGCGAACACTTGGCACCTGGTGGAGCTTTTGTCGAGATTTAGATTAAATATTGTAGGTATTCTTTTATAGCTTAAATTTAATTTTAAATATATATTATATATGATTGTTAATCATCAAAGAGGTGCTGGTTTATAGGTTTAAATATTTAAAATTTTTTAATTTAAATTTTGAAATCTGTTTTACTTCTGCTGTGCATGTCCACCCTGAAATCCTACGGATTTTAGCATCGGTCTTAAAATTAAAAATTATTTTTAACTTTATTGAACCATAGATTTAAATTTTAATTATTAAAATTTTAAATTTATGATTATATGAATTTATAGTTTCATGGTAGCTTGATGCTTAAATCGATTTTTTTGTTTAAGGGTGCAATGCATGCCTAATTCGATTAGGGTTTGTTTCAATTTGGTTAAATTTGTTAAATTGTTAAGTCATTTTGTGCACCCTTATATGATTTTTGGTATGACAATATGATTGTTATTATAACTTGTAAAAGCATGTGGAATTATATAATACATATAGTACATTTTATATAGTAGAAGTTAGGATGTACCGAGACCCGTTCAAAGATCCTCTATAAAATTATATTAATTTGTAATGTCAGGATTCACTTTCAAATCAAATATCAAATTTATTTGATCAATTGGTGTCTAGGTAAGTGTTAAAGATGGTTTTCTAATTAGGTTCGTATGCTGGTCTGGCCAATTTTGTTGGTGTCAAAAAAAAAAGCTATGGAGAGCCTCCTACCTACTAACCTAGCCAATTTGATCTTACTAAATTTTGGACTTAGATTGCTTAGTGATGTAGACACTACAAGGGCCTTCCTTCAAGCTTGGTTAATAGAGTATGTCAAGATCTTAGTGAGCTTGTTGTGCTATTTACAAGGTTTACTATAGAAATTGATATGATGTTGACTAAGTGTATATTGATGCTTATGACATATTCAAATAGTATTACTTTGTTGTGCTATCTACAAGGGCGGCATTGTTTAAGTATGACCATATGGGTTTGAAGGGTTAACTTAACTAGAATACTACAGTTTGTTATGCTATCCACAAGACTATGAGTGATCTAGAGGTAAGAGAGAAAAATATTGAGAATTGTATGAAGTACAATCGGTAAACAGTTATCTACTTTTGAACTCATGAATGCTTATTGTGCTATCTACAAAGTGTTTGTGAGGAATAGAGATCTCAACTCTACTTAGAAATATAAGGATGTTTATCATTTTTCATACTTGAGGACTATGAAATTCGCTAAAATAGTGAGAGATACAATTAGACAAAAGTCCTAATCTAATTATGTATGTCATCATGAGTTGTCTGCTTATATTGTGTTCTTGTTATTGTAGATTAACTGCACACATGGCATTCTCACTATCACTACGACGCATTCTAGATGCTTAACAAATTGATCGGACCTAACTATGTAGACTGGTTAAAAAATTTGAGAATTATTCTCACTCAAGAGAAAAACTCCTACATACTGGATACACCTGCACCCGATACGATCGGAAAAGATGTATATGAGGAAAAACCACATATAAGATATAGAAGGATGACAGTGTGACTGTCAAATGCATCATGCTTGCCTCGATGAGCAATGAGCTTCAAAGGTAGCATTATGAGGACATGGATGTTCCTTCTATACTCCTTAATCTTAAAGAGTTATATGGGGAACAAAATCGAACTGCTAGATATGAGATATCTAAGCAGTTGTTCCATGCTTGTATGACTGAAGGCATGTCTGTGCAAACTTATGTCCTAAAGATGATTGATTTGATCACTTGTCTGCGATAATTGGGTTTCGCTATGGACGATGAACTGAGCTAGGATTTGATCCTGCAGTTTCTTTCTGATTTTTTCTCTCAGTTTATCCTAAAGTACTATATGAACACACTGAATATCAGTCTACCTGAACTGCTGAACATGCTGAAAACAACAGAGAGCTATTTCAAAGGTGAAAAGGCTCCAATTTTTCTTGTCGATAAGATCAACAAGAAGAAAGATAAGAAGGGTTTCAAGAAAAAGTTAAACTCTAAGGCTAATATCTCCAAAAAGAAGGTGAAAAAGGTCTCTGCTAAGGGTACTTGCTATCACTATGGCAAGGAGGGGCATTGGAAGAGGAATTGCAAAGAATACCTTACAATTGTGGAACAAGCAAATGTTGCTAAAGGTTTGTATATGATGCAAACTAACTTATCGTTAAGTACTTCAATTTCAGATTCTTAGATATTAGATACCGCTTGTGGCTTACACCTTTGCAAATCATTGCAGAATCTGCAGAAAATAAAGAGTCTGAATAAAGGTGAATTTGAGCTGTTCAATGCTAGTAGAGAGTCCATTTAGACTGAAGCTATGGAAATCAGGGTTTTAAAGTTGCCTTTGGATAAAATTTTGAAACTGAAGACATATTATATTTCTAATGTTGTTAGAAATATTATTTCTGTACCCTTGTTATTAGAACAAGGTTTTAAAATAAAAGTAAAGAACAATAGTTGTTCTATCTATTTTTCTAACGAATTTTATTAAAATACTTATATTAATAATGATCTTCTATTCCTATCACTTAATGATAATGTACTTCATATCGATAATATGAAGAAAAAAAAAGAGAGGATGTGAATGTCACATACTTCTGGCACTGCTGACTTGATCATATAAATGAGTCAAGAATTAACAAGTTATACAAAGATAAATTTTTTGATCTTTATGATTTTGAATCATATGGAACTTGCGAATCTTATCTCATAGATAAAATGACTAAGACTCCATTTACTAGACATAGGGAAAGGGTAATCATCTTAGACTTTATATATATTGATATTTGTGGTCTAATGTCGACCCAAGCCAGAGGTGGATACTCTTACTTCATCATATTTATCGATGATATATCTAGGTTTGGATATATGTATTTAATGAAATACAAATTTGAAGCTTTTGACAAATTTAAAGAGTATCAAAAAATGGTTGAGAAATAAATTTAAAGAGTATCAAAGAATTCCACCGAAGCCAGAGTTGCTGGAGTTGAGATGACTGCGGCCGCCACCGAGACCTGCAAGGGAAGTCAAATCAGAGTTGGGGGTACTCCGGCAAGACCCTCCGAAGCTCAAGTCAGTACTCTGCTTTAACAGAAATAGTGTGCTTGAGTGGGAATTTTAGCAGAGTTTCGAGATAGAGTTTAGAGCTTAGAGAAGAACGTATCTGGGGGTCTTCTTTTATAGACAGAGAGCATAACTGATTGACAGCGACATCTGTAACCGCCTGGTAGTGGGTTGTTCAGAGTTGCACGGAGTTTGTTACGAAGAGTAGTGGTATCAGGGGTCGTTCAGGGTCATGTGGAGTTTGTTACGGAGAGTGGAGTGGTGTCCGTTGTCGTGACTTGCCAGAGAGTGGTAGAGCTCGGAGAGTGGAGTGGTGTCCGTTGTTGTGACTTGCCAGAGAGTGGTGGAGTCACACGGAATCCATTGCAGAGAATGGAGTAGGATAGTGGCCATTGTCGTGACTTGCCAGAGAGTTCGGATCTGTCGGCTGGAGCTCGGCTGGGATATCTGATGGAGCGGAATGGCTCTCTATCCCATCGATCTAGGAGAAGCTCGAATGTTTCTAAGGCTGCTAACGAGTCTACTATTGTCGGATGCCTCAGGCACTAATGCTACAGGTGGGAGTCATCTACTGTAGAAGCTCGGATGGAGACTTTCTTTTAATAAAGTCTGGTAGGAGTCCGATTGCTAGAGAAGTCTGTCTGAGATTTACCTGATGTGGAAGCTCGTCTGAGGATTATCCATCGGAGAAGTCCGGTTTCATGAAGAATCTGATGGAGGGTCGGCCAGTGGTGGACCTCGGATGGCATTGGGGAGGTTCGGCAGACAACGAAGGCGATCGGCCATTGTAGAAATCCAGCTGTCGGAGTCCGTCCGTCGTAGAAGCTCGTCCGATATCCATCCGCTATAGAAGTTTGGACGGAGTCTGGTTCTTGTAAAAGGCTAAAAGAGACCGCTTATTGTAGAAGCTCGGTCGAAGATTGGTTGTCGTGGGAGCTCGGAGTAGCGACCTGGCCGGTGGATCCTAAATTCTGTTGTAGAAGCTCGTCTAGGATCCGTCCACTGTAGGAGCTCGGCTGAAGTCTGCCTGTAATGGAAGTTCGAAAAAAATTGTTTACAGTAGAGGCTCGGATGGAATTCGCTTACAGTAGATATCCAGAGTAGACCGCCTGCAGTAGGAGTTCGGCTCTCGCAGGAGCTTGGTTGGAATCCGGAAGGCGGTCAACCGTCGTAGAAACTTGGATGGAGTTGATTACTGTAGAAATCTCGTTGTCGGAGAAACTCGGATATTGATGAAGTCCAGAAGAATTTGGAGTAGGGTCGTCCACGGTCGGAAAAGTCTGGAAGGGATTCGGAGAACAGTTGATCACTGTAGAAGGTCGGCTGATAATGAATCCTAGAGGGCCTTTGGAGCGGCCCGGTAGATGAATGGAGAAGCTCATTGTTGGAGAAGTTCGGAAGCTTGGACGGTCGAGGGGGTTCAGAGAGATGCCACACAAGGTCGGAAGTCGGAAAAGCCCTGGAAGGGTCGGTCTTTTACAAACTTCGGTCGAAGGGTATTTTATACCCAACACCAGTCCCCCTACTTTCGAGTTTGGGTTCCGAATGAAGGAAGTATAGAGAAATTCTCACGGTCGAAGTTGGCCCCCTCGATTTCCGCACTCGGTGGTTGCCAGATATTTTGGTGCTTGGCGTGCTGGTGCCGGAGTCTTTTCAAATCAAAGCGATCCGAAAAGATTTTTTCAGGATTTCCGTTGGGGCGTGGCTCTAGGTACGGTGCAATAATGATTTTGTCAGCTGTCAACCATTTTCAGCCACCTGCTATGGTGAGTGGGACACGCGGCGAGCGCAGGTCGATCAGAGAAGATCTGCAATCATTATTGTGCCGATCCCAGGGTCTATTTAAACACGTCCTCTTCCTTCAGGGATTTCACTTTGCCTGAGAGAATCCCTCGGTCCCCTCCTCTTCCCCGAGAGCTCCAGCCTCCTCTAACATCCTTCTCGGCCTTAGACGTCCTCCGGGTCGACTTCCATCATCCTTGCCATCTTCCCACACTCCTCGGGCCAACCTAGGTTAGTTCCAAAACTTCTTGCCATTTTTCTGTTCTTTCTTCTTTGTATTCTGTTCGTTCAGCTTCCTCGAGAGCTTGTTTGTTGTTTTTCCTGATTTTTTTTTTTGGGATTTTTTATGGCTTCCATTTGATCCAAAATGTCTTCTGATCTTCTAGCAGTTCTAGGAGTTGCCAGCCTCAGTTTTTCAAAGTCCTCATACCGTAGACGAACCCATAGTTAGGACCAAACCTTGTCTGGTCTTTACGCCAGACACCATCCCAGCTCTTTGACTCTGGATGAACACTCACTGATAAGGATTCAGTATGGAGTTCCTCCAAAGTATGAGCTGGAGCTTCTCGGGCCTACTGACCGGACTAGCACCCCTCCTTCCGGTTGCTTCTGTCTGTACTAGGAGGCCTTCTGTGCCGGACTTCGGCTTCCACTTCCACCTTTTGTCGTCTCTCTCTTTCGTTTTCTGAACATTTCTCTAGTCTCAGTAGCGCCGAACTCCTTTAGGTTTTTGATAGGATTTCTTTCTCTTTGTAGTTTAGCTGAAGTTCGGCCGACTCTTTCTTTGTTTAGAACTTCTACACTTTCAAGCATCATCCCTCGGCAAAGAACTGGTGGTACTTCTTCTCTCAGTTCAGTAGAAAGGGGTTACAGAAAGGTGCCCCCTCTTCTATCCACAACTAGAAGGAGAGGTTCTTCTATGTCCGATGCCCGACCTTAGAGCTAGAATTACCCCCTTGGGGCTCTCTAAAGGATTCCGTCCGCCGGGCTTCTAGCCTGGAAAGGGACGACCTCGAAGCCTCCAAAAAGCTCGAGGCCTACCAAGCCCCCCTCCTCTCCGAACTTCTGAAGGAACAACTCTTGTTCAACATCGGCCTGAGTCCTCTTAACCCTGCCGGTACCATTTTTTTTTCGCTGCTTCCCCTTTCTCTTATTCCATCTCTGAGCCATGTTGATCTTCTTTTATTGCAGACATGGATGCAGGTGTGGCTCGGAGGTTAGCCCAGGGTCTCAAGACCCATAAGAGAAAAGATGCCTCGACTTCGGGGTCGGTGAAGAAAGCCAGGACAGAAGGGACAAGCTCGACCGCGCCTGCTCAGGTGGCCGTTGCCGTCGACGTCCCTTCTGACGTTGAACCCGAAGTCCCCCGAGCCCTTTCAAGGAGCCCCCCGACTGAGGATCCCGCTCCAGAGGCTCGTCCTGAGGGGGCACCCGGGGCCGAAGGGAGGAGGAGAAAGAAGACCCTGGCCCGGAAGAGCCACAGTCGCAAGGCTGCTGTCGAGGGGGCCGGCGGCTCCGAGGAAGACCTGGGGGAAAATCCCTTCAACAACAGGGATTTAATAAAGAGGATGGTCGAAGGGTGCATTCTGCCCGAGGTCGTCCAGAGGATTGTCCTTGCTGATCCCGATTGCGGGTCTGGGACTCTCTGGGATCTTTCCTCGAAGTAGGTTAACTCACTTTTTTCTCCTTCTTGCTTTTTTACTTAATTTATTCTTTAGCCTTTATATTGACTCCCCGGCCTTTTTTGCAGATTGGACACCAGCTTATCGCCAACGTCGAGGTGGTGAAGATCGCCAAGAGGGAGGCAGCTCGAGCGAGGAAGGTTGCCTGACTGGGGCCCCCGCCTCGAGGAGAAGATCGCCGAGGTCCTAAGTCTCCAGGAGGCACTGGAAAAGGAGGGATAAACCTCATCCGATTTGAGGACCGCCTTGGAGGAGGAGAGAAAGAAGGCTGAGGCCGTGGTCTCCGAACTGAAGGCGCAAGTTTTCGAGTTGAAGGCACAGATTTTCGAGCTGAAAGTGCGGATCCCATCTCTGGTCTCGGAGGCAGGGACCCAAGCAGTGGAGGAGTTCAAAGCCTCCTCTGAGATGGAGGATCTACAGGTCCAGTTCGGCCAGGACACCTTCATCAAGGGTTTTGAACTCTGCCAAGAGAAGGTGGCTGGAAGGTTTTTCGAACTGGATCTCGGCTTCCTGGATGAGGCATCCGACGAAGAAGCCAGACCATCTAAAGCCGTTGCCGATCCTCCTCCAGTTGGGACCTTGTCGACCGCTGCGGCTGCCGCTGCCGATCTTCTGGGGATGCTGAGCCCCTCCACTTTTGCCCCAGAGGTCCGGAACCTCTAGCTTTGTATTTTTCCTTTGTGGTGACTTTTCTTCGTTCTCTTGTACTTGAAAATTATTTAATCAATGAAATCGGATTCTTCTTTACAGAGGGGCCCCCCCTTTTTTTTTCTGTATTGTTTTCCTTCTCTTTTGTCTTCTTGTACTAATTTGAGTCGTGGCGCTTTTGTCTCCCAACGACAGTGCCCTACCAAAGCTCTTCCCCTGCCATAGGGAATTTTTCTGAAGTCGATGATCCGAGACCTCAGAAGGAAAGTTCGTCAGTTGACGAAGAAATCCAAGAAGCTGGAAGATGAACTTCATCGGCTGAGGAAGAGCCATTCGGAAGTCACTGCAGAGGCTATTAGCTTTCAGGACCTCCACAGAAAGGGTCTCATGGAATACACCTGGAGGAAGGCCGACTTTATGACGGAGCTTGAGGAACTCCGAAAATGTGCCAGCGACCGATCTTAGGCTCAGGCTTCCATGATCAGCTCCCTTGAAGTCGAGCTGGCGGCCGCACAGGAGAAGATTGGCCAGTTGGAAGGGAGCTCATCATGGCTCACAATCCAAGCTGACCGCGATTGAGACTGGTCGAGGAAGTTCTCCGACCTTCAAAAGCAGCTACAGAATGCTGAGGCGAACTACAATGCCTATCGAGTCGGCTGGAGCGGGCAAGTAGAGGACTACCGAAGGAAGCTCCAGACAGCGACCGACGAAGTTGCCTGCCTTTGGAGGCAGTTGTCTGAGAGAGTCCAACTTGCCTCTGCACAAGGCTTCGACGAGCTCCGCTCCTTGAGGGGGATCATGGCAGAACTGTCTGTGGCCCTTGGGTGGGAGGAGGCCGAACTACAGTGGCTGAAGATTCAGCTGGTCCACGAGCAGCAGGCGGTCAAAGATGTCGAGGTGGAGTCCGAGGTCCTGAGGAAGAGGCTTCGAGAGTCGGAGGGCGAGAGCCGGCAGTTCCACCAGATGTACCGGGATATGCTGCTGAGAAAGATGGAACTAAAGGAAGAAGTCGAAAACTTAAAGCAATCTCTAATAAGGACCGAAACTGAGAGCTCGAAGTCGGAAGAAGCTGGGCTTCCTTAGAGCTCCTTTCTTTTTTTTTTTTTGTCTTTCATCCTTCCATGTATTCTTTTTCTTTTCTTATCATTTCTCTTTTTGGCCTTTAAGGTTTTGTAATGTATACTTCACTAATGAAATGAAAAAGAAATTTTCCATTACCTTGTCCATTCTGGTATTGAGTTGTCATTTACCGACCTTCTTTTGTCTTTTGTCTTGTTCGCTGCCGTCATTGTTTGAAGATTCCCAGTCACTGCTGTGTTGATTTGCCTTTTTTGTTCATGACCGTAGGTCTTTTCAAGGCCATTTGAGTTTGATGCTTCCTCCCGGTGCTCGAGCTTGGGGACCCAAACTTCTCGTTACTTTGAGGAAGTCGATTTCTTCTCGACCTGTGTTGAGTTCCCTCTTAGTGACTGAGGGTTTTTTGATAGGAGTATCCTTCCTCGTTGAGATGAGGTCCCTTGGTCTTTAATGCAGCTTGCTTTTTACTTATCGCAGGTGTAGTTCGTCGCTTTCCCTTTTCATCTCCCTCTCTCTTTTTTTTTTTTGTATTCGAGTGAGAGTTTTCCCTCTGCTCTTAATGGGGTCGTGAGAGCGTAGAGGAGCCATTGAGGAGGCTTTCCTCCTCGTCCGATCTTGATCGATCAGATCTTTGTTTGCGTCAGGACGAGGTTCTCCTCTTGTTCCCGACAGTCAATTTCAGCTCATGTTAGGACGAGGTTCTCCTTCTGTTCCTAATAGGGCTGTGGGGGCACGTAAGGGCTGCTGCAAGAGCCTCTCCCCCCATCCGGTCTTTAAGTAATCGAGCCTTCGACTTTGCTCATTTTAGGACGAGGTTCTCCTCTTGTTTTTAACAAGGCTGTGGGGGCACATAAGGGCCATTGCGTGGGCCTCTCCCCCCATCCGATCTTTAAGTAACCAGACCTTCACTTTGCTCATGTTAGGATGAGGTTCTCCTCCTGTTCCTAACAAGGCTGTGGGGGTACATAAGGGCCGTTGCGAGGCCTCTCCTCCCATCCGGTCTTTAAGTAACCGGACCTTTGACTTTGCTCATGTTAGGATGAGGTTCTCCTCCTGTTCCTAACAAGGCTGTGGGGGCACATAAGGGCCGTTACGAGGGCCTCTCCCCCCGTCCGGTCTTTAAGTAACCGGGCCTTCGACTTTGTTCATGTTAGGACGAGGTTCTCCTCCTGTTCCTAACAAGGCTATGGGGGCACATAAGGGCCGTTGCAAGGGCCTCTCCCCCCATCCGGTCTTTAAGTAACCGGGCCTTCGACTTTGCTCATGTTAGGACGAGATTTTCCTCCTGTTCCTAACACGCTTAATTTTGACTGAATGAGGGAGTTACTTCCTATCGTTATAAGCTCATGCTAAAAGGATAAATAATGCAAATATAAAACTTTTATTTAAGGCAAAGCTATTGGTAATACATTCGTAGATTTCCTGAATCCTATAGCTACGGAAGGTCTGCTCCCCGTTGGGATCCTCCTAAGATGGAGTTGATAATCTCAATCGGAGGCCGATCTTCAGGCTACTCCTCCCTCCTTGGCGGCTCTGGCTTGGTAGGGCCCTAGGCCGGTCTTCCCTACCTTCAGGTCGGCATCGAATGAATCTGTCAGCCGACCTCGTTTGATGAGCTCCTCGATCTCATCTCGGAGCTGAATACACTTCTCCATGTCGTGGCCGTGGTCACGATGATAGAGGCAGAACTTGTTAGGATTGCACTTCTCGGGGTGTGTGCGCATCCTTTCTGGCCTTGGCAGCTGTTCTCTAACCTCCATCAGCACTTGAGTTTTCGATGTGTTGAGAGGGATGTAGCTGTGGAATCTTTCTGGGGGAGAGCTCCACCAAACTTTGTGGTCTAGGCTCCTCTGCCTACGAGCCCGGGGAGGAGTCTGGACACGCTTGTGTTCGTAAGGAGTTTGAGAACGTGGCCGAGCTTTACTCGGCCCTTTTTCAACTGCGGGCTTGCTGGAGTCCCCCGCTTGCCGCTGCTTCGCGGCCTCCTCATTCTTCATCTTGAAGTCTTCTTCTGCTCGGGCATATCCTTCGGCCCGAGCCAGCAAATTAGCAAAGTCCCTGGGATATTTCTTTTCTAGGGAAAACAGAAGATCGTTCTTTTGAAGACCGCCCTTCAGGACGGCTATCGCGACCGATTGGTCCAAGTTTCGGACCTCCAGCACGACGACGTTAAAGCGGTTGACGTAGGCTTGGATGGATTCTCCCTCCTTCTGCTTGATGTCGATAAGAGACTCCGAACCTCTCGGAGACCCCGGCTACTAACAAAATGAGCTGCAAACTGATGGCTCATCTGATCAAAGGAGAAGATAGTACCTAGCTTCAGCGCCGAGTACCAGTTCCTTGCTGCTCCCTTCAAGGTAGATGGGGCAGGCCGCCATGGAGCAGCATCATTGTCCGGAAGGCCTCCAGGTGGTCAACCGGATCTGAGGTCCCGTCGCAGCTTTCGAATTGGGGGAGCTTGAAGTTTGGCGGGATCGGTTCCTACATGATCATTTGAAGAAAGGAGGGTCAGTACAGATGTTCTCACCATAAGCAGGGGGAGCGTGGCGGAGCTCTTCGATCCGCCAGTTCATCTCCTGGAGCCTTCGATCCAGGAGGTCCTCTCGACTGCGAGTCTCAGGGTCTTCTAGCAGAGTGGAGGTAGGGATCCTCCAGAGTGGAATCGTGATCAGATTGAGGGCTCTCCACCCTTGGATTCCTCTTTTCGGGGAAGACAGGGCGACTGGCCCAAGTGGCCCGCCCTACTTTCAGATTTTGAAACTCCGGCGATGCTCTTTCCAACCGCATTGACGCCTGCGGTGTTGCTGCTGTTGTTGCATCGTCTGCACTGCTTCGGTGAGGCCTCTGACCTACTGAACCAGTAGGTCGAACTGCTCCATGCCGACCGTCGTTGCTGAAAGAGGAGGAGCCTCGAAAACTGGAGGCGAGGCTGGAGCCTGAGATCTGGCCGCGGAGGCCGTGGATCGCTTGGTGGATGCCTTTCGGGGAGGCATCAGGTGGAGAGGAGAAGAGGATGTCGGAGAAGATGACCGGAGGCAGTCCCATTGAGCACTCTTTTAAGAACAAGGGTACTGCGAAGACACAAGCCCTTCCTCTAGCGCCAATTCTATTGGTGCAGAATTCCGCCGAAGCCGGAGTTGCTGGAGTTGAGATGACCGCGGCCGCCATCGAGACCTGCAAGGGAAGTCTAAACTGGAGTTGGGGGTGCTCTGACAAGACCCTCTGACGCTCAAGTCAGTACTCTGCTTCAACAAAAATGGAGTGCTCGAGTGGAAATTTTAGCAGAGTTTCGAGATAGAGTTTAGAGCTTAGAGAAGAATGTATCTGGGGGTCCCTTTTTATAGACGGAGAGCGTAACTGATTGACAGCGACGTCTGTAACCGCCTGGTAGTGGGCTATTCAGAGCCGCACGAAATTTGTTATGGAGAGTAGTGGCGTCAAGGGTCGTTCAGAGCCACGTGGAGTTTGTTACGGAGAGTGGAGTGGTGTCCGTTGTCATGACTTGCCAGAGAGTGGTAGAGCCCGGAGAGTGGAGTGGTGTTCGTTGTCGCGACTTGTCAGAGAGTGGTGGAGTCACGTCGAATCCGTTGCAGAGAATGAGTAAGGTAGTGGCCATTATCGTGACTTGCCAGATAGTTCGAATCTGTCAGCTGGAGCTCGGCTGGGATATCTGATGGAGCAGAATGGCTCTCTATCCCATCGATCTAGGAGAAGCTCGGATGTTTCCGAGGCTGCTGACGAGTCTACTATTGTGGATGCCTCAGGCGCTGATGCTATAGGCGGGAGTCATCTGCTGAGAACCTCAGATGGAGACTTTCTGTTGGTGAAGTCTAGTAGGAGTCCGATTGCTAGAGAAGTCCGTCTGGAATTTGCCTGATGTGGAAGCTCGTCTGAGGATTATCCATCGGAGAAGTCCGATTTCATGAAGAATCTGACAGAGGGTCGGCCGACGGTGGACCTCGGATGGCGTTGGGGAGGTTCGGCAGACACCGGAGGCGATCAGTCGTTGTAGAAATCCAGCTGCTGGAGTCCATCCGTCGTAGAAGCTCGTCCGATATCCATCCACTATGGAAGTTCGGACGGAGTCTGGTTCTTGTAGAAGGCTGAAAGGAGACCACTTATTGTAGAAGCTCGGTCGAAGATTGGTTGTCGTGGGAGCTCGAAGTAGCGACCTGGCCGGTGGATCCTAAATTCTGTTGTAGAAGCTCGTCTGGGATCCGTCCACTGTAGGAGCTCGGCTGAAGTCTGCCTGTAATGGAAGTTCGAAAAAAATTCGTTTACAGTAGAGGCTCGGATGGAATTCGCTTACATTAGATATCCTGAGTAGACCGCCTGCAATAGGAGTTCGGCTCTCGCAGGAGATCGGTTGGAATTTGGAAGCGGTCAACCGCCGTAGAAACTTGGATGGAGTCTGGTTACTGTAGAAATCTAGTTGTCGGAAAAACTCGGATATTGATGAAGTCCGAAAGAAGTTCGGAGTAGGGTCATCCGCGATCGGAAGAAGTCTGGAAGGGATTCAGAGAATAGTTGATCACTGTAGAAGGTCGGCTGATAGTGAAGCCTAAAGGGCCTTTGGAGTGGCCCAGTAGATGATTGGAGAAGCTTATTGTTGGAGAAGTCCGGAAGCTCAGACGTTTGAGGGGGTTCAGAGAGACGCCACACAAGGTCGGAAGCCGAAAAAGTCCTGGAAGGGTCGGTCTTTTACAAACTTGAGCCGGGGCGTATTTTATACCCAACAGTGGTCCAATGTCGACCCAAGCTAGAGGTGGATACTTTTAATTCATCATATTTATCGATGATATATCTAGGTTTGGATATATGTATTTAATGAAATACAAATTCGAAGCTTTTGACAAATTTAAAGAGTATCAAAGAATGGTTGAGAAATAAATTGGTAAAAGTATTAATGCTCTTCGATCTGATCGAGGAGGAGAATACTTAACTAGAGAGTTCCTCAATCATTTAAAACAAAATAGAATACTCTCTCAATGGACACTTCCTTACACTCCATAATTAAATGATATTACAGAAAAGAGGAATCGCACCTTATTAGATATGATGCAGTCTATAATGTGTTTCACGGATCTTCCAATCTCCTTTTGGGAATATGCTCTCGAGGCCGCAGCATATGTTTTAAACAAAGTGCCATCCAAATCTATCTCTAGCACTCCATATGAGATATGGAAAGAGAAGAGGTCCAATCTTAAACATTTTAAGATTTGGGTTGTCCTGCTTATGTGAAAAATATTGATGGACATAAGCTTAGTGCTAGATCAGAAAAATGTAGGTTTGTTGATTATCCCAAAGAGAGTATAGGATACTACTTCTACCATTCTACTCAACAAAAGGTGTTTGTTGGTAGGCATGCTATTTTCTTGGAGAAAGAGATTATCCAAGAAGGGGGCAATGGGAGGTCTGTTAAACTTGAAGAAGTTTAAAACCTACAATCTATCCAGAATTTACAAGCTGATTCTCAACCAAATGCATCCATTATTAAGGCATAGCTACTATACACATCTTCTCTCTGAAGGTCAAGTAGAGTATGTAATATACCACTCAGGTATGGATTTGTCATTGAGAATGGCAACACATTTCACATTATTGAGAATAATGATCCCATGACCTATTCGGAAGCTGTCATGAGTAGTGACTCTGACAAATGGCTCAATGCTATGAAATCCAAAATAGACTCCATGTATACTAACCAAGTGTGGACTTTGGTTGATGTGCCTGAAAGTGTGACCCTAATAAGCTGTAAATGGTTCTTCAAGAGGAAGATTGGAGTAGATGGTCAGGTAGAAACTTATAAGGTCAGGCTGGTGGCAAAAGGTTTCAGACAAAAGCAAGATGTTGATTATGAAGAAACTTTTTCGTCGATAGCCATGCTCAAGTCTATTTGGATTATGCTTGCTATTGTTGTATACCATGACTATGAGATCTGACAGATGAATGTCAAGACTACCTTCCTCAATAGAAATCTTGAAAAGAAGTCTATATGACTCAGCCCGAGGGATTTGTCTCTAGTAGGAGAGCAAATCAGGTATGCAAGCTGAATAGATTCATTTATGGATTAAAACAAGCTTCGAGGAGCTGGAACATCCATTTTGATGAGATAGTCAAATCGTTTAGCTTTATCAAAAATGTGGATGCACCTTGTGTATATAAGAAGACTAGTAGGAGTGCTATTATCTTCTTGATCAAATGTGGATGATATATTGCTCATTGAAAATAATATCCTAATGTTACAATCGGTCAAGACATGGCTATCATAAAAAATTTTCATAAAAGACTTGGGTGAAGCATCCTATATACTTGATATAAAGATCTATAAGAATAGATCAAAAAAGATGCTTGGCTTGTCCCAGACTAGGTACATAGATCTTGTGTTGAAGAGGTTTTCAACATGAAGAAAAGTAAAAGAGGTTATTTGCCTATGAGTCATGGTATACAACTCTCTAAGAAGATGTCTTTTAAGACACCTGAAGAGAGAAATAGAATGAGTTCTATTCCTTATGCTTAGACTGTAAGATCAATAATGTATGCTATACTATGTACCAGACCTGATGTGGCTTATGCCATGGGCATTGTAAGCAGATTTCAAGCTAATCCGGAGAAGATCATTGAAAGTTGTGAAAAATATGCTCAAGTACTTAAGAAGGACTATAGATGTTTTTCTCATATATGGTGATCTGATTTAAAACTAGAAGGTTATGCTAATTCTAATTTTTAATTTGATCTAGATGATAGCAAATCTATATCTAGATATGTGTTCACCTTGTGTGGTGGAGCAGTAAGTTAAAAGAGTTTCAAACAGCAAACTATTGCTGACTCAATCACTGAGATTGAGTATATTGCTGCTAGTGAGGCTGCTAAGGAGGCTATCTGGATGAAAAAGTTTATCTTAGAATTGGATGTAGTTTCAGGGATTGAATAACTATACCCCTTTATTGTGACAATACTAGGGCAGTTGCTCAAGTCAAGGAACCGAGATCTCATCATAAATCCAAGCACATCCTAAGATGGTTCCACCTCATTCAGAAGATAGTCAAAAGATACGATATGATCGTGGAGCGAGTTGACATCAAGAACAATATAGCAGACCTGTTCATTATGATTTTATCATTGCAGCAGTTTGACCTCCACCTTGATTGCATGGGCATCAAGTATAAAAGCAATTGGCTTTAGTGAACATGGGAGATTGAAAGAATAATACCGTACAAGCCAATCACAGATGAGATGCGATCGGATATTTTTTATAATTTATCTTCCAAACTCATGTAATTGATATTAATATTTAATAAAATAGGCATTTTGATTTATTATATACTGTATTTTATTATTATTTTTAAGATTATAATGAACTCCATGGATCTGGGAAATGGTTTTAAGGCCGTAATAAGATTACGCCATTGAGACCTAAATCTTTGATAGCCATGACCTAAAATATTTTTAGTCATTGATTCATTTAGTCAGAGATCAATGATACCGGTAAGACTGGCATATCCTATGTATACTTAGTGATGAGGGTGGTTGATCTCACAACCACTTATGTGATGATACTATACAAATATGTAAGTACTCATTAGAGAATGAGTTCACTGAATAAACCTGCGAGAGAACATCTGATGGAGTCTTATTTATATGTCAACTGATAATTTTTTAGTGAGAGTTGTGTGACCTAAGATTGTTATGGTACATTATGTACATGAATCCATATTTTGGTTCACTTCCTAACTTGATTCTTTGATCCTTATATGGGGTGTTTTGGATGTGAGAAAGTATGCATGGAGGTTGTGAGTGATCAATAAAGGATCAGTCACTCCTAATAAGGAGAGCGAACATCCTATGTGATCTCGTTGGTCGATGTTTCTGGAAGTCTTTGGCCAAAGCAGGATGATAATTAAAAAAAAAAATTTAATATATCATCAACTAAATCATCACCTTCTGATTGAGATACATAAAAATAAACCATTGAGTTTAACATGTTTCCATGCCCATAGCTCATTTGGGATGTTATTTGATTGAAGGATTGAATTACATGGTAACTTACCACTAAAAGATATTTTGATAATTTTTTTATCAAAATTTAAATCTTTTAAGTAGTCATGACATATTGTTAGATGTCAATCTTGACCTGTGGACTCATCAGAATTAAAAAAATTTAATTTAAGAATTAATTAAGAAGAGTCATAGTTGATTGAGACTCTTGAGCTGACTTAATTTAATCAGATTAGGATTACATCAAGAGTTTATGTCCACTGCTGGCTAGATTTGGAACCCAATAGGTCACATACTTTGAGATTTGATCTTGGTCTAATTTAATTAAAATTTAATATAAATTTCAAGGGTTAATTTTATATGCTTGCATATTGTATTAATCCAAGTTCCTAAATAGGTTCAGTTCAAAGCATTTGAGCTAAACTAGACCAGTTGCCTTTGACCTAATGGGATTGGGTCTAATTTAATTTGGTTCTTATCCAACTTAGAAATGTTTCAAGTATAAAAGGAGTCCTCTATGCCCACTAAGTCTCACGCCAAAAAATAATTGCCAACCCCCTCTTAATTGCATTGAGAAGTGAAGAGTCCTTCATGAAGGCTCTTATCCATCTCTTCGTTTCTATCTAGATTCTTATTTATTACATGCCAAATTTATTTGAGAAATTTATGGGGCATAGAAAAGGAGGAGTCTTTCTATGTAAAGGCTCTTCTTCACCAAATAAAGTCATGGAGATTAATTTCTCCATGTGAAGACATGAAGCGCCAAGAGTTGGCGCCCCTTGGTCCTTCCTCACGTCCCCTCTTAGCCTATTTATATGGGGTGCTCCATATGGGCTAAGGGCTAGATTTTGAATGAAAATTAGAGCTAATTGGTGTGTGATAGAGAAGAAAAATTTTGAAAAATATTTGAGAAAAAGAGAAAGAAAAAATTGAGAGAAAAAGTTATAAGAAGGGTGGTGAGAAAATTAGCAAGTGTTGCTAGTTTATCTTAGGATTTGATTTTTTCATGTGATGGAGCCCAAAATTAAATTCTAGATTGTGAGATTTCTGAAGAGAGTTCTATTGGCATTTTGCTGGTGGCAAAATCAAAGATGACTAGACATTGGTGTGATCGTACTTTGAGTTTGAAGCCAGCAGTATTCTTATGAAGAAAATGCTCCGGCAGCATATCAGTTAGGAAGGACTTTGGCCAACTTCCATGTGGATCACTATTGGAGGGCTTCTACTTTAGAGTTTCATAAAGATTACCTGCTTACCATACTACTTATTGAGGAAGTATAAACTTCTATCTCTTTGCATGCTTGTTTTTGTTTTGTTCAACATCTCTAAGGTGATTCTAGAGTTTGGATTTTGGTTCGATAGTTTTAATTGTTAAAATTATTGATATATTTATTTTAAAATTTTTTAAAATTTAATTTTTTATTGTGTGATCGGAATCCAACAATGAAACCCTAACCGACCCCTTATCATTGGCGCCACTTGGACTTAGAGTCTAAATGGTTAAAAGCTCTTAAATTCTCCACGCCCAAGTCTGGTTTGGCACCTCCTTTTTGGGTCATTAGATGGCCATCAGATGGGTTTTCATCCATAGGATTAAGTAGGCATACATGTTGAAGTTTTTGACTCAGAAAAATATCGAGAATTATTTCTTCGAAGAGTCCTTCTGCATGAAGTGACTCTTCATTTAATTCCTAATGTTTGCCACTTATCCCAAACTTCCAGATGGGCATGAGATAAGTAGGAGGGTGTGAGATTATGTGACTATAGACCATGGAATTTCATATCCAAAATTTGATCATGGATCAATAATATTTATCATTTACAAAAATATATTTTAACATCAATAAAATATCAATTAGAAAATTGATTTTGACATAGTTCGAACCGGATCTAATTCATATCACAAGAATAACATGAAATTTAAGTGAATCAATCAAAGGTGGCTTTATACCACTATTGGATTCTAGTGACGTAGTAGAATATAAATTTTAAAAATTTTAACATGCATTCGATAATTAAAAATAAACTTTAACATTTAAACTAGTCTACCGAAATACAAAAGCCCTAGAAACCCTTTGATGATTACAATCAAATGATCAAAAACAAATATATCAGAAAGAAATCAAAAGTCATATACCAACAAGAAGACCATGATCTAGTAACTTTGAGATCCCTTTGAGACTCCAAAGCAAAAGCCCTCTAATGGTGATCCAAACAGGATTGATCAGGCCCTTTCCAACTCGATATGGTACTGCAGCCTTCTTCGTAAGTGCACTGCCAACCGTCCTTTACAAGAATTCATTGCATCATTGTTTGTATGCTTTCATGACCTCCACTAGGATCTCTTTAGGAATCTTTCTCAAAAGATCACACCACACAAGAATTAAATCAGATGTTCAACACTTGAACAAACTGATTTTTGGACAAGCATCACATGCTTTCCAATTTCCTTCTCCCTTCCTTTCCATTTTCTCTCCCTCTTCTCTTATATTTTTTTCAGACTTTTTTTTGTCTTTATCCTCTCATTCTCATGCCTAAACCCAACCAAAAAGGGGTGCGAAACTATGGACTAACACCCCCTATTTATAAGGAATAAGGGGGCAAACCATGGGATGCCAACTCTTGGCGTCCCTTAATTCTTACACGCCACCAATAAAATTTTGCATGGAATCCCATGGGTTAAGGCATAGAAAAAGAGGTGTTTCATCTGTAGAAGGACTCTTCCTCTATCAGAAAAAATCTGAATGTTATAATATGGCATGTGGGAGATGGATTGGCATGGGAAAAACAAAAGTCCAATCAATTAAGGACTCTTCCATATACACCAAAATATGTGGGATCCCAATTTTAATGTGGTGTTCAAACTCCTTCCAAAAGAAGGACTCTTTTTCCTCTTCTGCACCCATAATTTCAAGGATCATCTGATGATAGGATGAATTAAAAATATGTGAAAATAAATGGAAGGAATTAAATGTCCACGTTGAAATGGACTCTTCCATTTCAATGCCAAAAATGGGGCGTCCCAAAATATTTTTGGCATGAAGTTCCTTCCAAGAGAAGGACTCCACTTCCTCTTCCATGTCCCACATCCCAAGGCTCCATCTGATGGCGCACAAAATAAAAGGATGCATGGAAGATGTAAGAAAATTAAGAGTGGAAGAGAAGGACTCCTCTCCTTAAACGCTCCAATAAATGATGCCATAATTAATTTTTCATGTGGTTTTGACATGGAAAAGATGGATTTAAATGAAACTCTTCCATTAAAAATCAGATAAGCCACCTATTTAAAAATAGGTTCAAACCCAATCACATTAGGTCAAGGCAACAAGTCTAGGTTAGCAAAACACCTTTGCACTGAACCTAATTGGGAACTTGATTAATTATGTACTAGCAATTCAATTAACCCATTAAATTTATAATAAATTCAAATTGATTGGACCAAGATCAAATCTTTATTGTGTGTGAACCATTGGGTTTCAAATCTAGCCAGTAGTGGACCCAATTCTCTACGTAACTCTAATCTGATTGGATTAGGTCAGCTCGAGAGTCCTAATTAATTAGAACTCTTTCTAATTGATTCTTGAATTAAACTCTTTTAATTTTGATGAATCCACAAGTCAAGACTGACAAGTAGCAATGTGTCATAACTATCCGAAAGATTTAAAATTTGATGAAATATTAAAATTATCTTTCTGTGGTGAGTTACCATATAATTCAATCCTTCGATCATACAATATCCTCGAAAGACCATGGATATGAAAATATGTCAAACCCAAATATTTAACTATATATATCTCGATCTGATGATGATAACTCGATTGATGAACCAGTAGAAACTATTTCTACTGTTCATCCCTGCTCTAGCCAGAGACTCTCAGAGTCATCATCTTATGAGATCACATAAGATATTCTCTCCTCCTACAAGGAGTGACCGATTTCTTATTGACCACTCACAACCTCCATGCATACTTTACCATACCCAGAATATCCCACACACATTTCAAAATAGTGTGTTAGGAAATAAACCAAAGGGTCTATGTACATAAGGTACCATGGTGATCTCATATCAAAGGATCACATGCACCACTCTCACTGAAGAACCATCTATTACATGCTGTAAGACTCCATCAAATGTTCTTTTGTAGGTCAGTTCAGTGAACTCATTCTCTAATGAGTACATATATCCTTGTATTAGTGTCACCATACAAGTGATTATGAGATCAACCATCCTCTCCATCGAGCATATAAAGGATGTATCAGTCTTACCAGAATCATTGATTCCTGACTCAATGATCCAACAACTAGAAATATTTTAGATTGAGGCTATCAAAATTTTAGATCTCATTGATATGATCTCATCATGGTCCTAAAATCATTGCCCTAATCTGATAAGTGGTATATTTTTATATTTATTTTAGATATTTTTGATAATTTATGGTGCTAACATCTTTTAAAAAACCTAATTTCATAAATAAATTAGATTTTCTTACAAAAATAGATAATTTCAAAAAATATAAAATTAGAATATATTTATGAAAAATAGATATTGATTTAATTAAGAATTTAAGCACCAAAATAATGAAGAATTTTTGAAAATTTTAATACATATTTTTTCTAAATTTTTTAGATAAAAATCAGAGTGAAAATCAAGCAAAAATATCTTAAAAAATAAATTTTATTATCTTCGATGCATGGTGGACCAGCTGCTCGATCCACGGATACAAGGCATGGTCCACAAAAAATATTATGTGGTCCAAATTTTATTTGAAGTGAGATTCGACGGCTGTGGTGGTTTCCGACTTTGAATAGAAAATAAAAGGCACCATCTGACGATCAAAAACTCATCAAGCACATGATCGGATGACTGTGGTGGTTTTCAACCTTGATAAGGATTTAAACAAAATTTTGTTGGATGATTTGGGCGGTCCATTGAAGATCTAACAGTCAAAATTAATTTATACGAGTATAATATAATTTCTAAGGGTTTTAGGACTCCTTTTGCTACCAGAAAAAGATGAAAAATTTATCTATAAATAGAGAGTCCGAGAATAAATATAGAGAGCAAAAAAAATTAGTAAAAAATTAAGAAAAAATTAAAAAAAATTAGATAGATTTAGAGATCCAAGGGGAAGAAGAAGAGAAGTCGTTCGCTCTACGGAGTATGAAAGAAGGAGGAGAAGTCATCAACCATCTTCTCGATGAGATTGTGTTGATCAACTTTAGATCTTTGTTATAATTTTATTTTATTTATTCTTTTTAAATTTTTTATACTTGAATTTCAATTTTAATTAATAGAAAATTTATTTTTTTGCACTTTAAATTTCTATCTTTTATTTTTATTGTAAGTAGATACTGGGATCTAGTTAGTAGATCTTAGTATCAATTTATTTTATGCTCTTTAAATTTTTATTATTTATTTTTATTACAAGTAGAAGCTAGGATCTAAATAGTAGATCTTAGTATCAAATTTATTTTTTACACTTTTAATTTCTATTTTTTGACTTAAATTACTTTCTTCAAAATTTTATTTTTATTTTATAAAATTAAAGATTTCAAATTAAAATCCTATCTTTTTTGTGGATTCAACTCGACTCCCTATTTTTTACATATTTTTAATTTTTATTGAAGTCAAAATTAGATTGATAATCATGATGTCCTAATGACAACATCGTGATCATATCAATTTATGGCACCATTGCCAGAGAAGGTACTAATTTTAATATTTATTTTCTTTAATTTTTTTGTGAATATTACTTACTATTTTTTTTAATTTTTTATCTTTTTATAGAAAAAAGAAAAATTCAAAAAGAGATAGAAAGCTTCCACTTTTGCTTGGTGAGATCAATCCTAACCTTAACCTAACTATTTTTTTAATATTAATTACTATTTTTTTAAATTAACCTAAAATTACCCACATAAACTTAATAAAAATGCATGATAAGAGTAGAAACTTAATTTTTAGAAGTATTCATCATCTTAGATTTATTTTTGGTGATCGCTGGAGATAAGGTAAGCTTTCAAGTTTGATTAATTTTATGCATCTAATTTAGTTGCATAGAACTTCTTGTTTGAAATTAGTTGTGCATATTCATCTCAAATCAATTTAAGGACAACACTCATAACAAGATAAGGTAGAGATTTTATCACCCTTTCTTAGCCCAAAAATAACTAACCAGCATCCTGCATTAACCCAAACCTAACTAAAATGAAGTAGACGTTGGCCCCTAGGATCAATTGAATTTAGTTTAAGTATTATGGTGAAGTCAAGTACAAAGTAAGTTTGGACTCACACTTGAAACTGGTGTTTAAGACTAAAAGGTTACAAAGACTAAGCCTAAGTGGACTCGTGATTATTTAATTGGTTCCATTAGCTTATCTGATCAATTTAATTACTGTCTAAGGCAAGCAACAGGGGGATCCCATGACCCACCTCTTACTTGGCTAGTTGATGGAAGTGAGAACAAACCCAATTTTCATCTAGGCTAAGCCACTCTACATCAAACTGATAGATCTAAGAAATCTGTTGGTGTCTAGATTTAATTGTTTGCTAACTTGATTGTAATTAACACTTAACCATAACTAATTCTTCTCATCTTTTGTCCTTAGGTCTAAGGCTTTCTTAAGGATCTCACCTTTAGAACTTCTCACTTTCTTTTTCTTCTCTTCTCTTCTCTTCCTCTTTTTTCAAAAAAAAAAAAAGAAAAAAATTTTGAACTACATGTATTAGGATTTGCACTAGTACATGATGGTATAATTTTTTATTCTGATCTAATTAAACTTAATTCTAAAATTGAATGGCTGATCCATGTTAAAATTGATAATCAAATGGCTGCAAATCTTGAGAACCACCTAGGCAGATAATGGAATATTTTATTTTTTTCATCTTTAATCCATCGATGTTTCCATCATTCTATGGGATCAAACATTTTAACTCTATTTCTGAGGCTGATTGAACCTGATAGCCCAAAAATTAGATAAAATCAACCTTCTTATAGATAAATACCTAGCCCTAGGTCAACAATCTCTTGTACAATACACACAACCTTCCAATTATCAGGAGATTTATTCTATCTGTGCTAGCTCAGCCCATCATGTGAGTGAATATCCTATGGCTGCATGTTTTCCACCTTTTATCCAAGAACAAGTTCAAGTTGCCCAAGGTTACTCCAAGCCTATCAACGATCCATTCTCTAACATATATAACTAAGATTGGAGGAACCACCCCAATTTTTTTTGGAGACCCCAATAGACAGGCTTAGACCCAAATTTTTCTGATGCAAAACTTTCAGAATAGACCCAAATACTAGAATTATGCTTATAATAGAGGTCAGCCTAGTCAGCCCACCCAGCCATCATATCACAATCAGCCGCCATACTCACCTCTTCAACAGACTAATCTAACCGATGATAGGTTTAGCCAACTTCAACAAATAATTATGATCCAACAACAATCTCTTGTCAAGCTAGAAGTACAAATAGGTCAATTAGCTAAGTCTTCCATGAAGAGAGAACTAGATCAATTGCCGAGCCAACTAATATCGAATTCAAAAATAACCCACCCATCCACCAACCATTTGGATCTAGTCATCAATCTAATGTCCCACTTAAGAATCCTCAATTTGAAAATGACAAAGTAATCTCTGAGCTTAGAAGTGATGGGATTTTTAAGGACCCATACCAAGACCAGGTGAAAGAGACTACTAGTACTGATGCTAGCCAAAAAGAGAATTTAGAAGAGGAGACTAGTACTGAGACTAACCCAATAGAAAAACTTGAGCCCAGTATTGATACTAATCTAAGTGATAAAGAGAAGAGAGCGGATGAGTTATCCGAGATATATTAACCAAGAGTCTTATTTTCTTCAGCTCTAGAAGCTGGTTCTTTCACTTTAGAATCATACTTCCTTCAAAACTGAAGTCATCTTTGATCACATCTAAGTATGCATGTTTAAAATCAAGTGATACCCTTTCAGCACCCATTACTTCAAACTCAACTCCTAACCCAAAAACTCAATTCGTAAATATTTTAGAAGAATAAATAGAAGAAATTCTCAACAAACAAGAGTCTGTGAATGGGTTTATGAATTATCTTCTTAATATTGAAAAGATGAAACTGGCAAAAAATAGAGATGTGAACTACTTTTTGAAAATTGGTAACAAAATACTAAAATATATCATAGGCCATCTTCATAAGATTGGTAATCCAAAACCATTGAAATTTGTCAATCTAATATTTGATATGAGATAGGTGAGAATCGGTATGGTCTGGCTGAAGATGGTAAACTTAGCACTTTCTGAGAGGCAACCTAGTTTCAGCTTTAGCTTTTGCTTTTTATCTTTTGTATTTTGTTTAGATTTTTGTAGGGATTTGAAGATAATTTTGGCTAAGTTGGGAAGAGAATCAATTTTGAAAAGACATCTGGATTCTCTTTTTTTTTCCTCTTTATATGCACCCTTTATTTTTTCTACTCCATTGAGGACAATATCGATTAAGTTGGGGGCAATAATAATAATTTTTTTTTAAAGTCCTCAAGTAAGCTAGTATTTAGCATTTGAGCACCTGATTACACTTAAAAATTGAGTTAAATTAAATATTTTTTTAAAAAAAATTGATGTATAGACTAGAGAGTTTGTGGATATCGAAGGATCAAGTATTAAGAAAACTCAATAAAGAGTTAAGTTTAGAAGTTAAATAATTTTTTTTAAGTATTTTTAAATTTTTTTACCAATATCGAAGAAGAGTTTGATTTACACATATATTTAAAAAAATATATGTGTAGGATAACTATATATTTCTTTACACATATATATATTTTAAAAAAAAGTTTTCAAGTACTTCATATTGAGTAATCGGGCTTCTTTGCCTAAGCAAACATTGAGTTTCGCATCAAAAGGTACGAAGGGTAAAGAAGCTTTGTTGTAAAGCTAGTTTTAACTCATAGCCTGTTTGATTCGAGTAAATAGATCTGAGGGGTATTCTATACCTAGTGCCCTAAAATCATCTGGTTTGGAAGTTATTGGCTGAAAACTCGCTATATGGGTCAAACAAAAAGCTTAAGAGGTTAAGACACTCAATAGCGGTACAATATTAAAAAAAAAGAGAGAAAAAAAATCAATAAATAAAGGATGGAAGTAACAATATACTTGTCCATATGAAGATTAATGATTTGGAGATAAAGGTAGGAATAATTTAAAAAAATTAAAAAATATTTAGTGTTTTAAGTTTAACTCTTATATTGATTAGTATTAATACCCCAATGATATACCTCATTCATGCTCTACTGGATAATAGTGACCCTTTGTGAAAATTATTTGATGAAATTCGAAACTTTAAGTTAAACGGTACTTAATTCTAAATTTTTTCTTTACTCGAAAATGAGGGAAGTTCAAATTGGATGGTGTGATAAGTGATATATTTTTATATTTATTTTAGATATTTTTGGTAATTTATGATGCTAACATCTTTTAAAAAATCTAATTTCATAAATAAATTAAATTTTCTTGTAAAAATAGATAATTTTAGAAAAATATAAAATTAGAGTATATTTATAGAAAATAGATATTGATTTAATTGAGAATTTAAGCACCAAAATAATAAAAAATTTTAAAAGAATTTAATGCAATTTTTTCTAAATTTTTCAGATAAAAATCAGAGCAAAAATCAAGCAAAAATATCTTAAAAAATAAATTTTATTACCTTTGGTGCACGGTGGTCCGGTCACTCGGTCCACAGATACAAGGGCATGGTCCACACAAAATGTTACGTGGTCCACGGTCCGTTTCATGGGTGAGCGAAAGATATTTATACTGATCGACGATCTAGATTTCATCTGAAGCGAGATCCGACGACTGTGGTGGTTCCCGACTTTGAATAAGAAATAAAAGGTGCCATCCGATGGTCAGAAACTCATCAAGTGCATGATCGGATAGCTGTGGTGGTTTTCGACCCTGATAAGGATTTAAACAGTATTTTTTTGGGTGAGCTAGGCGGTCCATTGAAGATCTAATAGCTGGAATTAATTTATATGTATATAATATGATTTCTAAGAGTTTTAGGACTCTTTTTGCTACTAAAAAAAGGTAAAAAGAAGAGAAGTCGGTTTGCTCTACGGAGTATGAAGAAAGAAGAAGAGGTCATCAACCATCTTCCCAATGAGGCTGTGCTGATTAACTTCAGATCCTTATTACAGTTTTATTTTATTTATTTTTTTTAAATTTCTTATACTTGAATTTTAATTTTAGTTAATATAAAATTTATTTTTTTTGTATTTTAAATTTTTATCTTTTATTTTTATTGTAAGTAGATGCTAGGATCTAGTTAGTAGATCTTAGTACCAATTTATTTTATGCTCTTTAATTTTTTATTATTTATTTTCATTACATGTAGAAGCTAGGATCTAAATAGTAGATCTTTGTATCGGATTTATTTTTTACACTTTTAATTTCTATTTTCTTACTTAAAATTACTTTCTTCAAAACTTTATTTTTTTTATAAAATCAAAGATTTTAAATCAAAATTTTGTCTTCTCTGTGGATTCAATCCGACTCACTACTTTCTACATATTTTTAATTTTTATTGATGTCGAAATTAGATTGATAATCATGGTATCCTAACAACAACATTGCGGTCATATCATAATCTATGGGGTTTATTATAATCATAAAAATGATGCAGCAAATGATAAAACACAATACCTCATAATTAAAAATAAGTAATATCATGCAAATGAGTAAGAAGAAAATAAAGAAAAGTCCCTTTGCATCTCCATACGATTGGCTTATAGGGCACTATTCTTTCATTGTGGGACAAAGAGAAAGAGCCACTGAGATATTAGTTCTGGTACACACTGATGTGTGTGGTCCATTTGATGTACAAGCCAGCGGTGGCTATATCTACATCATAATCTTTACCAATGATTATTCATGGTATGGATTTATATATCTGATACATCGAAAGTCTGAAGCCTTTGAAAAGTTTATAGAGTTCAAACATGAAGTAGAAAAATAGATCGAAAAATCCATAAAGATTTTTCGATCAGATCGAGGAGGGGAATACCTTAGTAGGGAATTTCGAACTTATCTCAAGGACAATGGTATAATCTCATAGTGGACACCTTCAGGGACACCTCAGCTCAACAGGGTATCTAAAAAGAGGAATCAAATCTTTTTAGATATGGTCCAGTCCATGATGAGCTTCACAAATCTTTCTGACTTTCTCTGAGGACATGCTTTGCTTTCTGCAATTCATCTCTTGAATCAGGTTCCCTCTGAATCTATTCCTACCACACCATATGAGTTATGGCATGGTAAGAAGCCAATTCTTGAGTACCTCAAGATTTGGGGATGTCCAGCCCATGTCAAGTGACAGCAGGAAGACAAGTTAAAGGCTAGGTTCTTTGGGGCTCGTTTTATAGGGTATCCTAAAGAAACCATATGATACTACTTCTATCTTCCTGAGGATCACAATATGATTATAAGGTGCCATGTCGTCTTCTTAGAAAAAATATTTATCCAAGATAAAGGTAGTGGGAGGAAGATTGAGCTCGAAGAAAAAATCTCTGAAGAGCATCGGATCCAAAAACTTGAATCCAATAATGAGCCAGTAGGTGTGATACCTCCTCTACCTCATAGATCAAGTAGGGTCCCCATCACCCTAAAAGATACTTAGGTATTATTGGTGCAGAATTTCGGCGAAGTCGGAGAAGCTGGAGTTGAGATGACTGCGGCCGCCGCCAGGACCTGCAAGGAAAGTCTAAACTGGAGTTGGGGGTGCTCCGGCAAGACCCTCCGACGCTCAAGTCAGTACTCTGCTTCAACAGAAATAGAGTGCTCGAGTGGAAATTTTAGCAAAATTTCAAGATAGAGTTTAGAGCTTAGAGAAGAACGTATCTGGGAGTCCCTTTTTATAGATGGAGAGCGTAATTGATTGACAGCGACGTCTGTAATCGCCTGGTAGTGGGCCGTTCAGAGCCACGCAAAGTTTGTTACGAAAAGTAGTGGCATCAGGGGCCGTTCAGGGCCACGTGGAGTTTGTTACGAAGAGTGGAGTGGTGTCCGTTGTCACGACTTGCCAGAGAGTGGTGGAGCCATGTAGAATCTATTGCAGAGAGTGGGGTAGGATAGCAGCCATTGTCGCAACTTGCCAAAGAGTTCAGATCTGTCGGCTGAAGCTCGGCTGAGATGTTTGATGGAGCGGAATGGCTCTCTATCTCGTCAATCTAGGAGAAGCTTGGATATTTTCGAGGTTGTGACGGGTCTACTGTTGTTGGGTGCCTAGAGCACTGATGCTGCAGGCGGGAACCGTCTGCTGTAGAAGCTCGGACGGAGACTTTCTGTTGGGAAAGTCTGATTTCATGGAGAATCTGGCGGAGGGTCGGTCGGAGGTGGACTTTGGATGGCGTTGGGGAGATTCATCCGCTGGAGGATTCTGGGGATCCTGTGGAAGTCTGGATGGCATTGTTGAAGCCCGACTGATGCTATTGAAGGTTGATGGCTGGGGAGGTTCGGCAGACATCGGAGGTGATCGACCGTTGTAGAAATCCAACTGTTGGAGCCCGTCTGTTATAGAAGCTCGTCCGGAATCCATTCGCTATGGAAGTTCGAACGGAGCCCAGTTCTTACAGAAGGCTGAAAGGAGGCCGCTTATTGTAGAAGCTCGATCGAAGATCGATTGTTGTGGAAGCTCGGAGCAGTGACCTGACCGGTGGAGCCTGTCCTGTTGTAGAAGCTCGTTTGGGATCCGGAGTAGATATTCAAAGTAGACCGTCAAAGTAGGAGTTCAGAGTAGACTGCTTGCTGTAGAAGTTCGACTCTCGCAGGAGCTCGAGTGAAATCCAGAAGACGATCGACCGTCGTAGAAACTTAGATGGAGTCTGGTTACTGTAGAAATCTAGTTGTCTGAAAAGCTTGGATATTGATGAAGTCCGGAAGAAGTTCGAAGTAGGATCGTCCGTGGCCAGAAGAAGTCTGGAAGAGATTCGGAGAATAGTTGATCACTGTAGAAGATCGACTGATAGTGAAGCCCAAAGAGCCTTTGGAGCGGCTCGGTAGATGAATGGAGAAGCTCATTGTCGGAGAAGTCCAGATGGTATTATGGAAGCTCGAACAGTCGAGGGGGTTCAGAAAGACGCCACACAAGGTCAGAAGCTGGAAAAGTCTTGGAAGGGTCGGTCTTTTACAAACTTTGGCTGGGGGTATTTTATACCCAACACCAGTCCCCCTACTTTCGAGTTTGGGTTCCGAATGAAGGAAGTACAGAAAAATTCTCACAGCCAAAGTTGCTCTCCTCGATTTCCGCACTCGGTGGTTGCTAGATATTTTGGCGTTTGGCACGTTGATGCTGAAGTCTTTTCAAATCAGGGCGATCCAAAAATATTTTTTTTGGAATTTCCGTTGGAGCGTGGCTCTAGGTATAGCGCAATAATGATTTTGTCAACTATCAGCCGTTTTTGACAGCCTGTCATGGTGAGTGGGACACGCGGCGAGTGTAGGTCGGCCAGAGGAGATCTGCAATCATTACTGCGTCGGGTCCTGTTGCCTATTTAAACCCGCTGCCCCTTTCAGGAATTTCACTTTGCCTCCTATTGGTGCCCTTCTTCTTCTTCCCCGAAAGCTCCATCCCTTTCAGCCTTAGGCATTCTTCGAGTCGATCCCCTTCTCTGCATCTCTGCACTTTCGGACCAGTCTAGGTTAGTTCCAGAACTCTCCTCTTCGCTTTTTCTTTTGCTGTTCTTCTTCCATTTTCCTCTTGTTACATTCTGCCTGTTCAGTTTTTCGTAAGCGCCCAACTCTTATTTTTTTCGATTTTTTCGAGATTTTTATGGTTTTTACTCGATTCATAATGTCCTCCAGCACTTCTTCCTCTAGTAGTTCTAAGAGTTCGTCCGTCCTAGCTTTCGAAAACTTCAGTTCTATAGATGAACCTCGTCCGGTCTTTGTACCAGACACCATCCCATGCTCTCTGACTCCGAAAGAACTCTCACTGATTAGGATTCAGTACGGGGTTCCTCCGGAGTACGAGCTGGAGCTTCCCGGGCCAACTGGTCGGGCCAGCGCTCCTCTCCCTGGCTGCTTCTGTTTATACCAAGAGGCTTTCCACGCCAGACTTCGACTTCCGCTTCCGTCTTTTGTCATCACTCTCTTCCACTTTCTAAACATTTCTTTAGTTTCTGTAGCGCCAAATTCCTTTAGATTTCTAATAAGATTTCTTTCCCTCTGTCGCCTAGCCGAAGTCCAACCAACCTTTTCTCTATTTAGGAATTTCTATACTTTCAAGCATCATCCTTCGGCAAAAGACAGGTGGTACTTCTCCCCCCAGTTCGATAGAAAGGGGTTGCTAAAAGGCACCCCCTCTTCTATCTACAACTAGAAGGAGAGGTTCTTCTATGTTCGATGCCCGACCTTGGAGTTGGGATTACCCCCTTGGGGCTCTCTAAGGGATTCCATCCGTCGGGCTTCTAGCCTGGAAAGGGACGACCTCGAAGCCTCCAAAAAGCTCGAGGCCTATCAAGCCCCCCTCCTCTCTGAACTTCTGAATGAACAACTCTTGTTCAATGTCAGCCTGAGTCCTCTTAACCCTACTGGTACTATTATTATTATTATTATTATTATTATTATTATTATTATTATTATTATTTGCTGCTTTCTCTTTTTCTTATTCTATCTCTGAGCCGTGTTGTTCTTCTTTTATTGCAGACATGGACGCAGGCATGGCTCGGAGGTTAGCCCAGGGTCTCAAGACCCACAAGAGAAAAGGTGCCTCGACTTCGGGATCGGTGAAGAGAACCAGGATGGAAGAGACAAGCCCGATTGTGCCTGCTCAGATGGCCGTTACCGTGGACGCCCCTTCCGACGTCGAACCCGAAGTCCCTCGAGCCTCTTCAAGGAGCCCCCCGACCGAGGATCCCACTCTAGAGGCTCATTCCGAGGGGGCACCTGGGGCCGAAGGGAGGAGGAGAAAGAAGACCCTGGCCCACAAGAGCCGTAGCCGCAAGGCTGCCGTCGAGGGGGCCGACGGCTCTGAGGAAGACTTGGGGGAAAATCCCTTCAACAATAGGGATTTAATAAAGAGGCTGGTCGAAGGGTGCATTCTGTCCGAGGTCATCCAGAGGATCGTCCTTGCTGATCCCGAGCTGCGGGTCTGGGACTCTCTGGGATCCTTTCTCGAAGTAGGTTAATTCACTTTTTTCTCCTTCTTGCTTCTTTACTTAATTTACTCAGCCTTCATATTGACTCCCCGGCCTCTTTTGCAGATTGGACACCAGCTTGTCGCCAACGTCGAGGCGGTGAAGATCGCTAAGAGGGAGGCAGCTCGGGCGGAGGAAGGTCTCCTGGCTGAGGCCGCCCGCCTCGAGGAGAAAATTGCTGAGGTCATAAGTCTCCAGGAGGCACTGCAAAAGGAGGGACAAACCTCGCCCGATTTGAGGACCGCCCTGGAGGAGGAGAGGAAAAAGGCAGAGGTCGAGGTCTCAGAACTGAAGGCGTAGGTTTCCGAGCTGAAGGCGCGGATCCCGTCCCTGGTCTCAGAGGTAGGGGCTCGAGCAGTGGAGGAGTTCAAGGCCTCCTCCGAGATAGAGAATCTATAGGTCCAGTTTGGTCAGGATGCCTTCATCAAAGGTTTCGAACTTTGCCAAGAGAAGGTGGCCAGAAAGTTTCCCGAGCTGGACCTCGACTTCCTGGATGAGGTGTCCGATGATGAAGCCAGACCTTCCGAAGCCGCTGCCGGTCCTCCTCCAGCCAGGACCTCTTTAACCGCTGCGGCCGCCGCTACCGACCTTCCGGGGGCATTGAGCCCCTTCACTTCTGCCCCAGATGTCTGAAACCTCTTGTTTTGTATTTTTCCTTTGTGGTGACTTTTCTTCATTCTCTTGTATTTAAAAATTATTTAATCAATGAAATCAGATTCTTGTTTACAGAGAGCCTCCCTTTTTTTCTTCTACATTCTTTTCCTTCTTTTTTGTCTTCTTGCACTAATTTGAGTTGTGGCGCTCTTGTCTCCCAATGACAGTGTCCTGCCGAAGCTCTTCCCCTGCCACAGGAGATTCCTCTGAAGTCGATGATTCGAGACCTCAGAAGGGAAGTTCGTTAGTTGACGAAGAAATCTAAGAAGCTAGAAGACGAACTTCACCGACTGAGGGAGAGCCATTCAGAGGTCACTGCGGAGGCTACTCGCTTTCGGGACCTCCACAAGAAGGGTTTCATAGAATACACCTGGAGGAACGCCGACTTCGTGGCAGAGCTTGAGGAACTCCGAAAATGCGCCAGCGACCGATCTTGGACTCAAGCTTCCAAGATCAGCTCTCTTGAAGTTGAGCTGGCAGCTGCATGAGAAAAGATCGGCCAGTTGGAAGGGAGCTCATCCTGGCTCGCAACTCAGGCCAAACGCGATCGAGATTGGTCGATCAAATTCTCCGACCTTCAAAAGCAGCTGTAGGATGATGAGGTGAACTACAACGCCTATCGGGTCGGCTGGTGCGGGCAGGTAGAGGACTACCGAAGGAAGCTCCAGACGGCGACCGACGAAGTTGCCCGCCTTTAGAGGTAGTTGTCTGAGAGAGTCCAGCCTACCTCTGCACAAGGCTCTGACGAGCTTCGCTCCTTGAGGGGGACCATGGCAAAACTGTTTGTGGCCCTTGGGCGGGAGGAGGCCGAACTGCAGTGGCTGAAGATTCAGCTGGTCCACGAGCAGCAAGCAATCAAAGATGCCGAGACGGAGTCCAAGGTCCTAAGGAAGAGGCTTCAGGAGTCGGAGGGCGAAAGCCGGTGGTTCCACTAGATATACCGGGAGATGTTGCTGAGAAAGATGGAATTGGAGGAAGAAGTTGAAAACTTAAAGCAATCCCTAATAAGGACCGGAACCGAGAGCTCGAAGTCGGAAGAAGCTGAGCTTCCTTAGAGCCCCTCTTTTTTTTTATCTTTCATCTTTCTATGTATTCTTTTTCTTTTCTTGTCGTTTCTCTTTTTGGCTTTCAAGGCTCTGTAATGTGTACACTTCACTAATAAAATGAAAAGAAAATTTTTTATTACCTTGTCCATTCTTGTATTGAGTTGTCGTTTACCAAACTTCTTTTATCTATTTCTCCTCGACCTGTGTTGAGTTCCCTCTTTAGCGACTGAGGATTTTTGACAGGGATATTCTTCCTCGTTGAGACGAGGTCCCTCGTGTCTTTGACGTAGTTTGTTTTTCACTTATCGCTGGTGTAGTTCGTCGCCTTCCCTTCTTATCTCCCTTTTTCCTTTTATTTGGGCGAGGGTTTTCCTTTTAGGTGAGGGTTTTCCCTCTGCTCTTAGCGGGGTTGTGGGGATGTAGAGGAGCCGCTAAGGAGGCTTTTCTCTTCATCTGGTCCTGATCAACCAGGTCTTTGTTTGTGTTAGGGCGAGGTTCTCCTTCTGTCCCCGACGTAGCCAATTTCAGCTCATGCTAGGACGAGGCCTTCCTCCTGTTCCTAACAAGGCTGTGGGGGCACATAAGGGCCGTTGCGAGGGCCTCTCCCCCCATCCGGTCTTTAAATAATCAGGCCTTCGACTTGGCTCATGTTAGGATGAGGTTCTCCTCCTATTCCTAACAAGGCGGTGGGGGCACATAAGGGCCGCTGCAAGGGCCTCTCCCCCCATCCGGTCTTTAAGTAAATGGGCCTTCGACTTTGCTCATGTTAGGACTAGATTCTCCTCCTATTCTTAACAAGGCTGTGGGGGCACATAAGGGCCGTTGCAAGGGCCTCTCTCCCCATCTGGTTTTTAAGTAATCGGGCCTTCAACTTTGCTCATGTCAGGACGAGGTTCTCCTCCTGTTTCTAACACGCTTAATTTTGATTGTATGAGGGAGTTACTTCCTGTCGTTATAAGCTCGTGCTAAAAGAAAAAATATGCAAATATGAAACTTTTATTTAAGGCAAGGCTATTAGTAATACATTCGCAGATTTTTCGAATTCCATGGTCACGGAAGGTCTGCTCCTCCGAGCTCTTTTAGATAGTATGTTCCGATCCGGACTACCTCCTTGACTTCATACGAGCCTTCCAAGTTCGGGACAAGTTTCCCTTAATTCTGAGGTTGTGAGACAGTGGCTCGCTGAAGTACCAGGTCCCCTGCTCTGAAGGCTTTGCTTTTGACCCGAGAATTGTAGTAGCGAATTACTTTCTGCTTGTAAGCCGCCATCCGAACTTGAGCTGTCTCCCGCTTTTCTTCTAACAAGTCGAGGTTGGTCTTGAAATCCTGTGGGTTGCGCTGCTCGTCGAATGCCATGACTCGCGTTGACGGATGCTTGAGTTCAATCGGGATCACGGCTTCTGTCCCCAAGGCTAAGGCAAAGGGGGTCCCCCCTGTGGGCAATCTCTGAGTAGTTCGATATGCCCATAACACATGATAAAGCTCTGCCCAAGTTTCCTTTGCTTTTTCAAGTCTTGCCTTGATTCCTTGCAACAGAGTCCTGTTAGTCACCTCAACCTCGTCGTTTGCCTACGGATGGGCTACCGAAGTGAAGTTATGGGAGATATTTAGGTCCTCAAAAAATTCAACAAACCTTGCTCCAGCAAATTGCCGCCCATTATCAGTAATGAGGATTCTGGGTAAGCCGAACCTACAAATAATTGACTTCCAGACGAAGTCCTGCACTTTAGCTTCTATGATTTTTGCCAAAGGTTCAGCTTCGACCCACTTAGTGAAATAGTCTATTGCCACCAGGAGAAACTTCCGCTGCCCAGATGCCATGGAAAAAGGTTCGAGGATATCCATCTCCCATTGCGCAAACGGCCATGGGGCACTTAATTGTGTAAGTTCGAAGGCAGGTTGCCTTTGGATATTTGCATATCTCTGACACCGATCACACCTTCTAACATATTCAACGGAGTCATGGTATATGATAGGCCAGTGATAGCCTTGTCGGAGCAGTTTGTGGGATAAAGATCTGGCCCCTAGGTGACTTCCACAGACTCCCTCATGTACCTCCCTCAAGGCGAAGTCGGCTTCAGAAGGCTAGAGATATTTCAGGAGGGGCAAAGAGTACGACCTCTTGTATAGCTTGCCTTCATAAAGGATATATCGGGAGGCCTGATTCTTAAGCTTCCGAGCTTCTTTTGCATCAGGAGGAAGAACCCCATCCTTGAGGTATGCAACCAGTGGGTCAATCCAGCTGGGTTCACGATTGATCTCCATCACAAGCTGTGATTCTTTCATACTTGGGCACTTCAGAACTTCGAAGAAGACTTCCTTAGGCAGTTCAACCGGAGCCAGGGTAGCCAACTTGGAGAGAAGGTCGGCCTTGGTATTTTCTGCTCTTGGGATTTGCCTGATGCCAAAGCTGCCGAAGGTAGGGATGATCTCCTTTACCTTTTCTAGATACTTGGCCATACTGTCCTCCCGAGCTTTATAATTTCTGCTGACTTGCCCCACTACTAATTGATAGTCACTGTAGGCTTGAAGCCGATTTACTTCTAACTCTTTGGCGATCCTTAGTCTTGCAATCAGAGCTTCATATTCTGCTCTGTTATTTGTCACAGAATATTTGAAGCACAATGCATACTCCGCGATAATTTCATCTGGATTGACCAAGATCAGGCCCGCACCTGCGCCTGACATGTTGGAGGAACCGTCCATGTAGAGGGCCCAAGAACCATCAGGGAGATCTGTTCTTTCTTCAGGGGAGTTCGGCTGGAGCCCTAGGTTGTCGGCTTCATCCCATCCAAGTTCGGCCTCTTTCGGGATAGTGCATTCCACCACGAAGTCTACTAATATCTGGGCTTTTATCGCTGGCCGAGGTCGATAGTTGATGTCGAACTCCGTGAGCTCGACTGCCCATTTCGCTATCCTCCCAGAGGCATCCGCTCGATGCAGAACCGCCTTGATCGGCTGGTCGGTGAGCAGTTTTATGGTGTGTCCTTGAAAGTAAGGTCGGAGCCTTCGGGCTGCAATCAACAAGGTGTAAGTTAGTTTCTCTAACTTAGTATACCTGGTTTTGGTGTCTCTCAATACTCTGCTTATGTAGTAGATCGGCCGTTGAATTTTTGCTTCTTCCTTAATCAGAACTGCTACGAGAGCTACAGGGGAGACCGTCAGGTACAGGAACAACTCCTCTCTAGGTTCGGGCTTTGCCAATAGTGGAGATGAGCCGAAGTAGTCCTTCAGTTCTTCGAATGCTTGCTGACATCCAGTGGTCCAACAGAAGTTTTTCGGCTGCCTGAGAGTCTGAAAGAAAGGTAGGCACCGCTCGGCCGATCCCGAGACGAAGCGATTTAGAGCCGCTACTCTCCCAGTAAGGTGCTGAACTTCCTTTATTGACTTCGGGGCGGTCATTTCCTGGATGGTGCGAATTTTTTCTGGATTCACTTCGATCCCGCGTCCTGATACCATAAAGCCTAGAAATTTTTTTGAGGTTACTCCAAAAGCGCACTTGGCTTGGTTTAGCTTTATCTTATATTTTCGGAGGGCGCTGAAGGTCTCCTCAAGGTCGGCGACGTGGTTTATCGAGGATTTACTTTTTATGAGCATATCGTCCACGTAGACCTCCATGTTGCGGCCGATTTGCTCTTTGAAGAGTTTACCAGCCGCTGATAGGTCGCCCCTATATTTTTGAGGCCAAAAGGCATAATCCTGTAACAATAAAGGCCACGGTTAGTAATAAAAGTAGTTTTTTCTTCATCCTCTAGCGCCATCCTGATTTGATTGTAGCCGGAGAATGCATCCATGAAAGTGAGAAGCTCGTGGCCCGAGGTTGCATCCACTAATTGATCGATTCTGGGTAGAGGGTAACTATCCTTTGGGCAGGCTTTATTCAGCTTTTTGAAGTTTATACACATCCTCCATTTATCATTCGCCTTCTTAACCAGGACCACATTGGAAACCCAGCTCAGATAGTTGACCTCTCTGATGAACCCGACTTTCAAGAGTTTATCAACTTCCTCAGCTATTGCCATTTATCTTTCTGGTGCATGACTTCGAACTTTTTCCTTCGTCGGCCGGTGTTTGGGATTAACAGCTAGATGGTGTTCCATAACTTCAGCATCAATCCCTGGCATGTCCGTCGGAGCCCAAACGAAAATATCCGCATTCTTTTGTAGAAAATTGATAAGCTGTGTCCACACCTCTTTCCCCAAGTTGGAGCCGATCTTCACCACGTGCTCTTCATTCCCATCATTCAAAGGAATTGAGACAAGATCTTCTATTGGCTCACCCCGTTCTTCAGTCAGGTCGTCGCGGGTGTCCAATCCATCAACCGGACAGGGGTCAGGCTGACCATTTCTTTGTAGGGCTATGTTATAGCAATGTCTTTCTAGGGCTTGATCTCCTCTGACTTCTCCGACCCCCTGGCTAGTAGGAAATTTCAATTTCAAATGGTAGGTCGATACCACAGCTCGGAGGGCATTGAAGCCAGGTCGGCCAAGTATTGCGTTGTAGGTAGACAGCGCCCTCACTACCAGGAAATCCACTAGTGCTCTAGATTGTCTCAGATACCGATCTGCAGCTACAGTCAAAGTTATTACTCCCTCCATTGGCACAGCATCGCCAGTGAACCCTACCAACGGGAAGCTAATCAGCCCTACCTGACCATCAGGGATGGACATTTTTGAGAATGCATCGTAAAACAAAATATCGGCCGAACTTCCACTATCAACAAGAATGCGGCGTACATCATAATCAGCAATATTTAAAGAAACTACAATTGCATCATTATGGGGGAATTGGATCTCTCGGCCGTCTTCTTCAGTAAAGGTTATAGATCTTTTAGTTCTTTACCGCTTGAGCGGTCCGGTCGATCCACTGGCCGCTCCCCTCCGGGGCCCTCCAGAGATGATATTGATGATCCCGATTGGAGGCCGATCTCCAGACTGTTCTTCCCTCCTTGGCGGCTCTAGTTGTGGCAGAGCCCTCGGCCGATCCTCCCTACCTTCAGGCCGACATCGGATGAATCTATCGAGCCGACCCCACCTGATGAGCTCCTCGATTTCGTCTCGGAGTTGAATACACTCCTCTGTGTCAAGGCCGTGGTCACAATGATAGAGGTAGAATTTGTTTGGGTTGTGCTTCTCGAGGTGCGAGCGCATTCTTTCCAGCCTCGGCAGCTGCTCCCTGACCTCCATCAGCAGCTGGGCTTTTGGAGCATTGAGAGAGGCGTAGCTGTGGAATCTTCTTGAGGGAGAGCTCAGTCGAACTCTGCGGTCTGGGCTCCTCTGCTTATGAGCTCGGAGAGGAGTCCGGACATGCCTGTGTCTGGGAGGAGTTCGAGAATGTGGCCGAGCTTCACTTGGCCCTTTTTCAGCTGCGGGCTTGCTAGACCCACCCGTCTGTCGCTCCTTCGCGGCCTCCTCGTCCTTCAACTTGAAGGCTTCCTCTACTCGGGCATATCCTTCGGCCCGAGCTAGCAAGTCAGTGAAGTCCCTAGGATACTTCTTTTCCAGGGAGAACAGAAGATCATTCTTTTGAAGACCGCTCTTTAGGGCGGCCATTGCAACTGATTGGTCCAAGTTCCGGACCTCCAATGCGGTGGCATTAAATCGGTTGACATAGGTTCGGATGGATTCTTCCTCCTTCTACTTGATGTTGATAAGAGACTCTGAACCTCTCCGGAGATGCCGGCTGCTAACAAAATGAGCCGCAAACTGATGGCTCATTTGATCAAAGGAGAAGATAGTACCCGGCTTTAGTGTCGAGTACCAGTTCCTCGCTGCTCCCTTCAAGGTAGATGGAAAAGCTCGGCACAGGATGGCGTCTGGCGCGCCATGGAGCAGCATCATTGTCCGGAAGGCCTCCAGATGGTCAACCGAATCCGAGGTCCCGTTGTAGCTTTCGAATTGAGGGAGCTTGAAGTTTGGCGGGATCGGTTCCTACATGATCATTTGAGAGAAAGGAGGGTTAGTACAGATGTCCTCACCATAAGTAGGGGGAGCGTGGTGGAGCTCTTCGATCCGCCAGTTCATCTCCTGAAGCCTTTGATCCAGGAGGTCCTCTCGACTGCGAGTCTCGAGGGTCTTCTGGCAGAATGGAGGTAGGGATCCTCCGGGGATGGAATCGTGATCAGACCGAGGGCTCTCCACCCTCAGCTTCCCCTTTTCGGGGAAGACAGGGCGACTGGCCCAAGTGGCCCACCCTATTGTCGAATTTTGGAACTCCGACGATGCTCTTTCCAGTCGCACTGACGCCTGCGGCTGTTGCTGCTACATGGCCTGTACTACTTCGGTGAGGCCTCTGACCTGCTGAACCAGCAGGTCGAACTGCTCCATGCCGACTGCCATTACCGGAGGAGGAGGAGGTTGGGAGACTGGAGACGAGGTCGGTGCTTGCGGAGCTTACTGAGATCTGGCCACGGAGGCCGTGGATCGCTTGGTGGATGCCTTTCAGGGAAGCATCAGGTGGACATCTAGAAGGGCAAGGAGAAGAGGATGTCGGAGAAGATGACCGAAGACAGTCCCTTTGTGCACTCCTTTAAGAACAAGGGTACTGCGAAGACACAGTGCCCTTCCTCTAGCACCAATTCTGTTGGTGTAGAATTCTGCCGAAGCCGGAGAAGCTGGAGTTGAGATGACCGCGGCCACCGTCGGGACCTGCAAGGGAAGTCTAAACTAGAGTTGGGGGTGCTCCGGCAAGATCCTCCGATGCTCAAGTCAGTACTCTACTTCAACATAAATGGAGTGCTCGAGTAGGAATTTTGGCAGAGTTTCGAGATAGAGTTTAGAGCTTAGAGAAGAACGTATTTGGGAGTCCCTTTTTATAGACGGAGAGCATAACTGATTGACAGCGATGTCTGTAACTGCCTGGTAGTGGGCCGTTCAGAGCCACGCAGAGTTTGTTATGGAGAGTAGTGGCGTCAGGGGCTGTTCAGGGCCACGTAGAGTTTGTTATGAAGAGTGGAGTGGTGTCCGTTGTCGCGACTTGCCAGAGAGTGGTGGAGCCATGCGGAATCCGTTGCAGAGAGTGGGGTAGGGTAGCAACCATTGTCGCAACTTGCCAGAGTTCGGATCTGTCGGCTGAAGCTCGGTTGGGATGTCTGATGGAGCAGAATGGCTTTCTATCCCATCGATCTAGGAGAAGCTTGGATGTTTTCGAGGTTGTGACGAGTCTACTGTTGTTGGGTGCCTAGAGCACTGATACTGCAGGCGGGAACCGTCTGCTGTAGAAGCTCGGACGGGGACTTTCTATTGGGGAAGTCTGGTTTCATGGAGAATCTGGCGGAGGGTCAGCCGGAAGTGGACTTCGGATGGCATTAGGGAGATTCATCCACTGGAGGAGTCTGGGGATCCTGTGGATCTGGATGGCATTGTTGAAGCCCGGCTGACGCTATTGAATGTTGATGGCTGGGGAGGTTCGGCAGACACCGAAGGAGATCGGCCATTGTAGAAATCCAGCTCTGGAGCCCATCTGTTGTAGAAGCTCATCCGAAATCCATCCACTATGGAAGTTCAGACGGAGCCCGGTTCTTGCAGAAGGCTGAAAGGAGGTCGCTTATTGTAGAAGCTCGGTCGAAGATTGGTTATTGTGGAAGATCGGAGCAGTGACCTGACCGATGGAGCTTGTCCCATTGTAGAAGCTCGTTTGGGATTCGGAGTAGATATTCAAAGTAGACCGCCCGCAGTAGGAGTTCGGAGTAGACTGCTTGCTGTAGAAGTTCGGCTCTCGCAGGAGCTCGGGTGGAATCCGGAAGGCGGTCGACCATCGTAGAAACTTGGATGGAGTCTGGTTATCGTAGAAATCTAGTTGTCGGAGAAGTTCGGATATTGACGAAGTTCGGAAGAAGTTCGGAGTAGGGTCGTCCGTGGCCAGAAGAAGTCTGGAAGGGATTCAGAGAATAGTTGATCACTGTAGAAGATCAGCTGATAGTGAAGCCCAAAGAGCCTTTGAAGCGGCTCGATAGATGAATAGAGAAGCTCATTGTTGGAGAAGTCTGGATGGTATTATGGAAGCTCGGACGGTCGAGGAGGTTCAGAAAGATGCCACACAAGGTTGGAAGCCGGAAAAGTCCTGGAAGGGTCGGTCTTTTACAAACTTCGGCTGGGGGTATTTTATACCCAACAGGTATTCTTATAGAGGATTTAGAGGAAGCATTCCTTATGGAAAATAGAGACATTAGGAATGATCCCAAAACATACGATGAGGCAATGTTAGATGTAGACTCTGAGAAATAGATGGAAGCGATGAAGATTTGATCCTTAGTAAATCCACCTAAAGGTATTATACCTATTAGGTGTGGATTTACAAAAAAAAAATTTGGTCGGATAGTAAGATAGAGACCTATAAGGTAAGGCTAATCACGAAAGGTTATAGTCAACGCGAAGGTATTGACTATTATGAAACCTTTTCACCTGTAGCCATATTGAAATCCATCTATATTTTGCTTGCCATAGCAGCATTTCATGATTATGAAATTTGATAGATGGATGTGAAAACTACCTTTCTAAATAGGTATCTTATAGAAGATATCTATATAGAGCAACCTCCAGGTTTCACATCTAGTGATAGTGATCACAAGGTCTGAAGCTGCAAAGGTCCATTTATGGACTTAAGCAAGCATCTCGAAGTTGGAACACTTACTTCAATGATGTGATCAAAATATTTGATTTCATCAAAAATGAGGAGGAGCCATGTGTACAAAAAGATCAGTGGGAGTGCTGTCACATTCTTTGTATTGTATGTAGATGACATCCTTCTGATTGGAAATGATATTCCTATGCTGATGTCGGTCAAAGTATGGTTGTCAAAAGAGTTCGCCATGAAAGATCTAGGAAAAGCATCTTACATTCTTGGTATAAAGGTCTATAGGGATAGATCTAAGAAAATGATAGGACTCTCACAGCATATGTACATAGAGGAAGTGCTGAAGAGGTTCAGCATGAAAAACTCCAAGAGGAGTCTTTTGTCCCTTAGACATGGCATTCATCTCTCCAAGAAGATATATCCTGACACACCTGAGGAGATCTAGTGCATGAGTAAGATCTCTTATGCTTCGGCAATAGAGAGTCTCAATATGCCATATTATGTACATACTCTGATATAGCACTTGCCGTGAGTATTACAAGTAGATATCAGATGAATCCAGGTGAAGAATACTGGATTGCTGTTAAGAACATCTTTAAGTACTTAAAAAGGACTAAGAATTTGATGTTGGTCTTTGGTAGAGGATCGAAGCTGGAAGTTGTTGAGGGATACATCGATTCAGATTTTATGGCTGATGTCGATGATAGAAAGTCTACATCGGAGTTTATCTTATTGCGTAATAGTGGTGTAGTTAGCTGGAAGAGTTTCAAGTAGCCAATCATTACAGATTCGACCATGAAAGCTGGGTACATCACCATCTCTAAAGCTGCTAAGGAAGCTTTTTGGTTCAAGAAGTTTATTGCGGAGCTAGGTGTGATGCCATCAAATGCCATTGCACTGCACTGCGACAACAATGGCACCATAGCCCTCACTAAGGAGTTCAAGTCTCATCAGAAGTCCAAGCACATAGAGCGGTGGTTTCACATCATATGTGAATATCTCGAGAAAAAATTTATCAAGGTGCAGAGAGTCGACTCCATACTGAACATGGCGGATTTGCTGATCATGCCTCTCAGCCAGCAGAAGATCGAAGCTCATCTTGAGAAAATGGGTCTTAGATATAAGATCAATTGGCTTTAGGTCAAGTGAAAGTTTGTTACATTTGTACCTTAGAAACCAATTGTTAGCTGACACATTATGTATTTCCAAGGCCTAAACTTGCACTTGTAATCTTTTTATTATCAATAAAGGGCTTTTTCTTTTCAATCATATTTATATGTCCAAGATTTATCCTAAAAATTAACAAAAATAATTTTTGTATATTCTTAAAGATTTAAAAATTTGAGACATACATTAATTAGGGGTTAATATCTAAATACTTTCGATCGTCACGGAGGATAGTGATCAATCCATTTGAGATCGATATATGGTTCACCTTCCTTGTCTGTAGTGTAGAGACACTGGGGTAAAGATGCAAGTGGTTGTTAGAGAATAACTTGCATTGAGCATGACCAACATGAGAACCACATGGATGTCTACTTACTCATTTGTGGTCTTCTTGATGATGCAGTGGTGTAAGTGGTCCTTTGACCTGTGGTGTCATTAGCTATTTGCAGTGATGCTACTGGGATTGACTGTACGTTCCCTTGGTCCCTAGCTATTTGGGTCCTTGCTGTGTATGTTGGCTTCAATAGGTTCAGATTCGCTGTTTGGAGTAGGATACACTTAGATGGAATTTATCGATTTTGGTAGAAAAGGAGAAATTCTATGCGATTTGCGAGATTGAGTTCAAAAAATCTTTGGCCAAAGCAAGTGTGAATACTGAAAAAGAGTTTTCAAGGGATTCATAAATGAACTCGAGTCGAGCCAATCTTACATATGACTGACGATGAGATCTGACAAGTTCTCCATAACCTCTGTCAAGTCGGGACTCATGATAGAAGGACTGAATCATACGATAACTGCACCTAGGGGTTCATACTTTTGTTCTACTGGATTACCACTATATACTGCTAGGTATCACTGGTGGGTTGTGAGACTCATCGGGCGTGATCTTGATGATCGATGGCCCTTGAAGGATAGAATTAAAAATATTCCAATCCATCGAAAAGAGTTTCGATGATATTGTGATGGAGATCACAATATATCTTACTACTAGATAGAATGAAACTTATGGGGTCACACATTAAGGGATTTAATCTCAAATTTATCAATTGGATTTATGAAGTTTCAATTGGATTAGGGTTTATTAAAATCTTATTAGGTTTATGAGAATCATGCTAGCACACGGTTAAATCAATTTTTTTTTGGAACTTTGATTTGATCAAGTCCATAGCCTTGAACCTAACCTAAATCTATTTGAATTTAATTGGGCTCTTAATTGTGAGCCCAAGAGGATTTGATTAAGTCAATTAGTTGGTATAATTATCTTAACATTATCTCTTCTTTATCTCTTAATTATCTCTAAGTATGCATGTGGAATAAGTAGAAGAAAGAGTAGCGCCTACTTTTATTTTTGGCATGATTTAGGTGCCAAATCTTAGGATATGGCAAAGGGGCCCACCTCCTCTTATGTGGCATGGCATGGAGGAGAGAGAGTGGGGCCATGCCCCCTTTTATTTGGCTAGAAATTCCTTTGTGGGGTGCCAAGAGTTGGCGCGCCAACTACTTGACATATTTTAGATGGATGCCTCTTATACCTGCTTAAAGAGACTAATCATATACTATTTATGTCTGATTTTAATTAGAATAAATTCGATTAAAAAAGTAGAGGATTCTTATGAGATAAAGATCTATCTTTTTTAAGATAAATGGGTTCCTATTTTATGTCAGGATAGTGCCTATATAAAAGATATGTCTTTAGGGTTCCTAGCAAATTGATTTTAGTAAAAAATCTCTCTCTCTTCCTTCTCCATGCCTCCTCTCCTCCCTCTCTTCTCTTTCATGCCCAAGAGTTGGGCATCCCCTTTTCCACATGCCAAGAGACAGTGCTTTGTGACTTCAAGAGTGAAGATCGAGGAGAAGAAGAAGAAGACTGCTGATCAAGGAGTTGATCCTGTAGTCCAGATTAAGGTATTGATCAAAATGCTCAAGGCCAAGATTCTTCTTAGGAAGAAGAGTCTTCTACGAGGAAAGATCAGTTCGAGATTGATTCCGGTAGATACTCGTAGAGGTCGGATATGTGTGCGGCTCGAGCATCTATGAATCCATAATCATTGGAAGTGATGAATATCTACCCACGTCAAGGTAATGAGATCTGATCTCATATTTATTTATAAACTCCGATTGTATATATGTGTTTTCTTCTGGGCTTAGGTAGGATTAGATTTGATCTTTTGCATGTGGAATTAAAGGATTTAACCCATTTTATTTTTGCTGTATTTTTCAAAAATTTTGAAATGTATATATGCTGCCTACCTGATTTTCTAACAGCCTTCCCTCAGCCCTCTTACTTCTTCAAGACCCTACATAGAAGTACATAAATGAGCACTTGAACCAGAATCCAACTAAAAAAAAAAGAAACTGTTAGATTAGTTTCCATAATGAGCATATCAGACGTATCTTCAGAAGGTACATTCTTCTTTTTGTTCTTGATAGTCGTCAGGTAGACCAGATAGTTTCTTCTCCAGTGGCCTTCGATATTGCAATGGAAATACTTTTTCTTGTCATCAGCCTTCTTTGGAACCTGTTCTTGGGCTTGGCCTTATTCTTTTGTTTCTTCACAGGCTTCTTCTTCTTAAAAGAAGACTTTCTCTTAGAGAAAGCTTATGCCACAGAACTGTACCCTTTAAATTTTTTAAGGTGTCCTCTACTATTACCAACATGTTCAGTAATTTAGATAAAGTACTATCAATTTTATTCATATGATAGTTCATGATAAACTATCTATAAGAATCAGAAAGAGACTGAAGGATCAAATCCACATGCAATTCTTTGTCCATATTCATCCTGAGCTTCCAAAGCTTCTCGATGTCCTTGATCATTGTTTGACAATGATCATTGGCAGATTAACCATCAAACATTTTCACTCTAAATAGTCTCTGAGAGACTTTAAAGCATGTTGTGTGACTCTACTTACCATATAACTCTTGCAGGTGAATCAGCATCTCTTTAGTAATCTTGTCTTTATGCTATTACTGTAGATCATTGGATATGAATGCTAAAATGTAGCACTTCGTCTTGTTATCCCTATCCATCCACTTCTCAAGTATGGCTCATTGATCAGGGGATGGACGAGTTGGTAACATAGATGCATCCTGATCAAGGATATGGATTAGTTTCTCTGAACTGAGAACGATTCTCAAATTCTAAAGTCAGTCTTTATAGTTTGTACCGGTCAACTTATTGGTATCGAGAATACAAGCTAAAGAATTGGAACACAACATGATTATCTATAGAGAGAACAGTTTCTAATTAGATGTTTGTACTTATAAAATATTTATTCTAGGGACTTTGAAAACAAACAAGGTTCCCACTATTTCTTTGAATCTCCCACACTCCTCGGATGGAGAAATAGAAACCTATATGCGATCAGTTTTAAGTGGGTACTATGGTCCCATTAATTTATACACATCTCACCTAATAGTTATTGGTGAGCATAAACCAATGAGTGGACAACATATTGTCCATTGCTTCACTAAGCAAGATGCAACAGGCTTATTCTCTAAGTCCTGTGGTCTCACCTAATAGTTATTGGCATATTTCTTAGTTATGTTAGACCCATCGTTCACCAGCAGGGGCAAAATCATCATTGGGACCTTCATCTAATAGTTATTGGGCTCAACCCCATCTCTACTCTAGAGCATTAAATACTAATAGAGTGATTGTACCTTTTCGATGCAATTGAACTACTATAATCAGTCGAGAACGATCAATACCAAGAAAGTACCCGTAACTCTACAATGATGAAAGACCTCTAAACTTAATATTTAATAAGAAAATTTAGGTTTAGGTCTCTTTTAAATCAGTAGATCTGATAACTGATTGATCAAATTTAAGTCAGCACATCCACAAGTCTGACCAGCCTAGTTGGCATGGGTGAATTCGAGTCAACAAGCAACTTAATGCAAAACTGAATCTCCCAAAATGGACAAATAAGTTAAGATGAGTGGGGATCCTCCCGTTGATTTTCTTAGACACCAATCAAATTAGTCAAATAAGACAATGAAACTAATTAAATAACCACCATCTAGATGCTTGTCTTAGATATCAAATTGGTTGATTAGAATCGATCAAGTTAACCTATTGAAATGGGTCCAAACCACTGAGCCAAATTTGATTTTGAGTCAGTCAATTTACATCAAAATATGAATCGATGCGACCAACTACAATTAAACTCGACTTTGAGCCCCTTTGACCTAATCCTAATCAACTAGTGATTAGGTTCAATCAACTGCTCAAAATTGACAATAGATTCTAGTCTAATCTAATCAATTGATCCTAATTATAGTTTGATCACTCGACCTAATTTGTTCAACCCATACCCATATGCAATAACATAATTTGTAGATTCTAAAAATAATTTTTAGATTATATTTCATTGTATGCATTAGTAGTTTATGATCTTGAAACAGTTTCAGATCTAAACCTAATGTCATATATCACATATATGTAGTTTTAGATCTAAACTAAAAATATATTTCACATATACATTTAATTTTAGATCTAAAACTAAAAATACATATATCAAATACATGTATAATCACTTCTAAAATAATAATTAAAATATTTTACAAAAAGTTTAAAAAAATCGGTTTGCATCAAACTAGGACAATCTTTTCGATATAAGGGGTAAATCCTATATCAGGACAACCTAATATCAGTCCGATGCAAACATTTAATCATTCTAATTTTAGATATAAATATTAAATAAGATATATCATACACATCATTTTTCAGATCTAAAGAATTAATTTAATTATTTCAAAAATAATTTTCAAAATCGATCAATCTTGTGCTACGATAACCTTTTCAATATAGGGGATAAACTCTATACCAGGACAATCTTATACCAGTACAAGATTAATTTTAAATCAATAAAATTTTCAGATTTAAGATTAATACTCAGATTATATATGTCTTAAAATTATTGGCTCTGATACTACTGTTAGAAAATTGGATAGGATGCATGCATAGATTTCAAAAATCTTTTGAATAGCAGTGAAAATGAATTGGCTTAAACCCTAATCCCACATACATTAGATCTCATCTAATCCTACCCAAGCTCAGGAATAACGAAATATATATAATCTAAAAAATTAAAATAAAGAAGAGATCAAATTTCAATACTTTTGTGTGGGTTGAAATACAGCACTACTGATGATCTTATATTCGAAGGTCCTTGATTCGCACACGTGTTCGATCTCTAGGTATCCACAGGGATCAATCTTGAATCCTTATTCTCATGATAGATTCTTTTTCTCCAAATAAGATCTTAGCCTCTTGAACTTTGATCAATAGTTGATCTTGACTGTAATCTCAACCCTTGAACTATAGCCTTTTTCTCCTCGTTCCTTGCTGTAGAAGAGACACCTCTCAACTTAGGCATGTGGGATGATGGATGCCCAACCCTTGGGCATGGAAAAGAGCAGAGGGAGAGAGGGTGAGGTGTGGAGAGGAGAGAGGGAGAGATATGATTTTCAATTGATTCCAATCATTATGAAACCCTAAGAGATCATCTCTTTATATAGACCCTTTCTTGATTCCAAGTTCATTTGTGAATCCTATAGAAGCTCTTTTTCAGTATTCACACTTGCTTTGACCAAAGTCTTTCTGAACTCAGTCTTGCAAATCGCATAGTATTTCTCCTTTTCTACCAAGATTTATAGATTTTATCTAGGTGCATCTTACTTCAAACAGCGAACCTAAACTTACTGTAGTTAACATACACAACAAGGGCTTGAATGACTAGGGACAAAGGGAACGTATAGTCAAACTCAATAGCCTTACTGTGAATAGCTGATGACGTTGCAGGTCAAAGGACTACTCACACCACTCCAGCATCGAGTCAACCACTAATGAGTGAGTAGACATCCAAGTGATTTCTCATGTTGGTCACGCTCAGTACAAGTTATTTTCTAACAACTATCCATACCCTCACCCCAGTGTTCCTATACTACTGATCCGAGACTCATCTGCCCATAAGAGAGGTGAACCGTGTATAGATCTCGAATAGATTGATCACTATCCTCCGTGACGATCCTTTGATTGAGAGCATTTAGAAAGTAACAACTAATTAATGTATGGCTCAAATTCTCAGCACCTTTAAAATATACAAAAATTATCTTTGTTAATTTCTAGGATAAATCATGGACACATAAACATGATTGAAAAAAAAAAAATTTATTAATAATAAAAATATTATAAGTACAAGATTAAGTTATGAAATTACAAAATGTGTCAGCTAACAATTGGCTTCTAGGATACATATCTAACATAAACTAGATCCTTAGGTAATTTTAGGATTAGATCCTTCTGCATGCTATAAATTAAAATAGTTTTAATTTATGCTTTCGTTGCCCTAGTTTCATGAGATAAAATTTTTGCAAGTCGATCACCTAGAATTCCTTCAATGTTAATAAGGCTCCACAGATATTCTTTCTATGGATCAGTTCAATAAACTCATTCTCCAATGAGTACCTACATCTTTGTATTAGTACCACCACACAGATGATTGTGAGATCAATCACCCTCTCTATCAAGTATGCATAGGATGTGCCAGTCTTTTCAATATCATCGAGTCGAGGATAGCATGCATAGGATGTGACAATCTTTTCAATATCATCGATCTTTGACTCGATGATTCTACGACTGGAAATATTTTAGACTAAGGCTATCAAGATATTAAGTCTCGCTGGCATGATCTCATCATGGCTCTAAAACTATTATCCTAATATATGAAGTTTGTCATAGTCGACGAAATACAATACCTCATAAATATAAAATAACCAATGTCATGCAAATGAGCAGGAAGATAACATAAAATAGTTCTATCGCATCATCCATACGATTGGCTTGTAGGGCACTATTTTTTTAATCTCTCATCTGCACTAAAGCCAATCGCCCCTATACTTGATGCCAATTCTATTAAGATGGCGGTTACACTACTGATGTTATAAAGCTTAATAAACAGATCCATTTTGCAGTTTTTTGTAACTCTCTCTTTGATCATATCATGAATGAGGCAAAAGCACCTTAGGATGTGTATGGGTTTCTAGTGAGAGTACACCCAACTCAGTGATGAACCTTTTCATCAACCAACTTTTCTTAGCAATCTTTATTTACAGCAATATATTGAGTCAAACATAGTTTGTTGTTTGAAACTCTTTCAATTCACTACTCCTCCAGTACTTTCTAGGTACTCAAGAAATGTTTTTCATGATTTTCCAATGATCCTTTTCTGGATCTGCCTGAATAACTAATGCATTAGGCTTGGTATATAGAATATATGGATAAGTAAACTCTTTTACACCCATCCATGTTGAAACCCTTCAACGTGTGATTAATGTACCTAAATTGAGACAAGTCTAGCACCCTCTTAAATCTATTTCATAGATCTTTTTATACCAAGTATATCAGATGCTTTACCCAAATCTATCATGAAAAACTTCTGTCTTAACTAGGTCTTGATTGATCAAAATATTGGGATATCACTCTCAATGTACAGTATGTCATCCACATACTGAACTAAGAAGTCAATGAGACTCCCATTTATCTTCTTGTACACACATAATTGATCTATATTTTTTGATAAAATCAAATAATTTGACTATCTCAACAAAATGGATGTTCCAACTCCTCGATACTTGCTTACTAGATTTGCCCTCCCATTAGAGACAAATCTCTCTGGCTGATATACAGCTATAGCAAACAACATCTGGATGGACATATTTGTTAGCAACCTATTGGGTCACATTCACAAGTGCATCAACCAAAGTCCATACTTAGTTGATATACAGGAAGTCCATCTCGGATTTCATGACTCCAAGCCATCTATCAGAGTTATTACTCATGACAACTTCTGAATAGGTCATGGGATCATCATTCTTAATGATGTGTGGCTCATTGTCATTCCCAATGACAAATCCATATCTGAGTAATACATTACACACACTGATTGACCTTCGGAGAGGAGGTGCGTATCAAAGTTGTGCCTCATCAATTGGTGCATTTGGTTGAGAATTAACTTGTGGAGTCTCCATAGTTTGTTGTGGGATAGTTTGTAGGTCTTAAACTTCTCAAATTCAATTATCCTCCCACTACTCCCTTCATGGATAAACTCTTTTTCTAAGAAGTTCATGTCTACTGATAAACATCTTTTGTTCAGCAAGGAGGTAGAGTAGTATCACATACTCTTCTTAGGATAACTTATAAAATATACTTATCAGATCTAGCATGAATTTATGTACATCAACTCTTTTCACAAAAGCTGGACACTCTGTCTCTTTCCTTTTCATATCTCATATGGAGTGCTAATAATAGATTTAGATGGTACCTTATTCAAAACATATGTAGCAAATTCTAGGGTATTTTCCTAGAATGAGATTAGAAGATTTGTGAAGCATATGATGGACCACACTATATCTTATATAGAGTATCCATCTTGAGCTTGAGTTGTTATTAGCCTTCAAACATTCATATGCATGAGACCCAACAGCTCGCTCGCCCTATCCCTATGTCTAGTAAATGGAGATTAGGTCATCTTTAACCAGCTTCCATATTTCATGCAGTCCCTGCAATGTCTTGTATGAATAGAAACCACAGAAGGTAATTAATACCTAAGAATCGAAAACAAAAGTACTCAATGATAAACTGGTCTGAATCATGTACAAACCTTTAACAAATGCAACATTTGCATTTTGATACTGTTTCACAGTTGTAAGACAGCTCTTGCAATTTTATTTCCAATTCTCAACACTACTACAACAAAGATAGTTATCATTGGTGGAGACATTCTTCACCTTTTTCTCCTTGATGATGCTATCCATAAAGAAGGAATTAGGGAGTGTTTGTAAGATCAAATCCTAGCTTAACTCCCCATTCATGATATGAACCTAACTAACCTAATCACATGATCAAATCAATCAGGATACAATTGACAGTCGTATTGTCATCCTGTCATATCTTATATGCGGTTCGTTCCTTCTCTATAGCATCATTTTCGATCGGATCGGGATCAGGAACATCAAGGAGATAGGAGACTTTATCCTAAGTGAGAACTATTCTTAAATTTTTTAATTAGTTCAAGTAGTTTGATTCGATCAATTTATTAGCCATGATAGTGAAGATGCAGAATATATAAGAATAAACATGATGATATGAGTATCTAATCATAAAGTGACTACTCATGATGACATGCACAATTAGACGAGGTCTTTTATCTAATCATATCTCTCACTTATTTGGTGAATTCCATAGCCCTCTAGTATGAAAAATGAGAAACCCTATCATTAGGTTGCTTAGTAGGGTTGAGATCTCAGTTTCTTATAAAAGCCTTGTAGATAGCACAACAAACTTCTATGAGTTCAAGGATAGGCAACTCTTTACTAGTTGCATCTCATGTAACTTCCAACTAAATTTTTGCCTCTAAAATACTTATAGCCTTATGGATAGTATAACAAACAATAGTGTTTTAGTTAAATCATACCCTTCATCCTATATGATCATATCTAAATAATACTACCCTTGTGGATAGCAAAACAAAATAGCAGTACTCAAATATGACATAAGCATCACTAAGTCAACATCATATCAAATCCTATAGCAAGCCTTGTGAATAGCACAACAAATTCGCTATAGTTTTTGACATATTCTTTTAGCTTAGTATGAGCTAAATATACCATAAGCATCAATATGCATTAAATCAACATGACATCAAGCCCCATAGCAAGCCTTGTGAATAGCACAACAAATTCACTACAGTTTTCGATGTACTCTATTGACTTAGCATGATGGAAGGCATGGGTAGTGTTCTTAATACTTCGCCATTATGACTTAATATAAGTTTTATGAGGGACTTTGGTCTCAAATACATCCAGAATGTATATCCATCACTGGTAGTATATATAGATTTCTAACTATTAGCATAAGAAGGAGCATATAATGAATTTAGATGGTTTTGGACTTTTCTAGCATAATCCACCCAAAACATAAGGATGGATTATGAGTCAAACTCTAGGTGCATCACAGATATAACCATCTCATGATCAATCTTTATGCACCTCTACTCTCATCCACCTGATAGTGCAGTCTTCATCTCCATGAAGACATCCATGAATGCTCCGTCTTCTTTTTTTATATGTAAATATAAAAAAATAATTTCTATCTATTTATAAATAAAATTTTCTATCATTAATTTTACATCAGCATGTAAAAGTACGAACTATCAGTTGGAAACATACATAGGAAGGAACAGAAAGATACAGTTGAAAATACAAATGCATCAGAGGCACAGCCCCTATTTTGAAAATAACAACCCATTGCAGATACATCCATACAATCAACCATTACAGATACATTCATAGATACATCCATCACATGGGTGTTTCTAGTCCATAATCTATTGGATTTCTACATGTGCTAGTTCATATGGATTTCAAAAAAAATTTTCTAAACCTAAAATATAGTAAAAAATTAGATTAAAGTAATTTTAATCTAAGCTTGCATTCATCATATGAAAGTACCTATGGATCTAGTTCATATGCTGAAATTAACATAAACTAATTTTAATAGAAAAAAAAAAAGCCTGTGATCAAGTCACATACCTGAATCACTTTTTTTTTTTGCTTTAAATCTGTAACTGAGTTGAATCCAATTCAATCTCTGTATCTGGGTTGAGCAGGTTCTGAATTAGCAGTGCAAGTGTCCTACCTCTATGGGTATCTACAAAGCCGATCTGGATTAGCTCCCCTTGAAACAACTCACTTGAACTCCAAGCATGAATAGGCTTGAACCAATCCTAGACAGGGATCAACCCTTGATCCCTTTTACTTAATTCTTGAATGAACCAAACCTTATTTGATCTTTCTTTTTTGATTCTTGAAGAAACCAAGAACCCTTCTCAATCCCTCAACTAACCAAGAACTAATCAAGAAGTAGTTGTAATAACTTCTCAATAAACTTGAGAGAAAGAAGAACTCCAATAACTTTATGGTGCCAAACCTTGACACTAACAAGATATTGCCGCTCACCTCTCTCCAAGATCCAAGAGAGAGGATGCCTAGAGAGAGAGGATGTGGGCTAGAGAGAGAGGAGAGGGGGCACTGAGCACAGTGAGGGTGGCGGCAAGGAAGAAAAATTATGAGATGTGAAGAGAGGTAGGGCTAGGGTCCTTTAAATAGACAACATAAGGGGGTCCTAATCAAATTAGGATCTCTTCTTTTAATCATATTAGAAATCCTAGCCTAAATTGTCTTGAACCAAATCAAAGGGGTGCCACCTAGCCTAGACCCATGCTCACATTAGGCTTGGGCATCCCATCATATGGGATCCAATCCAATGTTCTCTAATCAGCCCACATGGTTCCTTTTCAATTGAAGGAATCTTGATCAAATCAAGATAAATTTTTAATTAATAAAATTAAAAAAATTAAGAAACTCTTTTTAGATTTAATCCAAGCCATAAATTAAGCATCCAACCATTGGAGTCTATTAAATCAAATTCAATTAGATTCAAAATAAGTGTAGAAATTGATTAATGCTTATTATATATCAAATCAACTACAAAAGGTATTTGGATTCACCTATGTGCTAGCAAAGTTAACATAAACCCAATAAAATTTTTCTAAATCCATATTAATTGGTGCTTTATAAGCCCAATTAACCAATCTAGGTCTTCTCCCTTTATTGCATGAGCCCATAATTTTAATTCTATCTAATAATAAGACATACCATGATCTCTATCATAGCTATCATTGAAATCTTTTTTAGTAGATCGGAACAGTTTCACTCTAACTCGATAAGGATCATTAATCCAAAACTTTCCTATTGAGCTCTCACAATCTACTAGTGATATCTAGCAATATGTGGCAACCCAGCAGAACCGAAAAAGAACCTCAAGCTGTAGTTAATGTGTGGTCCCTCTATCATGAGTCTCGATTAGATGACAGGTTATAGATAAATTATCAAATCTCATCACCAGTAATATGATAGATTCGATCAACTCAAGTCCAATAGTGATTCTAAATGAAATTTTTTTTTCATCAATCACACTGCTATAGCCAGACTTGTAGACTCAGTTTCTCAAATCTCATAGGACTACTCTTCTCTATCAAGATCGATAGATTTTATCAAAATACTCACTTTACTCCCACAGCTCAACCAACTATAGCCAACATCTACTATAAATATTGATAATCGAATCAATGCTTATGTATAGTTAAACTATAATAGCTTTACTGTGAGCAACTATGACACTACAGGTCAAAAAACTAGTCATATAACTGCAGCATTGAGATGATCACTGATGATTGAATAGAAATCTATGTGATCTCTCGTATGATCATGCTCAATACTAGTTATCTCTGACAACCATCTACACTCACCACTCAGTATCTCTACGTTCTAGACTAAAGACTCATCTACCCTGTAGGAAGCAAACTATGCGCTGGCCTATCTGGTTTGTCCCCATGACTATCTTATGATCGGGAGTAATTTAAGAATCGATCATACATACCTATAATTCTTAACAGTTAAGAATATGTACCATAATATTTATTCTAAGGATGATTTAAGGACACATAACACTTGAATCGAAAAAAAGAAATTTATCCTTTATTGATCAAATCAATAGTTTAAGTACAAATTTATGTCATAGAATAAAATATATATCAGCTAACATTAGTTTCTATGACATATGTCTAACTATCTCCCACTTAGACTAAAGCCAGTTGGCCATTAATCCAAGTCTCATCTTCTCAAGGTGAGCTTCTATTTTGCACTGACTCAACTATTTTGTTAGTGAGTCTGCCATATTATCCATAGAGTCTACTATTCGCACCTCGATATATTACTTTTCGAAGTAGTCGCTATGATATGGAATCGCCGCTCAACATGCTTGAATTTTTTATGAGATCGGGGCTCCTTAGCAACTGCTCTAGCTCCATTGTTGTTGCAATACTATGGTATGGCATCCAATGTTATTTACACCAAGTTCCACAATAAACTTTTTAAACCAAAAATCTTCTTTTGCAGCATCCGAAGAGGCAACATACTCAGCCTTTATGGTTGAATCTGTGATGATGCACTGTTTGGAACACTTCCAGCTGACTGCATCACTATTGCAAATGAATACATATCCTGATGTAGACTTTCTATCATTAAGATTCAAAATGAAGTCCAAATCTATATAACTTTCAATTCATAATTCAGGTGCTCCTCCATAGACCAAGAATAAATCCTTAGTCCTTCTTAACTACTTAAGGATATTCTTCACAAATATCCAGTGCTCCTTATCTAGATTCGATTGATACGTGCTCTACACTCATAGTAAGGGCAATATCAGGTCGAGTACATAGCATAATGTATATGAGACCCTCCATCATCGAAGTATAAGGGATCCTACTCATACGCTCGATTTCCTCAGAAGTGGTAAGACACATCATCTTGGAGAGTCAAATACTATACCTAAGGGGTAGCAAACCTCCTTTGGAGTTTTTCATACTGAACCACTTCAGTATTTTCTCTATATATAGCTTTTGTGACAGGTCAAGTATCCTTCTAGATCTATCTCTATAGATCTTTATCTTAAGGATATAGGATGCTTCCACTAGGTCTTTCATGAAGAATTTCTTAAACTACCAAGTTTTGATCGAGGTTAGCATGAAAATATCATTTTCAATTAGGAAGATATCATCTACGTACAGTATGAGGAAGACAAGCATGCTCCCATTGATCCTTTTATAAATATAAAGTTTCTCTTTATTTTTGATGAAACCAAATGATTTGATTGCATCATTGAAATGAAGATTCTAACTCCGAGATGCTTGCTTTAGTCCATAGATGGATTTTTGCAACTTGCAAACTCTGTGATCATTATCACCAGACATGAAACTCAGAGACTGCTCTATGTAGATATTTTCCTCAAGATATCTATTTAGAAAAGTAGTTTTTATATCCATCTGCCAAATTTCATAATCATAATAAGCTATAACAACAAGCAATATGCGGATGGATTTCAACATGGCTATAGGTAAAAAAGTATCATGATAATCAATGCCCTCACACTAACCATAACTCTTTGCCACCAGCCTTGCTTTATAGGTCTCTATGTTACCATCGACACTTATTTTTCTTTTGTAGATCTATTTACACCCAATGGGAACAATTCTCTCTGGTAGATCCACTAAGGTCCATACTTGGTTCGAATGCATTGAGTTAATTTCTGACTTCATTGCATCTAATCATTTTTCGAAATCGATATTAGACATCACCTTGTCAAAGGTACTAGAATCACCACCATGACCCCCATCTTCCATAAGGAATGCGCTTCCTCTACATCTGCTTTCAATATACCCATCTATCTTTTAGAAGGATGGGATATTCTACTTAATCTATGAGATGGAGGTAAAACATTAACTACTATTGCATCATTGAAATGAAAATTCTAACTCTGAGATGCTTGCTTTAGTCCATAGATGGATTTTTACAACTTGCAGACTCCGTGATCATTATCACCAGACATGAAACTCAGAGGCTGCTCCATATAGATATCTTCCTCAAGATATCTATTCAGAAAAATAGTTTTCATATCCATCTGTCAAATTTTATAATCATAATAAGCTATAACAACAAGCAATATGCAGATAGATTTCAACATGGATACAGGTAAAAAAGTATCATGATAATCAATGCCCTCACACTAACCATAACCCTTTGCCACCAGCCTTGCTTTATAGGTCTCTGTCTTACCATCGACACTTATTTTTCTTTTGTAGATCCATTTACACCCAATGGGAATAATTCTTTCTAGTGGATCCACTAAGGTCCATACTTGGTTCGAATGTATTGAGTCAATTTCTGACTTCATTGCATCTAATCATTTCTCGAAATCAATATCAGACATCGCCTCGTCAAAGGTACTACGATCACTACCATGACCCCCATCTTCCATAAGGAATGCTTCCGCTACATCCGCTTTCAGTATACCCATCTATCTTTTAGAAGGATGGGAGATTCTACTTAATCTATGAGATGGAGGTGGAACATTAACTACTGGCTCATCGACAATGGGTTCCTGAGGAAGCTCATCGCTCTTTCAAGACATTCTCTTCATGCTCAATTAACCTCCCACTGCCACCATCCTGGATAAACTATTTTTCTAGAAATATGGCTTTGCAACTCACAATTGCATTGTGATCATGTGGAAAGTAAAAGTAGCACCCTATGAATTTCTTGGGATACCCTATAAATCGAGCTACTACAGATCTATCTTCTAATTTGTCAGCTTTCTGTTTCTTGATATAGGCTAGACATCCTCAAGTCTTAAGATAACTTAGAATTGGCTTCTTACCATATCATATCTCATATGGTATGGTAAGAACGGATTTAGTAAGAATCTTATTTAGAGTATGCATCGTGGTAAGGCATGTCCTCAAAGAAATAAGGATAAATCGATGAAGCTTATCATGGATCGGACCATAAAGGGGTGACGGAGGGATCGTACTATTCGAGCCTTTTTTTTCATGCTTTTCCCGGAGGTCTAGAGAAAGCAGCAATCAATAGGATTTTCCTAATCCTCCCTTCCCGAAAGGAAGAACGTGAAATTCTTTTTCCTTTCCGCAAAATAGGATCCTATTTCTCCTTTCAGATATCTTATTGAGTTGAGGCATAGTGGGAGGAGTCCATTGAGAGGCTTTACTATTTTTCTTAAGATATCTCAGAAATTTAGCACTTAGGTATTTTCCTCCTTGATCAGATTGAAGGACCTTGATGGCTTTATCTATTTACCTCTCTACCTCATGTCTGAATTCTTGAAACTTTTTGAAGGCCTCAGACTTATGCTTCATAAGAAACACATATCCATACCATGACAAATCATCAGTAAAGGTAATAAAGTTGCTAGAACCATCCTAGTCTGCATATCAAATGGGCCACACATGTTAAGTGTGTATCAAGGTAGATAGCTCAGTCACCATTTTCCTGATCAATTTTTCTTATAGGTATGATTCACAGACCAAAATTGACTCAGATTTAATCAAGTCGAAGATCTTATCCTTTGTCAGTTTATTTATCCTGTCTTCTCCAGGATGGCCAAGTCTATAGTGCCACAAGTGCTTATAGTTAAACATATCTCTGGGTCTCTTTTGGCCTACGGCACTCATTACTTGCTCATTTAGGTTCACATTAATATCAACATGCAAGTGATAAGACTGTCAATCAAAAGATCAGATGCAACCAATTTATTTTGCAAATAAATGGAATAATAGTTTTTATTAAATTGAAAAAAAATCCATCCTGTGCTAGTATAGAAACCAAAATCAAATTTTGACTAGCTACAGAAATAAAATAATAGTCTTTTAAATCTAATATAAAGCCTGATGGTAATCGAAGAAGGTAGGTTCTAATGGCTTATGCAGCAACTTTTGCTCGATTGTGGACCTGAAGGATAATGTCATCCTACCTCAACCTCCTACTTCTTATTAGACCTTGCATTGAAATATATATATGAGCACTAGAACCAGTCCAATACCTAACTAAAAGTAGAAGAAACTATTAGGTTAGATTCTATTACGAGCATATCTTCAGGAGGTGGTTCACCCTTTTTTTTTGTTAGGCTCTCTAGGTAAGACGGACAGTTTCTCCTCCAATGTGTATTGGAGTTGCAATGAAAATACTTTCCTTTCTCCACATCCTTCTTCGGAGCATTCTTCTTAGATTTGCTCACTTTCTTCTATTTCTTCGTAAGCTTATTCTTTTTCTTCCCTTGAGATTTTCTCTTGGAAGATGCCCGCTTAACAGCAAGAACAGAATCCCTTGAACTTTTCAAGGTACCCTCAGTAGTGACCAGCATGTTGACTAACTCGGATAAGTTGCAATTCAATTTGTTCATATGGTGGTTTACGATAAACTGTCCATACGAACTAGTAAGAGATTAGAGGATCAAATTCACCTTCAACTCTTTCTACATGTAAGCCCTGAAGAAAACATGCAGAAGTACTATGCATGCAATTTCAAAATTTTATACAACAGAATAAAAAGATTAAATAATTTAATCTAAATTATATGCATAAGATCTATTCTAGACTACCATGCCAAGATAAATAATATGAACTAAGATACACTTTAGATATAAAAATAAATACTTGCATCGATATGATCGATGCTGTAATTCTAGATCTAATTATTAGATCTAACATAACGATCAAGAGAGTTTAGAAACCATTACCAAACTTAAAGAATCTTTATCTTTGCTGGTCCAATATTTGAAAAGGCTCTCCTTCAGGTTGCTCACAACTACACAAAGTTGTCCAGCCTCTATAGAAGGTCCACACGAAGACTGACGCAGATCAGGATCCTTGGAAGTGCTAGCTTGCAAGAAACTTAGAAGCTGATTTCTTTCTTCTTCTTTAAGGGCCTTAGATGCTCCAAAGAATGAAGAGATCTAGAGGAGGAAGAGAGGAAGAGGAGGAGGAGCTCAGGAAAAATAAAAACCAGCAAGAGAACCAATATGTGTGTGATGCCAAAGAGAGGAGCCACCTTTTTATAGACTAGGGCTAGGGTTTTCATCTAAGGGGAGGGCGCCACAAAGTCTATGCCAAAACCAAATTTTGGGCATTCCAAAATTTTCAAAAATTATTGGTTGGCATGAGGAGGAGGTCTGATATCTCACATGCCCAAAAACACTTCAAGAAAATTAAGAAAAAAATCAATTAGGCACCAATAACTTTCTTTGTTTGAAAAATCCCTTTCCTTCTTGTCACCTTATTTCTAATTCGGATTGCATTCGAATTAGGCAGGAGATAAGAACATGACTCACCATCCATTGCCGCCCACCCTTACTAGGCCCACTCCCTTGATGCCAAAAGGCTCAAGCCAAATCAAATTTGGCGTTGAGATATGGGCGTGGGTCCAGGTGTGGCACAAGAGATAAGGATAGAGTTCCTACCGACTGGGACTTTTCATTTCCAAATTAATTCTAAACCAAATCAAATTTGGTTTGAACCCAATGATAGAAATAAACCTAATCTAATTAGAAGTCTAATCATCTCAATAAATTTTTAACCTAATTAGAAATTAGCTATATCCAAGTTCTTGTCGAATCAGGATCAAATTTTTCTTGTAAGCAAGCTTGATCATATCAAAACCAATCTAAGTCGAACTGAATCTAATTCAATTAGACATGATCCAAAGCTCTTTACTCAATCAAATTGAGTCAATTAATAATCTAATTACTAATTAATTCTGTATTATAGTAGAGTCTCAGTCCAGTGGGACTCCTTACAAGAGTCACAATCCAATTGGACTCTTCAAACATCAGATTTGACCGAATCTTCTAATGTGTGTGACCCTATAGGTTCGAACCTAAGTCGATAGTATAGAAACAACTTCCTATACTAATCGATATAACCATCTACTAATGGGATCCGACATCTTGATAGGTCGAAAGATTGCAAAGTAATATTCTAGAACCTACTGGCATATGGTTGTCATATAATTCATTCCTTTGACCCTAATACTCAAGGTGATCTAGAGTTTAACTGTCAATCCTAATTTAGTCGACCACATTATATTTCAACCTTTTAAATCTATCACATAAATTATCTTGACTAAGATTTTGTTGAATTGAAATACACTAATGTATATCTTCTACTAATTCAAAGGGGTCAAATTCCTTCTTGACTCACACACCGACTTGATAAGTACTTGACTACATCCAGTATCCTTTCTTTACTGAGTTAAAAACTTAGATAGTCTAGTACTAAAGTACAGTGAGTTATTTATAAGTCACCGTGGTGATCTCAGATCTGAGGGACACTTATATCCATACCCTTCATGAGCTACTCTTGACAGTAGAGTACTCAACAAATGATCACATTCAATATAAATGTACTCTTATATTCTATCTGCATACCATAATAGTGTCTCCACACTTCTTGGTTAAGAGGACAACCAACTCATGTGGCACACAATGACCTATACTCAATATTGCTATCATCTTATTAACAGTATATCATTTGGTCACAAATATTTTTAAAGACTAAACGATAAATCCTCCTTTGTCGATTAATTATAGTCCTAAGGACTTCATTACAGCACAAGAGTTTAAAATAAGATGGATAATTTATAATGAAAAAGTCAAATAATTTTTATTAATAAAAATTTATATACAATTACAAGTATAAGCACAATCATCAATAGATTGACGATTGACTTTGGGACATATTTTTCAACAACTCCCACTTGGACTAAAGCCAATCAATACAGTATCGTATACCCATCTTCAACTTGTGATCATCGAACTCTTTGATTTCGAGAGCTTTAGTAAATGAATCAGCTAGGTTCTCCTTTCTGTCGATCTTCTAAAGATCGATGTCATCTCGATCCACGATCTTTTGGATAAGATGATAGTGGTGCAGAATATGCTTGATGTGCTGATGGGACCTCGACTCCTTGGCTTGAGCAATGGCTCCAATTTTGTCACAGTATTACAAGATAGGGCTATTAATGGAGGGTGCCACTCCGAGCTCATCAATGAACTTTTGCAAATATGCAGCTTCCTTCACAGTATCGGATGCCGCGATATACTCTACTTTGCAAATAAAGTCCGCCACGGTATGCTGCTTAGAACTCTTTCAGCAGATCGCTCCACCATTCAAGATAAAAATATAACCTTACACACTCTTGTTATCATCATAATCTGACTGAAAGCTGGAGTTGGTAAACCCTACTAGTTTCAAATTAATTTCACCATACATAAGCCATTGGTCCTTAGTATTTCTCAAATACTTAAAAGTGGTCTTTATGATCTTTCAGTGGTTCTCTCTTGGATCAGACTGGTATTTACTCACTACCCCTAGTGAGTATGTCACATTTGGTCTTGTACATATCATGGTATATATTATAGAACCCACTATCGAAGTATATGAAACTCTACTCATACGCTCTTTCTCTTGAGGGGTTGTCGAACAATCCTTTTTCGAGAGAAAAATTTTATGGTCTGTTGGAAGATAATCGTTCTTAAAATTCTCCATGCTGAATCATTTCAACATGGTATCTATGTACATAGATTGGGAGAGCCTGAGCAGCCTCTTAGATCTATCCCTATAGATCTTCATCTCTAGAATGGAGGCTGCTTTTCCCAAATCCTTCATGGAGAATTGTTACGATAGCCACACTTTTATTTCCTATAATGTTGGGATATCATTCTTGATTAAGAGAATATCATCCACATATAAAATAAAAAATATAATTATGGAACCATTAGCCCACATATACATGCGGGGTTCCTCTCCATTCTAACGAAACCATACATTCTGATTACCTTATCAAAATGTATGTTCCAACTATGAGATGCTTGCCTCAATCCATAAATGGATCTCTGAAGCTTGCACACCTTGGACTCGTCTATGGATGTAAACTCTTTAGGTTGTATCATATACACCTCTTCGTTCAGCTCTCCATTTAGAAAAGCTATCTTCACATCCATTTGCTAGACTTTATAGTCCAGGTATGCTGCTATCGCAAGCATGAATGGACTTGAGCATTACCACAAGAGAAAACATCTCGTCATAGTCAATACCATAATGCTGATGAACTCCCAACTCGGTGATAAACTTTCGCAACCATACTACCTCCTTTAAAGCATCCGATACAGTATTGTATTCTGCTTCGCATACAAAATCGGTCATAGTATGTTGCTTGAAACTCTTCCAATAAACAACTCCTCCATTCAGAGTAAATACGTAGCTCGACATGCTTCAGCTGTCATCACAATCTGATTGAAAACTAAAATCGATATATTCTATAAGTTTTAGATCTGTCTCCATAGATAAGCCATTGATTTTTAGTATTTCTCAAATACTTAAGAATTACTTTCACAATCTTCCAATACTTTTCACCCACATCAGACGGGTACCTACTGAAGAGAAGCGTGGTGGGTGATGTGCATATATTTTTAAAAATTTTTGCAGTAGAACATATATAGATTAAACAATTTAATCTATAATGCATGCATAGATCAAATCTAAATCATCATACAAGATCTATTACAAGAACTATGTATATATATCTGAAATCTAAAATTCAGCAAGTACAGGACATATCTAATCTATATTTAGATTATATCTAAATATTAATTGAATACAAAATTTCATACCTGGATGCGGTTAGCAAATTACCACATCCAAAATCTATAGTCAATGGTTCTTCTTGATGCTTGGTAGCTGCATATGTATCCAGTCTCTATGGATATCCACACGAAGTCCTCGTGCTGATTGATCTCTCTGAGAGTTCTAGCTCACGAAGACACTATCCATTGGCTGATTTGAGAGGAACATGATAGAAATGAAGAATAAAGAGATCCTCTTCTTTTCTTTCTAAATCCATACATCTAACTCTATAATAGAAATCAAGAGAAGAACTCTTTCTTCTCAATTCTCATGCATAAGAGAGAACCTTTCTCTCTTCCTTTTATGCCCTTAAGAAGAACTTTTTTTCTCTAATTTTCTATGATAAAAATTAGGTCTAATCTAATTTTTCATACTAAAAATTATATAAAATCTTGAGATCTAGAAAAATTCAAAAGAGGGATCCAAGAGAAGAATCGTTCTTCTCTCTTCTTCTCCCTTTTCTTCTTGATCTAGAACTCTAGAGATCCCCATATACCCAATCAAATTTTTTTTGGTATTTCTTCTCTAAATTTTTATGTTAAAAATTAGATCTAATCTAATTTTTTATCTTAAAAAAATAAAAAAAAATCTGAAAGAAAAACTCCTTCTTCAAGGCTACGCACAAGAAAAAAGATTCATCTTCTTCTTTGATCTAAAACTTCAAGAAGCCCCAAACTCCTACCAAATTTTTTTTTTGATATTTCTCCTCTAAATCCACATATTAAAAATCAGATCTAATCTGATTTTTATCTTGAAAAAAAATAAAAAAAATTGAAAGAAGAACTCCTTTTTCTTAAAGTTTGCGCACAAAAAAGAAGATCCATCTTTTTCCTTGTCTTTTTCTCATTGAAAAGAACTTTTTTTCTCCAATTTTTTACTGTATAATCAGCAAAGAAGTCTCTTTTTGACACTCGATGCTCAAAGATGACTTTGGATTAAACTGTCAACCTAAAAAAAGTGGTCAACATTGTGTCTCAATCTAAAAAATCCTATGACTCCTCACAGGACTACTTTGGCCAAAGTTTTGCTGAATTGAAACACAATAATGTATTATCTCTAATTTCATTTGGAGCAATCAATCCAATCTTGACTCATACTCAAACTTTACAAGTACTTGACTATACCCAGAAACCTTCCATCATCAAATTAAAAATTCGAGTAGTCTGGCACCAAAGCACAGTGAGTTACTTGCAAGTCACCGAGGCAGCCTCAGATCCGAGGGATATTTATATCCATATCCCATCAGAGCAGCTCCTAACAGCAGAGTACTCCGAAAGTGGTCCGCTCAGTGAAACGTACTCCTATATATCATCCGTGTGCCATACCCATGTCACCACACGTCTTGATTAAGAGAACAATCAACTAATAAATATGGCATACAATGATCTATACTCGATACAATTATCGTCCTTATGACAATTGTATCATTTGGTCGTGAGCAGGATTTAAGAACCACATGATAACTTCTCTTTTATTATTTTGGAAATAGTTCTAAGGACTTCATCATAACATATGAGTTCTATTTTAGAAGATGTATTCCTTATGATGAATATGCCAGATAACATTTATCATTTTATAATTTATATACTTATATGGAACACAATCATCTACGACCTAGATGATTGACTTTAGGACATATTTTTTAATACCTACTTACTACATCTAGTGAATAGGCCATATCTAACCTCGTATACATCATAGCGTACATGATAGATCTCACTACCGAAGCATATGGTATTCTACTTATATGCTCTCTCTCCTCAGGAGTTGTCGGACAATCTTTCTTGGAAAGAGTAATTCCATGGCCTATCGGAAGATAGCCTTTCTTGGAATTATCCATGTTGAACCACTTCAACAAGGTATCGATGTATATGGATTGGGACAATCCAAGCAACCTTCTAGATCTATTCTTATAGATCTTCATCCCTAAGATGTAGGATGCTTCTCCCAAGCCCTTCATAAAGAACTATGATGATAACCACAGCTTCATACTCTGTAAAGTCGGGATATCATTTTTTAGTAATAGTATATCATCCACATACAGCACAAGAAAGATGACTACAGAATCGGAAGCCCACTTGTAGACATAAGGCTCTTCTCCATTCCTAACGAAGTCATATGTTTTGATCACTTTATCAAAATGCATGTTCTAACTACTAAACGCCTGCTTATGTCCATAAATAGACCTATTCAGCTTACATACTTTCGACTCATCTGTGGATGTGAACTCTTCAGGTTGTATCATATATACTTCTTCTTTTGGCTCCTCATTAAGGAAAGTAGTTTGGACATCTATTTGCCAGATCTCATAATCTAAGTGTGCAGTGATAGCAAGCATAATCTGGATGGATTTGAGCATTGCCATAGGAGAGAATATCTTATCATAGTCAATACCATAATACTGATGGTAATCTTTAGCAACTAAACAAGCTTTATAGGTCTCTACCTTCCCATCCACTCTTTTTTTCCTCTTAAAAATTTATTTATACCCTATGGGTTTTATCCCTTCAGGTGGATTAACTAGTGTCTATACACCATTGATCTTCATGAATTTCATCTCAGACTTCATGGCCACAAGTCATTTCTGAGAATCAGGCCTTTGCATAGCCTCCATATAGATGATCAGATCCTCATCGTTCTCATCAAGTTTGATGGCATCACCGTCCTAGATCAATAAACCGTAGTATTTATTCAGCTAACATAGTAGTCTATCGGATCTCCTTAATGATGCCTTTACTGGCTCCGAATTTGATTCTCCAATCAAATCTAATTTTGTATGTGTCAGTCTTTCCACCTTATGAACTTCATCAAGTTCAATTTCATAGGCATTAGTTCCTTCACTAAGGAACTCCTTTTCCAAAAAGACTGTCCGGCTACTAACAAATACCTTTATTCTATAGTGAGGTAGAAGTAGTATCCTTTAGTTTACTTTGGGTACCATACGAACAAGTATCTATCGAACTTCGATCCAAGCTTATCTGTCTTTAAATGCTTGACATAAGTTGGACACCCTCAGACCCTAAGGTGTGAGAGCATCAGTTTATGCCTAGTCCATATCTCATATGGAATTTTATCGACAGACTTGCTAGGCATCTTATTCAAAATATAGTAAGTAGTTTCTAGAGCATATCCCCAAAAAGAGATTAGCAGATTCGTAATTTTCATCATAGATTGGACCATGTCTAACAAGGTTTGATTCCTTCTTCCTTTCAGACACCCTGTTATGTTGTGGTGTTTCAAGAGTGGTCCACTGTGAGAGAATCTCATTCTCTTTCAAATGTATCAGAAACTCATTGATGAGGTATTCACCACCTCGGTTTGATCAAAGGGTCTTAATACTCTTTTCAGTCTGTTTCTCTACTTCAGCACAGAATCGTTTGAATATTTCAAATGATTATGACTTATGCTTCACAAGATAGATATACCCATATCTCGATAGGTCATCTGTAAATGTAATGAAGTAGTAGTATTCTCCTCTGACACTTATGTTCATAGGTCCACATACATCAGTATGTATTAGACTTAGGATATCACTGGCTCTTTCATCTTTTTTCTTAAAAGGTGATTTAGTCATCTTACCAAGTAGACAGGATTCGCAGATTGAGAATGATTCACAATCATCTATCTCAATTTAGGGCATTTATTGGCTGTGTACATTACACTAACAGACCGTGATATTATGTATATGCCATGTTTTAATTGTCCATGCATAATTGCAGTATCATTCATAATGATATCACAAAAGGCCAAAAGGCCTACAGAGATGATGAATCATAATGAAGTAGTATTATTCTCCTCTAGCACTTATGTTCATAGGTCTGCATACATCAGTATGTATTAGGACATCGCTGGCTCTTTCACTTTTTTCCTTAAAAAATGACTTAGTCATCTTATCAATCTCTGTAGGCCTTTTGGCAGGTTGGTAATGATTCACAATCATCTATCTCAAGGATATGTTCCTTGATCAACCTGTCAATCCTACTCTTGTTCACATGATCAAGCCTACAATGCCAAAGGTAGGATTCACTGACATTATCTAATTTAGAACATTTATTGGCTATGTACATTACACTAACAGGCTGTGATATTATGTATATGTCATGTTTTAATTATCCATGCATAATTGTAGTATCATTCATAATGATATCACAAAAATCATCCTTTATTATAAACTTGTAATCAAGTTTGGCCAAAAGGCCTACAAAGATGACATTCATCAAAAAAAGAGACAATAATGATAATCATCTAACATGATACTACTAAACTTAAAGACATGCTGCAAAGTTTCTAAGGCTAGAACTGGAACAAGACTTTCATCTCCAATGTTAAGGAATCGCTCGTCCTCATGAAACTTCCTACTTACCTGCAATCCCTGCAACAAATTGCATATATTAATCGAACTTTCGGTATTTAATACCCAGATAGTAGTATCACAAATAGAAAAATTATAAGGAGTTATCATATAAATACCTTGTGAAGCAATCATTTGCTTTTTTCTCTTGTTTCTAGGCCTGTTTGGCTCAAGGGTGGCTATATAAGCAAGATAATTCCTCTTCCAATGATTCAGCTTCTTACAGAAGAAGCATTCTATCGGATTCTTGTCAATTTTTGATGATTTACTCTGCTTAGGATCAGCGGCATGAGATTTCTACATCTTTTTTTTCTTTCCTCTTCTAGAGGATCAGCACCTCGCAGATGACCTCCCACTAAATTCACTGACTCTTTCTGGAGCTGGTGGTCCTTTTTAAAAGTCTGCAATAACCCTAGCAAACCATGGTAGTTCACTATAGGTTTCATCATTCTGTAATAACTGAGAAAGGGTAGGTAAGATTTCGATAGCGAATTGAGAATAGCATCCTTACCAACTGTTCATGCAACAGAAAACCAAGTTTGCTAAGGCATTCAATCTACTCAGTCATGTATAGTACATGATCGATGACTAAAGCTTCTTCTCATATATGGGTATTGAACACTCCTGCTTATGTCCATAAATAGACCTATTCAGCTTACATACTTTCGACTCATCTGTGGATGTGAACTCTTCAGGTTGTATCATATATACTTCTTCTTTTGGCTCCTCATTAAGGAAAGTAGTTTGGACATCTATTTGCCAGATCTCATAATCTAAGTGTGCAGTGATAGCAAGCATAATCTGGATGGATTTGAGCATTGCCATAGGAGAGAATATCTTATCATAGTCAATACCATAATACTGATGGTAATCTTTAGCAACTAAACAAGCTTTATAGGTCTCTACCTTCCCATCCACTCTTTTTTTCCTCTTAAAAATTTATTTATACCCTATGGGTTTTATCCCTTCAGGTGGATTAACTAGTGTCTATACACCATTGATCTTCATGAATTTCATCTCAGACTTCATGGCCACAAGTCATTTCTGAGAATCAGGCCTTTGCATAGCCTCCATATAGATGATCAGATCCTCATCGTTCTCATCAAGTTTGATGGCATCACCGTCCTAGATCAATAAACCGTAGTATTTATTCAGCTAACATAGTAGTCTATCGGATCTCCTTAATGATGCCTTTACTGGCTCCGAATTTGATTCTCCAATCAAATCTAATTTTGTATGTGTCAGTCTTTCCACCTTATGAACTTCATCAAGTTCAATTTCATAGGCATTAGTTCCTTCACTAAGGAACTCCTTTTCCAAAAAGACTGTCCGGCTACTAACAAATACCTTTATTCTATAGTGAGGTAGAAGTAGTATCCTTTAGTTTACTTTGGGTACCATACGAACAAGTATCTATCGAACTTCGATCCAAGCTTATCTGTCTTTAAATGCTTGACATAAGTTGGACACCCTCAGACCCTAAGGTGTGAGAGCATCAGTTTATGCCTAGTCCATATCTCATATGGAATTTTATCGACAGACTTGCTAGGCATCTTATTCAAAATATAGTAAGTAGTTTCTAGAGCATATCCCCAAAAAGAGATTAGCAGATTCGTAATTTTCATCATAGATTGGACCATGTCTAACAAGGTTTGATTCCTTCTTCCTTTCAGACACCCTGTTATGTTGTGGTGTTTCAAGAGTGGTCCACTGTGAGAGAATCTCATTCTCTTTCAAATGTATCAGAAACTCATTGATGAGGTATTCACCACCTCGGTTTGATCAAAGGGTCTTAATACTCTTTTCAGTCTGTTTCTCTACTTCAGCACAGAATCGTTTGAATATTTCAAATGATTATGACTTATGCTTCACAAGATAGATATACCCATATCTCGATAGGTCATCTGTAAATGTAATGAAGTAGTAGTATTCTCCTCTGACACTTATGTTCATAGGTCCACATACATCAGTATGTATTAGACTTAGGATATCACTGGCTCTTTCATCTTTTTTCTTAAAAGGTGATTTAGTCATCTTACCAAGTAGACAGGATTCGCAGATTGAGAATGATTCACAATCATCTATCTCAATTTAGGGCATTTATTGTCTGTGTACATTACACTAACAGACCGTGATATTATGTATATGCCATGTTTTAATTGTCCATGCATAATTGCAGTATCATTCATAATGATATCACAAAAGGCCAAAAGGCCTACAGAGATGATGAATCATAATGAAGTAGTATTATTCTCCTCTAGCACTTATGTTCATAGGTCTGCATACATCAGTATGTATTAGGACATCGCTGGCTCTTTCACTTTTTTCCTTAAAAAATGACTTAGTCATCTTATCAATCTCTGTAGGCCTTTTGGCAGGTTGGTAATGATTCACAATCATCTATCTCAAGGATATGTTCCTTGATCAACCTGTCAATCCTACTCTTGTTCACATGATCAAGCCTACAATGCCAAAGGTAGGATTCACTGACATTATCTAATTTAGAACATTTATTGGCTATGTACATTACACTAACAGGCTGTGATATTATGTATATGTCATGTTTTAATTATCCATGCATAATTATAGTATCATTCATAATGATATCACAAAAATCATCCTTTATTATAAACTTGTAATCAAGTTTGGCCAAAAGGCCTACAAAGATGACATTCATCAAAAAAAGAGACAATAATGATAATCATCTAACATGATACTACTAAACTTAAAGACATGCTGCAAAGTTTCTAAGGCTAGAACTGGAACAAGACTTTCATCTCCAATGTTAAGGAATCGCTCGTCCTCATGAAACTTCCTACTTACCTGCAATCCCTGCAACAAATTGCATATATTAATCGAACTTTCGGTATTTAATACCCAGATAGTAGTATCACAAATAGAAAAATTATAAGGAGTTATCATATAAATACCTTGTGAAGCAATCATTTGCTTTTTTCTCTTGTTTCTAGGCCTGTTTGGCTCAAGGGTGGCTATATAAGCAAGATAATTCCTCTTCCAATGATTCAGCTTCTTACAGAAGAAGCATTCTATCGGATTCTTGTCAATTTTTGATGATTTACTCTGCTTAGGATCAGCGGCATGAGATTTCTACATCTTTTTTTTCTTTCCTCTTCTAGAGGATCAGCACCTCGCAGATGACCTCCCACTAAATTCACTGACTCTTTCTGGAGCTGGTGGTCCTTTTTAAAAGTCTGCAATAACCCTAGCAAACCATGGTAGTTCACTATAGGTTTCATCATTCTGTAATAACTGAGAAAGGGTAGGTAAGATTTCGATAGCGAATTGAGAATAGCATCCTTACCAACTGTTCATGCAACAGAAAACCAAGTTTGCTAAGGCATTCAATCTACTCAGTCATGTATAGTACATGATCGATGACTAAAGCTTCTTCTCATATATGGGTATTGAACACTATAAAGGAAGTTTTGTGTCTCTCAACATCCTCAGGGGTGCCAAAAGACTCATTTAACATTTGAATGATCTCCTCAGGTTGTGCATCTTCAAACTTAAGGCTAAGCTCATCATTCATAGCTACCCTCATCACACAACGCATAGTCGTGTGGTTATTGAGCCACTTCACGTAAATATCTCTTGCAGCACAAGGAGCATTGGCTACAAGTTCTTCAGATGCCTCATTCATAAGGACATATAAAATCTTCTCATGCTTCAAGATGATCTTCAACTTTCGATACCAACTATCAAAGTTGGGTCCGATGAGCTTGTCGCTGTCCAACAACATATGGAGGGATAGTATGTTGACCATAACTAAAAAAAAATATAAGCCTATTAGTATATGAATTATTTTTTAATTTCAAAGATATGACTAAAGGTCCTCTCACTATTTTTACGAATTGATAGCCTCTACCTCCAACTCGAAAAATTACACTAATTTCTTAGCGGGTACTAGAATCCACATAGACTGTATTCGGGCCCAAGTGTGGCTCGGTCAACCCTAGTGCATCTATGGGTAGGTCATAACCAATTATTTCTTCAAACAACTTTCAGCAATTAGGTTTTGCCCTAGACATCCCTTCAGCAAGCATGTGGCACCTCCACTGAAAATCCTAATTAGGTCCAACTATTAATATGACAATGCTAAGTACATCCGACAAACGGATGTCTAGACTCGAGTGTAGCTCGACCAATCTGAGTATTGATTTGAAGGTATATCATGATGGTCATATGATGAATGACAATTTTAATATGTATAGACACCAGACGTGTGGTGCTTCCAATGCATATTTAGGAAATTGGACTCATTATCACGTACTTTAATGGGAGGCTATGATCAAGTTATTCCATAACTTTATCATTTTATGGATTTAATAATTTAGAAGATTTGATTTCATTGACCTAAGAATAAGAGAAGAAGTTGACCTGCAAGTTGCAAACCCTCCCACTGACTTTATCAAGTCATGTAGGGGATTAGACACAAGCTTGTCTTAAGACACTTAAATCAGTCACACTGATTCATCTTAATGGCATGAGTCTATACGAATCGACTAGTGACTTAATCAAAATATAATTTATCATGTCGGTCAGGTAAGTGAGATCAGTGGGAGGGATGTGTCCTTAACTCACCGTAAATGCATCTAGGGAAATAGCTCTCAATTAAAAACCACTTGATCGAATCCATCAAACTTACCTTAGATACCAACTAGTTAATTAGTTTTGATTTGGTCCATTAGAAGATTCGGACTCAACCATGGAGCCATGATCATGGTCCATTTATTAGGGTCAAATATAGACTTGATCAAACTTCAACTATTGAGATTGATTTAGAGAAATTCTGACATAATCTAATTCAATACTTGATTAGATTTAATCAATTTCTCTACTTAATCCATATGTATTTCTAACCCTAGGTCTAACCCATTAGAAGGCTCTGATTCAAGCTAATCCTTTGCCCATCGATTTATGTGGTGTCTTAATAATCTTCTATTCTCAAATCTAGATCATTCAAAGTTTAATTCAAAATTAAGTGTGTGAAACATATGTTTCAGTCCATAGAACTATTCTACCAGAGTTTCAGATGAAGCATACCATATGTTTCAATTTATGAAAATAAATTTTTATAATATGTTTAATAATTAAATATATATAGATATGATCTAAACTTCATACATACACTCATGCATCATGATAACTTTTAGATCAATATCGATTACATCTTATGTAACATGCTATTCAGATTCAATATAATTCTATGTTTGAATTTTATCTTATTGTAATGAATTATAAATCACTTTAGATCTAATCTAAATATATTTATGATCAAAATAACTCATAAAAATTTATTCATTTTTTTTATGAAATCGGATCACAATGACACCCCGACACGTCATAAGAGAACCCATCGAATAGGCAAAAGAGAGATTAATCTTTTTGATCTCTTGCGATCGGATGGTCTGGTGATCTCATCAATCCAAGTACTAAGCTACTATAATCTGAAATCTAATTTCATATATAATTACATCAACATGCAATTATTGATAAAATAATTTTATGTCATGAACATATCCTTGATTTTATCAATCATGTTCTTCATCTAATCTAATTAGATTTGATATATCATATACATCATATCAGATCTAAAATACATCTTATACTGATAATAAAATATTAATTTTAAATTAGATATCATATAAAAAATTAATTAGATGTAAACATGAATACATAAGGATCAAATTTTTGATATAATCTATTTTCGTGTAGTACTAAATTTGGATAGGATTCAAATCTAAATATTCATCAAAATAGATCCAATTCATATCTAAAATAAGTCTTACTTTATAATAAAAATAATAATATTAAAATTCTATTAAAATAAATTTAAAATAGATTTTAATTCACATTGTTATTCCATCAAAATTTTAGTAATAGTAAAATTCTATTATAATAATCTTATAACAACCTTAATCAATAATTGATTAGGCTCATCTAATCCAATCAAAATCAGATAAAAAAATTTATATAAAAAAATTTAAATTAGATTTAATATCTAACATAAAATTTTAATTATATATAATATATAATTTATCTAAAAAAATTCAGATATACATGCATGTATTTCAGCCCCGCTCTGATATCAGATGAAGGAAAGGGAAACTGTTTCTCTTCGGATAGCCCATATTGTATCTAAAATTTTTTTATAAATCTATATGAATAAAGATCAAATTCTTACCTGATTAATAGTAGAACCAGAGATCAAATATTCAAAAATCTGAAACAAACCTTCGTGAAGGCTTGGAAGTACAGACTCTCTACTTCATATACACGCCAGACAATGCAGGAAAGCAGGATGAACTCCGATCAAATCACCTTCACAACCTAATCAAATGAGGAAGAAGAGATGCTAGTGTGACACCTCACATGAGCAAGGAGGACACCCAAGGTGGGCCCATGGCAAGGAGAGAGGGGATGGCATCAATGGGAGATGCCAAGAAGAGGAAAAAGGGCTTCTCTCTTCTCACACCTCTCTCTCTTTCTCTCTTCTCTCAATCTGATTTTTTTACTATGCATCTATAGGTAGAGATCCTCTCTATTTATGGACAGTTCTCATGACCCAATAAATATGGGACTCCTAACTCAAATATGCTTTAAATCAGTCCAACACTCATGAAAGAAGGACTCCTACATGAGATACAATTGCCATCACATATGGCATCCACATTGCACCTATTCCCACACCCACATGGGATTCCAATAACCAATATCATTCCAGATACTAGTTAGCCCAAGGGAGAGAAGAATCCTAGTGCAAGTAGGATTTCTTATATCTCATCCAAAATGGATCCGATTTGAATCCAATTTGAAGCTAGTTCGAAATAATTTCGAAAGGCTATCAATCTCAAATTTTTTAAAACTTTTGTATCAGTCAAACTTAAAATTTTAGATCCAATTAAGTCTAATTAATTTAGATCTAATCTAAAATTAATCAGTACTTAAAATCAATCACTCATATGCTCCATGGATCATAAATCAGAAACTGCTCATCTCCGAGATCGAACTTGAACCTCATGTGTAGTGCTAGCTATAACTTAATTCTTAATCAAGTTAATTTATATGTTTAATCAAGTCAAGTACTTCTAAATTGGACATATAAATATAGGTCAATTCTTTTCTACAGTGTCTGACTTGTGTGTATTACTCCATAGGTTCAAACATTAAGCTAATAGCGTAGGAATCGATTCCTGCACTTATCAAGATACCATCTAGCAATGGTTTCCGACATCCAGATAGATCAAATTTTTATAAAAAAATATTTCAGAACCCATGTATATTCATTGTTTTGACCCTAGATACTCTAGGATGGTCTCAGGTTAACTGTCAACTAAGAATACTTCATCCACATTGTGTTTCAATCTTTCAAATCTATCTCATGGATTACCTTGACCTCTTTTACTAAATTGAAATACAGCAATACATCAACTCCAACAATCCGAAGGGGTCAATCTCATCTTAATCCACACACAGACTTTGCAAGTACTTGACTGTATCCAGTAGCCTTCCATCACTGCATTAGAAATCAAGATAGTCCAGTACTAAAGCACAGTGAGTTGCTTGCAAGTCACTATGGTGATCTCAAGTCTGAAGGACACTTATACCCATGTGCTTTGCGAGCAGTTCTTGATAGCAAAATGCTCAGCAGGTGAGTCACTTGTTCAGTGACGATGTACTCCTATATCTTACCTGTATGTCATACCAGTGTCACCATACTCTTTAGTTAAGAGAACAACTAACCCATATGGCACACAATGAACTCTACTCGATAAACATCATCATCCTATAATGGCGTATTTTTTAGTCGTGAATATATTTCAAAATTATAAGATAAATCTTCCCTTTATCGTACACTAACAAAGTTCTATGGACTTCATCACAACATAAGAGTTCAAGAAAGATGTAATTTTATGATGAAAAATATCAGAATAACTTTTATTTATTAATCAATAATTCATATACAAAGATGAACTCAATCATCACATGATTGGTTTTAGGACACAATTTCCAATAAGATGCTCCCTCCCTCATCCGAGCATTGAAAATGATGCAACTAGTCTTGTGCCGCTTAAAGTCATTAGGAGTAGCAAAGGACTCTCTCAATACTTGGAGTACATTTTCTAACTGAGCCTCTTTGAATTTTTGGCTGAACTCGTCATTCATAGATGTCCGTATTATGCATCGAATCATGGTACAGTCTTTGAGCTACTTTAAATAAGGGTCTCGGATCGTGCCATGGGCATTGGGAGCAGGCTTTTTAGGTGTTGAATCTATAATCACATATAGGATCCGGTTGTGCTTCAGGACAATCTTGAGTTTTCAATACCAGTTATCAAAATTTGGTCTGATTAACTTCTTACTGTCCAACAGTGATCGGAGTAACAAGTTTGAGGTCATATCTTCATACACAAAGGAAAATCAAAATCTAATCAATATATAAATTTATTAATCTTAAAGATATGGACTTTAGTCTAAAGATTCTCTCACTATTTTATACAATTGATAGCCTATACCTCCAATTTGAAAAATTATCTTAATTTCTTAGTAGGTACTAGAATCCACACAGACTACATATAGGCCCGAGGATGGCTTGATCAATACATATGCACCTATGGGTAGGTTCTCAACAATTATTTCTTCAAATAATTTTTAGTTGTTAATTTAGCCCCAGATTTTATTTTAACAAGTGATGGACCTCCACTGAAAGTTTTGGTTAGATCAAACCATTAACATGAACATACTCAGTAATTCTAACTAATGAATGATCTGTTAGATTTGTGTCCTAGAAGCTAATTGTTGGCTGACACATTATATAATTTCAGGGCCTAAACTTGTACTTGTAATCTTTTTTATTATCAATAAAATATTTTTTTATTCCAATCATATTGTTGTGTTCATGATTTATCCTAAAAATTAACAAAGATGATTTTTGTGTATGTTGGCTTCAGTAGGTTCAGGTTCGATGTTTGGAGTAGGTGCACCTAGATAGAATCTATCAACCATGGTAGAAAAGGAGAAGTCCTATGTGATTTGCGAGACTGAGTTCAAAAATTTTTTGATCAAAATAAGTGTAAATATTGAAAAAATATTTTCATAAAATTTATAAATAAACTCAAGTTGAGTCAATCTTGCATATGATTGACGATAGAATCTGAGGAGTTCTCCATGACCTCCGTTAAGTCGGGACTTACGATAGAAGGACTGAATCATACAATAACTGCACCTACAAATTCATATTTTCATTCTACTAGGTTGCTACTACATACTGCTAGATATCACTGGTGGATTGTAAGGCTCATCGGATATCGTTTTGATAATCAATGGCCCTCAAAGGTTAGAATTGAAAATATTTCAATCTATCGAAAAGAGTTTCGATGATATTATGATAGAGATCATAATATATCTCACTATCAGATAGAATGGAACCTATGGGGACACACATTAAGAGATTTAATCTTTAATTTGCTAATTGAGCTTATGAAGTTCTAATTGGATTAGGATTTATTGAAATCCTATTAGGTACATGAGAACCATGCTGGCACACGGTAAAACCTAATTCTTCTCGGGACTTCGATTTGATTAAGTCTATAGCCTTGAACCTAACCTAAATTTATTTAGGTTTAATTGGGATCTTAATTATGAGCTCAAGAGAATTTGATTAAGTCAATTAGTTGGCATAATTATCCTAACATTATCTCTTCTTTATCTCTTAAATTATCTCTGAGTGTGCATATGGAATAAATGGAAAAATGGGTGGTGCTTACTTTTGTTTTTGGCAAGAACTGGGTGCCAAATCGTAGGATATTGCAAGAGGGGCCAACCCCCTCATACGTGGCATGGCATAGAGGAGAGAGAGAGGGACCACGCTCCCCTCATATGGCAAGAAATCCTTATGTGGGGCGCCAAGAGTTGGCACCCCCAACTACCTGACTTATATTCCATGGGGCATCTCTTGTACCTACCTAAAGGGACTGATTGTTTGCCAATTATATCTAGTTTTAATTAGAATAAATTAGATTAAAAAGATAGAGGACTCTTATGAGATAAGGATCTATCTTTTTAAGATAATTGGGTTCCTATTTTGAGTTAGGATAGTGTTTATATAAAGAAAATGTCTCTAGGGTTTCTCGATAATATAGAGTTTTTGTGAAACAAACCTCTCTCTCTCTCCCTACTCCATGCCTCCTCTCCTTCCTCTCTTCTCTTCCACACCCAAGAGTTGGGCATCCCCTTTCCATACGTCAAGAGGTAGTGCTGTTTTGACTTCAAGAGCAAAGAATGTGGAGAAGAAGAAGAAGGCTGCAGAAAAGGAGTTGATCCCACAATTCAGATCAAGGTGTTGATCTAAATTCCAAGGCTCAGATTCTACTTGGAGAAGAAAAATCAACAATGAGAAGATCAATTCAAGATTGATCTTGGTGGATACCTGTAGAGGTTGGACACGTGTGCCGCTCGAACATCTACGAATCCGTGATCATCGATAATGGTGAATATCTATCCACGCCAAGGTATTGAGATCTGATCTCAAACTTGTCTCTAAATTCCAGATTATATGTTTGTTTTCTCCTAGGCTTTGGGTAGGATTAAGATTTGATCTTATGCATGTGGTGTTAAAGAGTTTAACCTATTTTATTTTTCGCTGTATTTTCAAAAAAGTTTTAAAATCTACACATACTGTCTATCCGATTTTCTTACATGATCAAATCTAAGGATAGCTCGGTCAGTCCAACCATTAATCAGATAGTACAATAGAGTCATCATATGATGAATGATAATTCCATCATTCTGAGAAATACCAGACAGATGGCGCGTGCAATGTCAATAAAAAATAATAGATCCATTACTATTCATCTTAATGAGAGGCTATGATCTAGTTATCACCATAACCAGCTCATTTTAGGGACCTAATAATATAGAGGATTTAATTAATTTAAAGAAAAGATAAGAAGAGTTCAATCAGTAGACCATAATCCTCCCACTTCACCAAGTCATTGAATCAGATTAGGATCATGCTGATTGAAATGGCATTTAGATCAATCACACTGATCAACCTTAATAGTATGGGTTAACTCGAATCACTTAGCGATTTAATCAAAACATAATTCACTAAATTGATCAGGTAAGTGAGATCGGTGGGGGGTCTGCTAAGCTTGCCTTAGACACCATCGAAATGGCCACACAAGCCGCTCCTAATTAAAAACCACTGGTCGAAATGCCAAACTTACCTTAAACACCAATTAGTTAATTAGTTTCGATTTGACCAACTTAATGAATCGGGTTCAACCATTGAGCCACAATCAAGATTCATTTGGTCTAATCAAAGACATGAACTTAACCATCTACAACTATTGTATTAGAGAAATCCTGAATAATCTAACTTAATATTTAGTTAGACTTAATCAATTTTTCAACATGGTCAATTAATTTTTTGATTCTAACCTTAGGTCTAACCCAATTAAAAGGATCTGATTTGAGCTAACCCATGCTTCATATTTTATGCAATGTCATTAGATCCTAAATCATAATTCTAGATCTAATCAATCTAACACTTAATTTTTAATTAAGTTTTTGCATCTGCATGGTTTAGATTTTGAAATAATTTCTCATGTAAACTTTTTATATTAAATCATAAAATTTATTTAGATCAAATCTAAATTTTTATGATTTTAAATCAAAATAATTTTAATTAATCAAGATTAGATGTAACTAATTTCTTTGCAACTTGCATCACATATAACAACTCCTAAAGTTTCAAGATCTAGGATTTTGTAAGAAAGTAAGTTTTTCTCTTTTTACTTTTTTCTTCATGGGACCTCACAGTGACACCCCTACACACCACAAGAGCACCCAATTGAATCAGAAGAGAGGGTCATGTAATCCTACTTGCTCCTATTCAGATCATCTAATCTAACAAGATAAAAATCAGATCTGAAAATAAACATATTTAGATCTAATCTAAATCATAAATAATCAGATCTAATATCATAAATCAGATCTAAAGGTATAATAAATTATATCATAATGAACTGGCTCTGATACCAATTGAAGAAAACATGCAGTAGTACTATGCATGCAATTTTAAAATTTTATGCAGTGGAATAAGAAGATTAAATAATTCAATCAAAATTACATGCATAAGATATAATCTAGATTACCATGCCAAAACAAATAATATGAACTAAGATGCACTTTAGATATGAAAATAAATACTTGCATCGATCTGATCGATGTCGCAATTCTAGATCTAACTATTAGATCTAACATAATGATCAAGAGAGTTTAGAAACCATTACCAAACTAAAAGAATCATGATCTTTGCTAGTCCATTGCTTGGAAAGGCTCTCCTTCAGGTTGCTCGTAGTCACATGAAGTTGTCCGACCTCTACAGAAGGTCCACACGAAGACCGACCAAGATCAGGGTCCTTGGAAGTGCTAGCTTGCAAGGAAGTTGGAAGCCGATTTCTTCCTTCTTCTTTAAGGGCCTTGGACTCTCCAAAGAATGAAGAGATCTAGAGGAGGAAGAGATGAAGAGGAGGAGGAGCTCTAAAAAAATAAAAATCAGCAAGGGAACCAATATGTGTGTGATGCCAAAGAGAGGAGCCACCCTTTTATAGACTAGGGCTAGGGTTTTCATCCAAGGGGAGGGTGCGATAAAGTCCACACCAAAACCAAATTTTGGGCATCCTAAAATTTTCAAAAATTACTAGTTGGTGTGAGGAGGAGATCTAGTATCTCACACACCCAAAAACACTTCATGAAAATTAGAAAAAATTCAATTAGGCACCAACAACTTTTCTTGTTTGAAAAATTTCTTTCCTTCTTATCACCATATCTCTAATTCGGATCGCATTCGAATTAGGCAGGAGATAAAAACATAACTCACCATCCATTGCTGCCCACCCTTACTGGGCCCACTCCCTTGATGCCAAAAGGATTAAGCCAAATCAAATTTGGCATTGAGATATGGGCATGGGTCCAGGTGTGGTGCAAGAGATAAGGATAGAGTTCTGTCAATTGGGACTCTTCATTTCCAAATTAATTCTAAATCAAATCAAATTTGGTTTGAATCTAGTGATAGAAATGAACCTAATCTAATTAGAAGCTCAATTATCTTAATAAATTTCTAATTCAATTAAGAGTTAGCTATATCCAAGTCCTAAATGAATCAAGATCAAAATTTTCTTGTAAGCAGGTTTGATCATATCAAACCCAATCCAAGTCGAACTGAATCTAATTCAATTAGATTTGATCCAAAGCTTTTTACTCAATTAAATTAAGTCAATTAGTAATCTAATTACTATTTAATTCTCTATTAATAATAGAGTCCCAGTCCAGTGGGACTCTCCTCTAAAGTCCCAGTCCCAATAGGACTCCTCACCAGAGCCACAATCCAATTTGGACTGGGACTCTCCTCCAGAGTCCCATTCCCAATAGGACTCCTCATTAGAGCCATAATCCAATTAGACTCTTCAACCATCAGATCTGATAGAATCTTCTAATGTGTGTGAACCCATAGATTCGAACCTAAGCCGGTAGCATAGGAACAATTTCTTATACTAATTGATGTAACCATCTAGCTATGGGACCTGACGTCTGGATAGATCGAAAGATTGCAAAGCAACATTATAGATCCTACTAGCATATGGTTACCATATAATTCATCCCTTTGACCTTAATACTCAAGGTGACGTAAGGTTTAACTATCAATCCTAATTTAGTCGACCATATTATATTTCAACCTTTCAAATCCATCACATGGATTACCCTGATCAAGATTTTACTGAACTAAAATATACTGATGCATATCTTCTACTAATTTAGAGAGGTCAATTCCTTCTTGACTAACACACTGACTTAATAAGTATTTGACTGCACCTAATGTCCTTCCATCACTGAGTTAAAAACTTAGATGGTTCGGTACTAAAGTACAGTGAGTTTCTTACAAGTCACCGTAGTGATTTCAGGTCTAAGGGATACTTATATGCATACCTTTCACCAGTTACTCTTGACAGCCGAGTGCTCGGCAAATGGTCACGTTCGATGCGACTGTATGCCATAATAGTGTCTCTACACTCCTTAGTTAAGAGGACAGCTAACTCATATGGCACACAACAATCTATAGTTGATATTGCTATCGTCCTATTATCAGCATATCATTTGGTCACGAATATTTTGAAGGACTAAACGATAAATCCTCTTGTGTCGATTAGTTATAGTCTTAAGGACTTCATTACAATACAAGAGCTCAAAATAAGATAGATAATTGTAATGAAAAAGCTAAATAATTTTTATTAATAAAAATTTATATACAATTTGAAGTATGAACACAATCGTCAGTAGGCTGACGATTGACTTTGAGACACATTTTCTAACAAGCTCGAGGTTCTCAAGCTCTTCAAGGTCTTTGATCATTGTCATACAATGATCATGAACTGATTGCCCCTCGTGCACTTCATATTGAACAACCGCTTCGACAATTCAAAGCATGCGGTCCAGCTTTGCTCACGTACAACTTTTGCAGGTGAGTTATTATGACACAGACAGTGGGTATATGCTTATGCTGGCTTTGCAACTCATTTGATATGGAAGTTAGTATATAGTACTTGACCCTAAGGTCATCCTCCATCTATTTATCCAGAGCAGCTCTTTGCTCTATCGTAGGATGGGTTGGTAAGGTGAGGCATCTTGGTCGAGTACATATCCAATCTTCTTGGATGTCAAGACTATCTTGAGGTTTCTAAGTCAGTCCTTAAAATTTATGACAGTCAGATGGTTGGTTTCCAGGATATAGGCCAGAAGGTTAGAGGTCGATAGTATTTATCTGTGAGCATAGAGATTCTAGTTAGACATTTATACTTAAATTTATATTTACTCTAGGAACTTTGAGATGCAAATAGACTCCCACTATTTTTTTGGATTTCGATACTCTTTGGATGAAAAATAAAAATCTGACACAACTAAATGCAAGATTTCTAGAGGGTGATGTAGTCCCACTGATGCCATACATCCTAACAGTTATTGGTGACACACACACCGATGTGTAGGCAAATCTTTACCCTAATACTTCTCTAAGCATATTGCAGTGACTTGGTCTCTAAGTCATGTGAGCTCAGATAACACATATTATCCCATTGTTTACAAGCAGGTGTGAAGCTACCATTGAGTCCCTCAAATAATATATATTGGGCCTAACCCTATCTTCACCTGGAGCAACTCTTTGCTAGTAGAGTGGTTGTATATTTTCGATGCAACTGAACTATTGTAACCAATCGAGAACAGTCAACGTCAGTAATACATCCGTACTTCTACAACAGTGGAAGACCATAAGGCTTAATATTGATTGGAGAGGTTTAGGTCAGATGTCATCTAATCAGTCATCACATGATTGATCTAATTGGCATAGGCTAAATCAAAACGTCATAGCAACTAATGAACCCAATCATCCAATTGGCCAGATAAGTGAGATCGGTGGAAGGATACACCATTAACGCACCTAGACAAAAATTATATAAGTGAGTAGCCTCTCAATTAAAAAACACCGATCGAGACTTATTTTAGACACCAAATGGCTTATTGGTTTCAATTAGTTAACTTAGGTGAATCAAGTTCGAGCCATAAAGCCAAATTAGGTCCTTAGGTTGACTCAATTCTACATATGGGGATTTATCGACTCAATCTACAATACTTGTAGAATGATAAGCTTAATTGATCTAATCCAAATCAATATATCGATTTTGATCCAATATGATCTAATCATATCCTAAGATGCAATCCAATTACATGACCTATTGTAAAACTATCTATGCTGAATGATTCATGCACACACTAATTTCATATCATAAAAATAATTTTTAGATCTAAATACATTGCATGAAAAGTAAGCTTTTAGCTCTCTAAATACTTTCAGAACATGTGTGCAATTATATATCATATATATATATATAATTTTAGATTTTTTAGAAATCATTTTCAGATCTAAACATACTATTATATATCGCATAGATAAAAAATTCAGATTGCAAAAAATTAGTTTCTAACCTACGCATGCTTTTATATATTGTATATATGATTAAAAATCAGATCTAAGACACCTTTTAGATCTGAACATGAAGACATACATCTCATATATGAACTAAAATCAGAATTTTAAAAATAATTTTCAAAATTTTTATGCTACTTTCGTACATATGAACATATGGCTTTGGTACAACTGTTGGATTTCTATAGGTGCTCATGCATGTGAACTTCAAAAATAATTTTCTAAGCCCAAAATGTAAGAAAAATTAAGATTAAAATAATTTTAATCTAAGCATGTATTCATCGTATGAAAGTACCTATGGATCTAGTTTATATATCAAAATTAACATAAATTAATTTTAGTAGAAAGAAATAAAAGTCTGTGATCAAGTCGCATACCTGAATTGCTTTCTTTTTTCTTTAAACCTATAACTGGGGTTGAATCCAATTCAATCCTTGGATCTAGGATTGAGCAAGTTCTGAATTAGTAGTACGAGTATCCTACCTTTACGGGTATCCATAGGGCCAATCTGGATTGGCTCCCCTTGAAACAGTTCACTTGAACTCCAAGCTTGAATAGGCTTGAACTAAGCCCGGACAGGGATCAACCCTTGATCCCTTTTTCTTAATTCTTGAATGAACCAACCCTTGTTTGATCTTTCTTTCTTGATTCTTGAAGAAATCAAGAATCCTTCTTGATCCCTCAACTAACCAAGAACTAATCAAGAAGTAGTTATCATAATCTCTCAACAAACTTGAGAGGAAGAAGAAGAATTCCAACAACTTTATGGTGCCAACCCTTGACACCAAAAAGATGTTGCCGCCCACCTCTCCAAGATCCAAGAGAGAAGATGCCTAGAGAGAGAGAGGATGTGGACTAGAGAGAGAGAGGAGAGGGGGGTTGGGCATAGTGGGGGTGGCAGCAGGGAAGAGACACTATGAGATGTGAAGAGATGTAGGGCTAAAATCCTTTAAATAGACAATATAAGGAAGTCCTAATCAAAGTAAGATCCCGTCTTCTAATCATATTATGAAGAAAATTTGCGGTAGTGTAGTACATGCAATTAAAAATTTTATGCAGCAGAAAGAATAGATTAAATATTAATCTTAATCACATGTATAAGATCTGATCTTAGACTACCACATCAGGATCTTTGATATGAAAAATATGTGCTTTAGATCTGAAAATAAAAATTACATCAATCTCATCAATGCTGAAATTCTAGATCTAACTATTAGATCTACCATAGGAATCAAAATAAGTTAGAGATCCTTACCAAACAAATTTTGATCTTGATCTCCTCTGACCCAATAGTTGGAGAGGGTGTTCCTCAGGTCACTCACAGTCACACGAAGTCGTCTGATCTCTATAGAAAAATCCACACGAAGACTGGCACAGATCAAGAGCTCGGAGATCCCAGTCTATGAACAACTTTGATAGCTGACGTCTTCCTTCTTCTACAAGCACCTTGGACACTCCAAAGTGATAGGAGATTTAGAAGAGGAAGAGAGAAGGAGGAGAGGCTCTAGAAACAAAAAATCTACAAGAGAATTGATCATGGGACATCCAAGAGAGGGGTCCCCTTTTTTATAGACTAGGAATTAGGACTTTTCAAGAAAGAATGCCATGAATCAACATCAAAACCCCTTTTTGGCATCCCCAAAAATTCTAAAAAAATCATTAGAATATGGAGAAGAAATTTAGAGTCTCACATGCCAAAGAATTGAAAAGAACCAGATCTAGAGTTTCAGGGTTAGATCTTGAAACTTTTTCAAGATCAGGTAGCGGAAGACTAAAATAAATCAAAATTTATTTTTTAAAATCAAAGAATCCCTAGATCTAATATTCTATTACATGATTATTATATAGTATTAAATCAAAAATTAAAATATATAGAGCATGAACTACATATTGATCATATCAACATGTTTCTATACTACATCTAATGTATGTATTAAACAATAGATCAGATCTATTATCTTGCAAGTTAGACATTTTAACCTTGCTGATCCAAGCTTGAGGATGATATTGCAAACCGCACATGCATCTGATCTTTAAGAGTCATCCACACAAGCCCACGAATCTCGACCAGAAATCCTGCTTCAGGAAATCAGCACAGTATGCTAGTACTGCGCTGATCCTTCTTCGATGGTTGATCAGGTGCCTCTTTCTTCTTAATTTGGGCTCTTTCAAAGATGAGAAGTAGGAGGAGTAGTTTTAGATCTGAGATACTCTTAGAAAAACTCAAGATGGAGGAAGAGAAGAGATGAAACTAACAACCCTAGAAGAAGACCCTCTTCTTCTTCTCTTTACTCTCTCCTAGACACCCTATCTTGTGTCTATTATATCTTCATGACCCAAAGGTCTTTCTCTCTAATTTTTGGATGCCCCAAAGGTCTCTCAAATATCTGTGTTCACCAAAAATTTTATAAAAAAACTCATTTTATAGAGAGAGATATGATAGAGTACTTGTCTAGGTCAAATATCTAGTCAAGGCTTATCCAAATATGGCAAGATAAGGGGCGCCCAACTCTTGGACACATCCTCCTTATTTTTATGCATGGACCACCAGTAAAGGGTGCGCCCTAAAAGTCATAAAAATCTCAGAAAAAATGTAGGTAAATTCGATGCAAAAAGGAAAGAGTTTTGGATTTCTAAAACTTTATCTCATAGAATTTGAAATCCAAACTTATTCCTACTTTGATTTGATCCACAACCACTTTCCACGTATGAAAGAAGAGAGGAAACCTTTTGGACATAGGAAAGACCTGGGAGAGGGCTTTTGTTACACAAAATAAGAGAGGATTGGCATGGAATAAGAGAGAGGGCATGGGGGAGCTTATGTGGCGCAAGGTGGAATCCTAGTCTTACTAGGATTCTATCTTATGACTTATTTTAATTTGGTTTCTCAAACCAAATCAAATCAAAATTAGATCAACCCAATTAAAATAGGTCTTAACCCAATTAAGAATCTAATTTAATTAGATTAAATTAGATTTAAATCTGATTTAATTTTCTAATTAAATCTGAACTAGGACTAGTTTTTTTCTTGTACTTGGCTTATCCAATAAACCAATTGGACTTGATCTAATCAAGCCCAAACCAAATCTAATTAAATTATATTCAATTAGACTTAATCTCAGTCCATTGGCTTAATCAAATTAAGCCAATTAGCAATCAAATTACTAATCGATCCTCCTGCAACACTTACACTAGGTTAAATGTCAATCGTATTGATCATTTAACCCTAGAACGATTCTTAATCATTGATCAACCATCCGATCGGATCATAAACACTAATGTGTGTGACCTCATAGGTCCAAACCTAAGTCGGTAGATAAATTTCTGTACCAATCGAAGTGACCATCTAGCAATGGTACCCGACGATCGGATAGGTCGAATGTGTAGAACAACATCCTTAGAATCCATGCGAATATAGTTTTCATATAATTCTTTCTCTTGATCAAAATGATCATAGGATACCTCAGAGTTCAACTGTCAACTCTGATCAGGTTGTTCACAATGTATTTCAAAATATCAAATCCATCTGATTGATTACCCTAGCCAAGGTTTTGCTAAATTAAAATACAGTGACTCATTCTTCTCTAACTCTTGGAGTGGTTAATCCCATCTCGATCACACTCTGACTTCGCAAGTACTTGACTATGCCCAGAAGCCTTCTATCACTGAATTAAAAATTCAGTTAGTCCAGTACCAAAGCACAGTGAGTTGCTTGCAAGTCACTACCTATATCCCATTAGAGACATTCTCGATAGTAGAATACTCTGGAGTTGGTCACATTCAATGACGTTGTACCTTTACATCTCACCTGTATGCCATACCAGTGTCTTCACATTCCTTGGTTAAGAGGATAACCAACCCATATGGCTTACAGCGACCTATGCTCGATAGAAGCTGTCGTCCTTATTAACAGCCTATCATTTGGTCGTGAACAGTTTTAAAGACTAATCGATAAATTCTCTCTTTATCAAATCTAAATAGTCCTAAGGACTCCATTATAACAACGAATTTCATTAGAAGATGAAAGCTTATGATGAAAATGCCAAATATATTTTATTTATTAATAAATCAATTACTATACTTGGTTGCTCTACTGTCAACAGGCTGATGATTGGTTTTTGGGACACATTTTCTAACAACTCCCACTTGTCCTAAAGCCACTTGGCACAGTATCTAATACCCATCTTCGACTTGTGGTTGTCGAACTCCTTTATTGCCAGGGCTTTAGTGAAGGGGTTGGCCAGATTCTCCTTTCCGTCAATCTTTTGAAGGTCGACGTCACCTCAATCCACGATCTCCCGGACTAGGTGGAAGCGACGCAAAATGTACTTCGTTCGCTGGTGTGCTTTGGGTTCCTTCACCTGAGCTATGGCACCAATGCTGTCACAGTAGAGCAGGACCGAACCATCGAGGAAGGGTGCTACTCCGAGCTCGGTGATGAATTTTCTCAGCCACACAGCTTACTTCACGGCATTCGATACTGCGATCCACTCCACCTCACAAATAGAGTCTGCCACAATATGCTGCTTGGAACTCTTCCAGTAGATAGCTCTACCATTTAGAGTAAAGATATAACCCGATACGCTTCTACTGTCATCATGGTCAGATTGAAAGCTGGAGTCTGTGAACCCCATAAGTTTCAGATCTAACTCGTCATAAACCAACCATTGGTCCTTAGTATTTCTCAAATACTTAAGGATGGCTTTAACCATTTTCCAGTGGTTTTCTCCAGGATCAAATTGGTATCTACTCACTGCTCCTAGTGAGTATGCCACATCTAGTCTTGTACATGTCATGACGTACATGATAGATCTCACGGCCGAAGCATATGGGACTCTACTCATACGCTCTCTCTCTTCAGGAGTTGTTGGACAATCCTTCTTAGAGAGAAAAATTCCATGGCCTATTAGTAAATAGCCCTTCTTAGAATTCTCCATGCTGAACCTCTTCAGCATAGTGTCTATGTATGTGGACTGGGATAACCCAAGCATCTTTTTAGATCTATCCATATAGATCTTCATCCCTAGGATGTAGGATGCTTCACCCAAGTCCTTCATAAAGAACTGCGATGACAACCAAACTTTTATTCCCTGTAGTGCGGGGATGTCATTTTCGATTAAGAGAATGTCATCCATGTACAAGATAAGGAATACCACAACTGGACCATTTGCCCATTTATAGATGCAGGGCTCTTCTCCATTCTTAACGAAGCCATACGTTTTGATCACCTTATCAAAACGCATATTTCAACTTTGAGAAGCTTGTTTAAATCCATAAATGGATGTCTAAAGCTTGCACATCTTGGACTCATCTGTGGATGTAAACCCCTCAGGTTGTATCATATACACCTCTTCGGTCAGCTCTCCATTCAAGAAAGCTATCTTTACATCCATTTACCAGATCTTATAATCTAGATGGGCAGCTATTGCAAACATTATCTGAATGGATTTGAGCATTACCCTGAGAAAAAACGTCTCATCATAGTCAATACCATAACATTGACGATATCCCTTAGCAACCAAACGAGCTTTATAGGTCTCCACCTTTCCGTCTGCATCCCTTTTCCTTTTGAACACCCATTTACACCCAATGGGTTTAACCCCTTCAGGTGGGTCAACCAATGTCCATACATCGTTGATCTTCATGGACTCCATTTTAGATTTTATGGCTTCAAGCCATTTTTCGGAATCAGATCTCTGCATTGCATCTATATAGGTGATTGGATCCTCATCGTTCTCATCAAGTTCAATGGGATCACCATCCCAGACCAAAAAACTGTAGTATCTGTCTGGCTGACGTGGTACTCTATCGAATCGCCTTAATGGTGCAGGTACATTGGGCTTCGGATCTGATCTAATCAAATCTGACTCAGGTTCAGCTATTGGTGTCAGTCCTTCTACCTGTTGAACTTCATCAAGTTCAACCTTTAGAGGCAACGGTTTCTTTACCAAGGAAGTCCTTTTCTAAAAAGATTGCCTTAAGGCTGACGAACACTTTTGTTCATCAGCATGGTAGAAAAAATATCCTTTGGTCTCTTTGAGGTACCCGATGAATGTGCATTTGTTAGACCTAGGTCCAAGTTTGTCTGTGACTAATCGTTTGACATAGGCTGGGCACCCCCAGACCCTAAGGTATGAAAGTGCTGGCTTACGTCCTGTCCATATCTCATATGGAGTCTTAATTATAGACTTACTTGGAATCTTATTTAACAGATAACAGGTCGATTCAAGTGCATATCCCTAGAAGGATATCAGCAAGCTGGCAAAACCTATCATGGATCGGATCATGTCTAACAGAGTTCGATTTCTCCTTTTAGACACACTATTATGCTGTGGTATTCCTTTGGCTGAGCCATCTCGAATCTGCGACTGAACTCGTCACCCATGGCAGCCAGCATGATACAGCATACCGTGATCCGATCACTGAGCCACTTCTAGTAAGTGTCTTTGACGGTTCCACGTGCATTGGCAGCTGGCTTCTCAGGTGCAGGATCCATTATCACATACAGGATCCGTTCATGCTCCAGGACTATCTTCAACTTTCGGTACCAGCTATCGAGTTGGGTCCCACCAACTTATCATTGTCCAATAATGATCGGAGTGATAGGGAAGTGGCCATATTTGCACAAAAAAAATCATAACCTAATTAGTTATTGATTCATTAAACCTAAAGATTTGGACTTTAATCAAAAGATTTCTCTCACTATTTTATTCGAGTTGGTAGCCTCTACCTCTAATTCAAGGAATTACCCTAATTCCTTAATGGGTACTAGAATCCACTTAGACTGCACACAAATCCAACTTTGGTTGGCTAACCCATGTACATCTAAGGGTAGGTTCATAACCAATTGTTTCTATAAATAATTTTTAGTAATTTTAATTTTGCCCTAGAAACCTAATCAGTAGGCTTTGGCCTCCACTGTAAGGATCCGGTTAGGTCCAACCATTAACATGACCATACTTGGTGTATCTAACCAATGAATGATTAAGCCCAACTTTGGTTGGCTCACCTAACCACCATTAGAGAGACACTCCCAAGTCGTCATATGATGAGTGATAATTCCACTAGTCATCAAGCACCAGGCCTTTGGGTCTGCAATGATTATTGAGTTAATAGACTCATTATCAAACACCTTAATGGGAGGCTATGAATCAGTTATCTCCATAACTTTATCATTTTAAGGACCTAATAATTTTAGAAGATTTAAATGATTTAGAGGATGAGGTCAGATGAACCAGCTTATCATGATCCTCCCACAAGCTTCACCAAGTCAGCTTAAGGGAGACCATTAAAAGAGTTGGTCTAGGAGCACCTAAATCAGTCACACTGATTTACCTAGTTGACATAGGTCAGATCGAATAGTCAAGTGATCCGATCAAAACATAATTTCACCAAGAGACCAGGTAAGTTCGATCAGTGGGAGGGTCGGCCAAAGCTTACCTTAGATACCATCAAAAATAGCCAGGTAAGTGGGTTCAAAATTAAAAACTACTGATCTGGTTTACCTTAGACACCAACTAGTTTAGTTAGTTTCGATTAGATCAACCTAACAGTTCATGCTAGACCGCTTAGCTAAGAATCAAGTCCATTTGATTCTCGTTAAAGACATGGACTTGACCAACTACAACTATTATAATTGATCTAGAGAATCCTTGACCTAATCTAAGACAACAATTGATTAGATTTAGTCAATTCTCTAGTTAAGTCCATCTTTAATCTAACCATAGGTCTAACCCAATTAATGGATCAAATTCCCACTAATCCATTAACCCAATGTGTTATGGTTTGTATCTTAGGTTCTTCAATTCACAATCCTAGAACCTAATCAAACAACTTTTTAATTCTTAATTAAGTTTTGAGCTGAGGGTTGGGTTCGGCTTTTCAAAAATAATTTTCATGTTTGTAAAACAATTTTACAATATGGTTCTACCAACCATATTGCATATTTGATTCATAATCAAGATACAAGTGAAATAAACATGAAACTACTTTAGATCTAATCTAAACAGGTTCATGTAATTGAAACAATTTCAACTTTAAACAATTTCCTTGCACAAAAGTTATTAACAAAGAGATTTTATTTTAGATTTAAATATATTTTAAATCTAATAAATTATAAATTTAATCTAGATCACATCTAACAAATTTATGATTAAAGATAGATCTACACGAAATAGGACAACCTTTGCACTGTAAGGGATAAACCTTACAGCAGGACAACCTTGCAGTTCGTGATTAATCTAAAATTTTTATTTTAGATTTAATAATCAGATTATAAATTAGATCTAATCTAAAAAATAATTTAAGCATGTATAAATAATCATGTAATAAACAACCTAGGCTCTGATACCAATTAAAAGGAACCAGATTTAGGGTTTCAAGGTTAGATCTTGAAATTTTTTCAAGATCAAGCAGCGAAAGACTAAAATAAATTAAAATTTATTTTTTAAAATCAGAGAATCTCTAAACCTAAGATTCTATTATATGATTATTACATAGCATTAAATCAAAAATTAAAATATATAGAGCATGAACTACATGTTGATCATATCAACATGTTTCTATACTACATCTAATGTATGTATTAAACAATAGATTAGATCTATTACCTTGCAAGTTAGACGTTCTAACCTTACTGATCTGGGCTTGAGGATGATGTTACAAACCGCACATGCATCCAATCTCTAGGAGTTGTTCACACGAGCCCACAAATCTCGACCAGAAGTCCTGCTTCAGAAAATCAGTACAGTATGCTAGTACTGCGCTGATTCTTCTTCGATGGTTAATCAGGTGCCTCCTTGTTCTTGATTTGGGCTCTTTCAAAGATAAGAAGTAGGAGTAGTTTGAGATCTGAGACACTCTCAGAAAACTCAAGATGGAAGAAGGGAAGAGATGAAACTAACAATTCTAGAAGAAGACTCTCTTCTTCTTCTCTTTACTCTCTCCTAGATACTTTATCTTGTGTCTATTATATCTCCACGACCCAAAAGTCTTTCTCTCTAATTATTGGATGCCCCAAAGGTCTCTCAAATTTGTATGTTCACCAAAAATTTAATGAAAAAACTCATTTTATAGAGAGAGATATGATAGAGTCCTTGTCTAGGTCAAATACCTAATCAAGGCTTATCCAAACATGGCAAGATAAGGGGCGCCCAACTCTTGGGTGCCTCCTCCTTATTTTCATACATGGACCACCAGCAAAGGGTGCATAATGTGTGCCCTAAAAGCCACAAAAATTCCAAAAAAAATCTGAGTAAATTCGGTGCAAAAAAGAAAGAGTTTTGGATTTCTAAAACTCTGTCTCATAATTTGAAATCCAAACTAATTCTTAATTTGATTGAATCCACAACCACTTTCCATGTATGAAAGAAGAGAGGAAACCTTTTGGACATAGGAAAGACCTGGGAGAGGGCTTTTGTTGAACAAAATAAGAGGAGATTGGTGTGGAATAAGAGAGAGGGCGTGGGGGGCTTATGTAGCGCAAGGTGGAATTCTAGTCTTAATAGGATTTTATCTTATGACTTGTTTTAATTTGATATTTCAAATCAAATCAAACCAAAATTAGATCAACCCAATTAAAATAAGTTTTAACCCAATTAAAAACTTAATTTAATCAAATTAAATTAGATTTAAATCTGATTTAATTTTCTAATCAAATTAGAAATTAGGTTGATCCTAGTCCTAATTGAACTAGGACTAGTTTTTTCCTTGCACTTGGCTTATCCAATAAACCAATTGAATTTGATCCAATCAAGCCCAAACCAAATCTAATTAAATCATATTCAATTAGACTTAATCTTAACCCATTTGCTTAATCAAATTAAATCAATTAGCAATCAAATTGCTAATCGATCCTCCTACAACACTTGCTCTAGGTTAAATATCAATCGTATTGATCATTTAATCCTTGAACGATTCTTAATCGTTGATCAACCATCTGATCAGATCATGAACTCTAATGTGTGTGACCTCATAGGTCCAAACCTAAGCCGATAGTACAGAAATAAATTTCTATATCAATCGAAGTGACCATCTAGCAATGATACCTGATGACCAGATAGGTCGAATGTGTAGAACAATATCCTTAGAACCCATGCGGATATAGTTTTCATATAATTCATCGCCTTGACCAAAATGATCACAGGATACCTCAGAGTTCAACTGTCAACTCTGATCAGGTTGTCCACATTGTATTTCAAAATATCAAATCCATCTGATGGATTATCCTGGCCAAAGTTTTGCTAAATTGAAATACAGTGACTCATTCTTCTCCAACTCTTGGAGTGGTCAATCCCATTTCGATCACACTCTGACTTCGTAAGTACTTGACTATACCTAGAAGCCTTCCATCACTGAATTAAAAATTCAGTTAGTCTAGTACCAAAGCACAGTGAGTTGTTTGCAAGTCACTGAGGTGATCTCAGGTCTAAGGGAAACTTATACCTATATCCCATTGGAGACATTCTTGACAGCAGAATGCTCTTGAGTTGGTCACATTCAACGATGATGTACCCTTACATGTCACCTATATGCCATACCAATGTCTCCACACTCCTTGGTTAAGAGGACAACCAACCCATATGGCCTACAGCGACCTATGCTCGATAGAAGCTATTGTCCTTATTAACAGCCTATCATTTGATCGTGAATAGTTTTAAGGACTAATTGATAAATTCTCTTTTTATCGAATCTAAATAGTCCTAAGGACTTCATCATAACAATGAAGTTCATTAGAAGATGAAAGCTTATGATGAAAATACCAAATATATTTTATTTATTAACAAATCAATTACCTTACTTGGTTGCTCAATCGTCAACAGGCTGACAATTGGTTTTTGGGACACATTTCCCAACAAAGATTCCTTAAAAAAAATTAAAAACAAATAATATGGCTCCAACAATATACCATATATGAAAAATCTCTTTCCTAGTCTGCATCTTATCTCTAATTCATATCACATTCGAATTAGGTAAGAGATAATATTATAACTCATCAGCTATAGCCGACCACCCTTATTGGATCCTCTCTCATGATGTCAAAAATCATAACCCAAATCCAATTAGACATGGAGAAATTGGCATGGATCCAATGCAAAGGATAAGGATAGAGTCCTAGTCTGACTTGAACTCTTCATTTCTAATTCAATTCTAATCCAAATTAAATTTACATTGAAACTACTGATAGAAATGAACCTAATCCAATTAAAAATCTAATATCTCATCAAATTCCTAACTCAATTCGGAATTAGCTAAGTACAAATCCTGATCGAATTAGGATCAAATTTCTCTTGTAATCAGATTTGATCATATCAATCCCAATCTGAGTCGAACTGAATCTAATTCAATTAAACTTATTCCAAAGCTCTTTACTCAATCAAATTGAGTCAATTAGTAATCTAATTACTAATTAATTCTCCATAAATAGTAGAGTTTCAGTCCCAATGGGACTCTCCCACAGAGTCCTAGTCCAAATAAGACTCTTCATCAGAGTCACAATCCAATTGGACTCTTCAGCCATCAGATCTAATCAAATCTTCTAATACGTATGACCCCATAGGTTCAAACCTAAGCCGGTAGTATAGGAACAACTTTCTATACCAATCGATGTAACCATCTAGCAATGATGACCCGACAACTGGATAGGTCGAAATATTGCAAAGCAACCTTTTAGAACCTACTGGTGTATAGTTACCGTATAATTCATCCCTTTGATCCAAATGCTCAAGGTGACTTAGGGTTTAACTGTCAACCCTAATTAAGTTGACCACATTATATTTTATCCTTTCAAATCCATCTCATAGATTATCCTAGTCAAGATTTTGCTAAATTGAAATATATTGATGCATATTTCCTACTAATTCAGAGGGGTCAATTCCATCTTGACTCACACACCGACTTGATAAGTACTTGACTACACCTAGTATCCTTCCATTACTAAGTTAGAAACTTAGATAGTCCAGTACTAAAGTACAATGAGTTGCTTACAAGTCACCGTGGTGGTCTCAGATCGGAGGGACACTTATACCCATACCCTTCACAAGCTACTCTTGATAGCAGCGTACTCAGCACATGATCATATTCGATATGAATGTACTCTTACATTCTATCTGCATGCCATAACAGTGTCTCTATACTTCTTGATTAAGAGGACAACCAACTCATATGGCACACAACGACTTACACTTGATATCGCAATCATCCTAGTAATAGCATTCATTTGGTCGTGAACAATTTTAAGGACTTGACGACAAATCCTCCTTTGTTGATTAATATATATAGTCCTAAGGACTTCATTACAACACAGGAGTTCAAAGATGGTCAATTTGTAATAAAAATACTAAATAATTTTTATTAATAAAAATTCATATACAGTTTATAAAAAGAGCACAATCGTCTAACGATTGATTTTGGGACACATTTTCTAACAACTCCTACTTAGACTAAAGCCAATCGGTATAGTATTGTATACCCATCTTCGATTTGTGGTCATCAAACTTCTTGATTTCGAGAGTTTTAGTAAATGGGTCAGTCAGGTTCTCCCTTCCATCGATCTTCTGAAGGTCGACATCACCTCAATCCACGATCTCCCAGATAAAGTGATAACGGTGTAAAATATGTTTAGTGCACTAATGGGATCTCGGCTTCTTAGCTTGAGCAATGGCTCCAGTATTGTCATAGTATAACAAGATAGGGCCATCAACGGAGAGTGCCACTCTAAGCTCACCGATGAACTTTCGTAACATATAGCTTCCTTCACAGCATCGGATGTCGCGATATACTCTGCTTTACAAACAGAGTCTGCCACAGTATTCTGTTTGAAACTTTTCCAGCAGATTGCTCCACTATTTAGGATAAAAATATAACACGACACACTCTTACTATCATCATGGTCTGACTGAAAGCTGGAGTCGGTGAATTCCACAAGTTTCAAGTTAGTTTCACCATACACAAGCCACTGGTCCTTAGTATTTTTTAAATACTTAAGAATGGTCTTTACGACCTTCCAGTGGTTTTCTCCTGGATCAAACTGATATCTACTCACTACTCCTAATGAGTATGCCATGTCTGATCTCATACACATCATGACGTACATAATAGAATCCACCGCTGAAGCATATGAAACTCTACTCATACGCTCTCTCTTGAGGAGTTGTCGAACAATCTCCTTTTGAAAGAGAAATTTCTTAGTTTATCGGAAGATAGCCTTTCTTGAAATTTTTTTATGCTAAACTGTTTCAGCATAGTATGTATGTACGTGGATTGGGAGAGCCCGAGCAGCCTCTTAGATCTATCCCTATAGATCTTCATCCCAAAGATGTGTAGGCTACTTCTCCCAGATCCTTTATAGAGAATTATGATGATAGCCACACTTTTATTCTCTGTAATGCTGAGACATCATTCCCGATTAAGAAAATATCATATACATACAACACAAGAAATATAATTATCGAACCATTTGCCCACTTAGATATGCAGGGTTCCTCTCCATTCCTAACAAAGCTATACATTTTGATCACCTTATCAAAATATATGTTCCACCTCTGAGATACTTGCTTCAATCCATAAATAGATCTTTAAAGCTTGCATACCTTGGACTCATCTGTGGATATGAACCCTTCAGGTTGTGACATATACACCTCTTCATTCAGCTTTTCATTTAGAAAAGTTGTCTTCACATCCATTTGCCAGACTTCATAGTCATAGTCATAGTCACATCCATTAAGCATCTAACCATTGGAGCCCATTGAATCAAATTCAATTAGGTTCAAAATAAGTGTGAAAATTAATTAATATTTATCATATAAGCAAATCAACTACAAGAGAAATTTGGGTTCACCCATGTGCTAGTAAGGTTAACATAAACCCAACAGAATTTTTCTAAATCCATATTAATTGGTGCTTCATAAGCCCAATTAACCAATTTAGGTCTTCTCCCTTTAATATGTGACCCTATAGGTTCAATTCTATCTGATAATGAGATATACTATGATCTCTATCATAGGTATCACTGAAATCCCTTTCAATGAATCAAAACAGTTCCACTCTAACTCGATAAGAATCATTGATCTAAAATGATCTTATTGAGCTCTCACAATCCACCAGTAATATCTAGCAATATTTAGTGACAACCTAGCAGAATCAAAAAAGAATCTCTAGGTATAGTTAATGTGTGATATAGTCCCTCTATCATGAGTCTCAACTAGATTGCAGGTTATGGATAAATCGTCAAACCTTATTGTCTATCATATGATAGATCCGATCAGCTCAAGTCTAATAGTGATTCTATATGAAAATTCTTTTCTATCAATTATACTACTATGACCATAGACTTATGGATTCAGCTTCTCAAATCTCGTAAGAATACTCCTCTCTATCAAAGTCGGCAGATTCCATCTAGATGCATACTTTGGTCCCACAGCTCAACCAACAGCAGCCAACATCCACTACAAAGATATATAATCGAATCAATGCTTTTGTGTAGTCAAACTACAATAGCCTTACTGTGAGCAATTGTGACATCGTAGATCAAAGAACCAGTCACATAAATATAGCATCGAGATGATCACTAACGCTTGAATAGAAATCCATATGATCTTTCGTATGGTCACGCTCAATACTAGTTATTTTCTAACAATTATCTGTACTTGCTACTCAATATCTCTACATTGTAGACTAGAGGCTCATCTACCTCGAAGGAAGCGAACTGTGGGCGGTCTATTTAGATCGATTATCATTCTCATGACTATCTTATAATCGGGAGTAATTTAGGAATTGATCATACATGCCTTTAATTCTCAACAATTGAGAATATGTATCGTAACATTAATTTCAAAGATGATTCAAAGATATATAAGACTTGAATGGAAAAAAAAAAATACCCTTTATTGATCAAGTCAATAGTTTAAGTATAAATTTATATCATAGAATGAAATATGTCAGCCAACAATTGGTTTCTAGGACATACATCTAACATAACCATCCATCATGCAATTTATAATAATTATAGAAAGCATGAAAATAAATTATCATGTTATTCAAATTGTGATAACATTCGTGCACATGTCAATTTAGATGTTTAAAATATGGGTGCAAGACTCATCTAGGGTTTTCGATTTAGATTCAAGTCTTGGCCCAATTTTAATTATAAAGCAACCATATGTCACCCTCTTGAATTAAGTTAACCAAATCTTAAGCAAAACCTAATCAAATCATAAACTCAGTCAAATTAGGAAAATGACAATTAGGTCAACTTTAATTGAACATGATTTCTAACCTAATTAGAACTATGAATCTAATTTAATCTACAATCATAAACCATAATCTGATTGCATCAATAAATTATAGTCAACATCAAATCCATTAGCAAAAACCCTAATACTAGTTTGAAGCATCCCTTTTATGATATAAATTTTTTCAGCCGCCCACATGACTAGGTCAAGAACCATGATGGGAAACCCTACCATGATCAATGCCTAATCTGTGGTTGCCAACCCTAGATCTAGGGTGTGTGCATCACATGCCACAACCCTTCGTCTCGCACATCACATGCACAAGGCAGCAGTTCCATAGAAACTTCAGATCATCAGATCTAGCCTAAACTTGTCACACAAGTCATAAAGCCATGGAATTACATGTCAGGGTTTCGATCATGGATAAGATAGCTATTATCTTTTTACAAAGGATGCTACAAATCAGTAATTAAACATCATACAAAATACTGATTTTGACATATCATGAACACGATCTAATCCATGTCACACCAATAACATGCCGTTTGATTGAATCAATCAAGAATGGCTCTAATACCACTGTTGGAATTCGAATGCGCAGTAGAATTAAATTTTAAAATTTTAACATGCAACAATAGTTGAAAACATGTGATCCGAACCCCATTTCCAAAATCACCTGGACGCATTCAATCCAACAAAGAATATAAAACATACAAATAGATGATAGAAAATATACCATACAAGAAGGTCTGAGCTGCCTGATAATCGATATCCTCGAGGCACCCAAGCACATGCCCTCCAATGGTGATTTGCATGGATCTCGATCGAGGACTCTTCCCAATCTGGATTCACTGAATTTTCTTCTCAAGAAAATCAGTAGCTGCTCCTTTCCTTGCATCACCAACTTTTGGTGACTTTTTCACTCCTTTCTTCCACCTCTTAGACTTATGAAAACCTTTTTCACAACCCTCATGCTGTCCAACTTTTGGACTTATAAGAACCTCACTTTAGATCTGACATTTGATCTCTTAGATCCAACCCTTTGGATCTGATTTTTAATCTCTCATATCCATACATCTCTTGGCCCTTTTGCTGTCCAACATTTGGACCATAAGCTGTCCAACAATTGGACATAAGAAACCCACATCTAAGCACAATGAAATCAGCCTTTTATCAGCCCAAATCCAGACTTAAAAACAAGCCATGGAAAGACACAATCTCACACCAATTTTCCCAACATTTGGGTGTCAAATCCAGAAAGATATGACCATCTTTGGCATGAGATATGGAGTCCTTCTCTCAAAAGGATTCCTACCTTAGGTGCAAAGACCAGATGCGTGAAGACGTTCTTCATGTGAAAAAGTGGGGTGCAAAAAATTCCCTTCTTTTGCATGGAGTTCCTTCAAATGTCCAACACTTGGATGCCACCAAACTACCAACAAGGCATGAAACACTTTTTGAAAATGAAGAGACAAGGGGTGAAAGAAAAAAAAAATTCTCTTGTGCGTGTGAAAACTTTTCATGTGTGAAGAAGCCCCCCAGGTGTCCAACTCTTGGATGCCTTATATGGAAACGAGAGGAAGAGGAGTCCTCTTTTACTCCACCTAGATGTGTGAAACTCCTTTCACATGTAAAGATAAAAGTTTGGCTCTTGGGATGGTGGGGTGAGTTCCTTCATCAAGAAGGATTCTTCCTAGAAGGGCACCACCTCATGGCCCCCAAAAAAACTCCACGATAATTCCTAAGAGATGCCCCATCAGAACTTCTCAAATGGCGTGATGAATTCCTACCTTAAAAAGGATTCTTTAGAAGAGGTGTGCCAAACAATTTAGCGCATGGATTTTCATGCAAAGAAAGAAGATGTTGAAGGAATCTTGATGCATCCAACTCTTGGATGCCCACAAATCAAGGAGCCTTGGACTCAAATTAAGATAGGATCTGAACCATTCAAAATGTAATTTAAGTCCAATAAATTTGGTCTTTGACTAATCAAAGCCCAATGCCAAAATTGAATCCAATTAGATCAAGGATTAAGGTTTAGACATGTGCTAGCATGCTTGACTCAAACCTATTTAGGATTTCAATCAAATCTAATTCAATTAGATTTAACAAGACCTAATCAAAAGTCCTAAACCAATTTTCTTTTGTATGTGATCCATTGGGTTCCAGCCAGCAGTAGGTCGAGCTCATGCGTACCTAATCAAATTAGGTCCATGACATATTGAACCCAAGTCCATCAATTAATCAGAATCCTTTCTAATTAAATTACTGAGTTAAACCTCTTTAATTCATTAAGATCTGTAAGTCAAGATTGACATCTAGCAACATATCTGACTATCCAAAAGATATAAAATTTGGTGAAATACCAAACTTATCCTTTCATGGTGAGTTATCATGCAATTCAACTATTCGATCACACAACATATCAAACAGGCCATAGGTATAGAATCATGTCAAGCCCAAATTCCTATCCATATGTATCTTGATCTGTTGATGATGACTTAGTTGATGAACCATTAGATTCTCAGAGTCATCACTCTATGAGATCACATAAGATTCTCTCCTCTTACAAGGAGTGACCGATTCCTTATTGACTACTTACAACCTTCATTTATACTTCACCATATCCAGAACATTCCACATTTTCTTAAAGAGTCATGCTAGAGTATGAACCAAAACATGGATCTACATACATAAGATACTATGGTGATCTTAGGTCAAAAGATCACTTGCACCACTCCTACTAGAGAACTATCTTATGACATGCTGATAAGGCTTCATCAGATGTTCTCCCTGTGGATCAATTCAGTGAACTCATTATCTAATGAGCACCTACATCCTTGTATTAGTGTCACCACACAAGTGATTGTGAGATCAATCATCCTCTTTATCGAGCATACATAAGATGTATCAGTCTTACCGACATCATTGATCTCCGACTCGATGATCTTATGATTAGAAATATTTTAGACTAGGGCTATCAAGATTTTAGATCTCTCTTGCATGATCTCATAATGGTCCTAAAACCATTGTCCTAATCTATGAGATTCGTCATAATCATAATATGATACAGTAAATGATGAAACACAATACCTCATAAATATAAAATAACCAATGTCATGCAAATGAGTAGGAAAATAACACAGAATAGTTCCATCACATCATCCATGCGATTTGTTTGTAGGACACTATTCTTTCAAGTAGATCCATAGAAAATTGATGCCATTATGAATTGAGAGCTGCCCACTAGTTTGACAGAGGTGAGAAGTTTTTAGGATTTGATAGGTTACATTCAGAGATTTGTTGGGAATTTCTCAATCATTGCAACCCCAATGATAAAGTTGCTTAGAAAGAATATTAAGTTTGAGTGGACGGATGAATGCCAAAATAATTTTAATGAGTGAAAGAAATGGTTGACTATAGCTCCAGTATTTACTTTTCATTTTAGTGGTGGAGATTATGTGATATACAGTGATACTTTCCACAAAGGTTTGGGTAGTGTGTTAATGCAGCATGAGAAGGTAATTGCTTATGCTTTTCGATAGCTTAGACCACATGAATTCAATTATACTACTCATGATTTAGAACTTACCACAATTGTGTTTACCCTTAAGATCTGGAGATATTATCTATATGGAGAGAGGTATCAGATATTCACAGATCATAAAAGTTTAAAGTATGTACTAATCTAGAAGGAACTAAATCTTAAACAGTGAAGGTGGATTGAGCTTATCAAGGATTATGATTGTGCAATTGATTATCATCCCAGAAAAGCTAATGTGGTAGTATTGAGCCAAAAGTCCATAGGTACTTTATCTCGTATTGAGGCGGTGTATGTACCATTGATGGTAGAGTTGAGGGTACTAAATGTTGAATTATCAGTAGAAGATTCCAAAGCTTTGCTAGCTAATTTTCAGATCAGATCTCCATTAGTGTATGAGATATATAAAGCTCAAACTCAAGATCCTTAATTAATGAAAATTATGGATGCTATTCAAAATGGATCTCAAGTAGATTTTATAATCGGAAAGGATGCTATTCTGATGTAGGAAAATTATGTATGCATTCTAGAAATAGGGGATCTTAGGAAGCAGATAATGGAACAAGCTCATTGTTCAGCTTATGCTATGCATCCGAGAAGCACCAAAATGTACCAAACTATCAAACAGAGCTATTGGTGGAACAACATGAAGAGAGAGATAGTTGAATTTGTATCTAGATGTTTGGTGTGCTAGCAGATAAAGGCAGAACATCAGGGCCTAGTCACAAAGTTGCAACTACTTTCTATTCCTGAGTGAAAGTGAGAGTACATTACTATAGATTTTCTCTCAGGTCTTTCAAAAATAAAGAAGGATAATGATGCAGTATGGGTGATTATTGATAGATTAACCGAGTCAGCCCACTTTCATCCTATTAAGATGACTTTTTCACTGGATAAGTTGGCAAAGCTATATGTAGATGAGGTTATTAGCAGACATGGGGTTCCTATTTCCATTATATCTGATAGAGATCCTAGATTCACATCACGATTTTAGCCAAATATGCAAAAAGCTTTGGGTGCTAAGTTGAATTTCAGTAGTACTTTCCATCCACAGACTGATGGACAGTCAGAGAGGACTATTCAAACTTTGAAAGATATGCTACATGAAGGAAAAATAGATAGTTCAAAGTATGTATTTTTTAAATTTTACAGTAGAATAATAAAAGATTAAATGCTTTAATCTTCTAAATATGTCTTAGATCAGATCTAAACTACTATTAAGAATCTATGATATAAAAAATTTACATATAAAATATGATATAAAATAAAAAGCTACATCGATCACCTCGATGCTCTGAATCTGATCTAACCATTAGATTATATTGCTTGAGTTCAGAACTCATCATCTTTTCATGGATCGATAATCTCTACTATTGCTAGGCAAGGTACGAAGCTCTCGTTGATGTCGAGCAGCCGCACAGGTAGTCAAGCCTTTACAAATCATCCACTCGAAGCCCTGATCGAATTTCTCACGCACGGAAGCCCAACCCACTCTCAACATTTCATGTTCCCACTCTAAGATTTCCCATGCTAAAAATCACTCTTAACCTTGCACAAAATTGATCCCCTTTTACAGTTGGAATCCCATGGAAGATAAGGATAAGAAAGAGGTAGTTTCGATTCAAATTCAAATGTTGGTTAATCCTTATCACCAATTCAAATCAAATTTGAATTAAATTTTAAATCAAATTTTATCCTCATCTTATACACTCAAAGAGAGGTTGACTAACATCAGAAAATCTCATGCAAAAATATTTTATGCATGAAGAAAGGTGGTGGCATGAAGAGGAAAGTCCAACTCAATTTGGACTCTAGATTTTTATTCAAATTCAAACCTATTTGAAGTCAAATTTAAACCAACCAATTTCTAATTCAAAAAGAATCAGATGAGAATATAGAAAAAGCTTGTGGATATAAAAAAAATTATATAAAAATATTTTTCACGTGAAGAATAAGAGGGCATAGAGAAAGGAGATGCAATAGATTCAAATTCAAATTATTTTCTCATCCAATTAGATTCCTAACTCAACCAAATTAGGTGAAACCCAATTGGACCACTAAATCAAATCTAATTAGGTAGCAAATAATTTTAATTAAATTCTAATCAAATCAAAAATTAATCGAGCTCAAGTCCTGATCATATCAGGAATCGAACATCCTTAGCGATTAAGTCATCTCATAACCTAACCAGGTCAAACCAAATTGAATCTGTTGGTGCAGAATTCCGCCGAAGTTAGAGTTGCTGGAGTTAAGATGACCGTGGCCACCACCGAGACCTGCAAGGAAAGTCTAAACCGGAGTTGGGGATGCTCCGACAAGACCCTCCGACACTCAAGTCAGTACTCTGCTTCAACAGAAATGGAGTGCTCGAGTGAAAATTTTAGCAGAGTTTTGAGATAGAGTTTAGAGCTTAGAGAAGAACGTATTTGGGAGTCCCTTTTTATAGATGGAAAGCGTAACTGATTGACAGCGACGTCTGTAACCGCCTGGTAGTGGGCTATTCAGAGCTGCGTAGAGTTTGTTACGGAGAGTAGTGGCGTCAGGGGTCGTTCAGGGCCACGTGGAGTTTGTTACGGAGAGTGGAGTGGTGTCCGTTGTCGCGACTTGCCAAAGAGTGGTAGAGCCCGGAGAGTAAAGTGGTGTCCGTTGTCGCGACTTGCCAGAGAGTGGAGTCACGTGGAATCTATTGCAGAGAATGGAGTAGGGTAGTAGCCATTGTCATGACTTGTCAGAGAGTTCGGATCTGTCGGCTGGGATATCTGATGGAGTGGAATGGCTCTCTATCCCATCGATCTAGGAGAAGCTCAGATGTTTCTGAGGCTGCTGACGAATCTACTATTGTCGGATGCCTCAGGCGCTGATGCTGCAGATGGGAGTCATCTGCTGTAGAAGCTCGGATGGAGACTTTCTGTTGGTGAAGTCTGGTAGGAGTCCGATTGCTAGAGAAGTTCGTTTGGGATTTGCCTGATATAGAAGCTCATCTGAGGATTATCCACCGGAGAAGTCCGATTTCATGAAGAATTTGGCAGAGGGTCGGCCGGCGGTGGACCTCAGATGGCATTGGGGAGGTTCGGCAGACACCGAAGGTGATCGACTGTTGTAGAAATTCAGCTGCCAGAGTCCATCCGTCATAAAAGTTCGTCCGATATCCATTCGCTATGGAAGTTCGGACGGAGTCTGGTTCTTATAAAGGCTGAAAGGAGACCGCTTATTGTAGAAGCTCAATCGAAGATCGATTGTCGTGAGAGCTCAGAGTAGCGACCTAGCTGGTGGATCCTATCCCGTCGTAGAAGCTCATCTGGGATCCGTCCACTATAGGAGCTCGACTGAAGTCTGCCTATAATGGAAGTTTGAAAAAAATTTATTTACAGTAGAGGCTCGAATGGAATTCGCTTACAGTAGATATCCAGAGTAGACCGCCTGCATTAGGAGTTCAGCTCTCGCAAGGGCTCAATTGGAATCTGGAAGGCAGTCAACTGCCGTAGAAACTTGGATGGAGTCTGGTTACTGTAGAAATCTCATTGTCGGAGAAACTCAGATATTGATGAAGTCTGAAAGAAGTTCGGAGTAGGGTCATCCGCGGTCAGAAAAAGTCTGGAAGGGATTTAGAAAATAGTTGATCACTGTAGAAGGTCGGCTGACAGTGAAGGGAGGGCTTTTGGAGCGGCCTGGTAGATGAATGGAGAAGCTCATTGTCGGAGAAGTCCGAAAGCTTGGACGGTCGAGGGGGTTTAGAGAGACGCCATATAACTTCGGAAGCCGGAAAAGCCCTGGAAGGATCGGTCTTTTACAAACTTCGGTTGGGGGGTATTTTATACCCAACATCAGTCCTCCTACTTCCGAGTTTGGGTTCCGAATGAAGAAAGTATAGAGAAATTCTCATGGCCAAAGTTGCCCCCCTCGATTTCCGCACTCGATGGTTGCCAGATATTTTGGTACTTGGCGCGCTAGTGCCGGAGTCTTTTCAAATCAAAGCGATCCGAAAAGATTTTTTCGGGATTCCCACTGGGACGTGGCTCTAGGTACGGTGCAATAATAATTTTGTTAGCTGTCAGTCGTTTTCAGCCTTCTACCATGGTGAGTGGGACATGCGGCGAGCGCAGATCGATCAGAGAAGATCCGCAATCATTATTGCACCGGACCCCGAGGTCTATTTAAACACGTCCTCTTCCTTCAGGGGTTTCACTTTACCTGAGAGAATCTCTCGATCCCCTCCTCTTCCATGAGAGCTCTAGCCTCCTTTAGCATCCTTCTCAGCCTTAGGCATCCTCCGGGTCGACTTCCATCGTCCTTGCCGTCTTCCCGCACTCCTCGGGCCAACCTAGGTTAGTTCCAGAACTTCTTGCCGTTTTTCTATTCTTTCTTCTTCGTATTCCATTCGTTCAGCTTCCTCGAGAGCTTGTTTGCTGTTTTTCTGATTTTTTTTTAGGGATTTTTTGTGGCTTCCATTTGATCCAAAATATCTTTCGATATCTCCTCTTCTAGCGGTTCTAGGAGTTCGTCAGCCTCAGTTCCTCAAAGTCCTCGTACCGTAGACGAACCCGTAGTTAGGACCGAACCTCGTCTGGTCTTTGTGCCAGACACCATCCCCAGCTCTTTGACTCTGGATGAACTCTCACTGATAAGGATTAAATATGGAGTTCCTCTGGAGTACGAGCTGGAGCTTCCCGGGCCAACTGACCGGGCTAGCGCCCCTCCTTCCGGTCGCTTCTGTCTGTACCAGGAGGCCTTCTGTGCCGGACTTCGGCTTCCACTTCCGCCTTTTGTCGTCACTCTCTTTCATTTTCTGAACATTTCTCTAGTCTCAGTAGCGCCGAACTCCTTTAGGTTTTTGATAGAATTTCTCTCTTTGTAGTTTAGCTGAAGTTCGGCCGACTCTTTCTTTGTTTAGGAATTTTTACACTTTCAAGCATCATTCCTCGGCAAAGGACTGATGGTACTTCTCCCCTCAGTTCAGTAGAAAGGGGTTGCTGAAAGGCGCTCCCTCTTCTATCCACAATTGGAAGGAGAGGTTCTTCTATGTCCGATGCCCGACCTTGGAGCTAAAATTACCTCCTTGGGGCTCTCTGAGGGATTCCATCCGTCGGGCTTCTAGCCTGGAAAGAGACGACCTCGAAGCCTCCAAAAAGCTCGAGGCCTACCAAGCCCCCCTCCTCTCCAAAATTCTGAAAGAACAACTCTTGTTCAACATCGGCTTGAGTCCTCTTAACCCTGTCGATACCATTTTTTTTTTTTCATTGCTTCCCCTTTCTCTTATTCTATCTCTGAGTCATGTTGATCTTCTTTTATTGTAGACATGGATGCAGGCGTGGCTCGGAGGTTAGCCCAGGGTCTCAAGACCCACAAGAGAAAAGATGCCTCGACTTCGAGGTCGGTAAAGAAAGTCAGGACAGAAGGGACAAGCTCGGCCGTGCCTGCTCAGGTGGCCATTGCCATCGACGTCCCTTCCGACATCGAACCAGAAGTCCCCCGAGCCCTTTCAAGGAGCCCCCCGTCCGAGGATCCCGCTCCAGAGGCTTGTCCCGAGGGGGCACCCGGGGCCGAAGGGAGGAGGAGAAAGAAGACCCTGGCCCGAAAGAGCCACAGTCGCAAGGCTGCCGTCGAGGAGGCCGGCGGCTCCGAGGAAGACCTGGGCGAAAATCCCTTCAACAACAGGAATTTAATAAAGAGGCTGGTCGAAGGGTGCATTCTGCTCGAGGTCGTCCAGAGGATCATCCTTGCTGATCCCGAGCTGCGGGTCTGGGACTCTTTGGGATCTTTCCTCGAACTAGGTTAACTCACTTTTTTCTCCTTGTTGCTTCTTTACTTAGTTTGTTCTTTAGCCTTTATATTGACTTCCCGGCCTTTCTTGCAGATTGGACAACAGCTTATCACCGACGTCGAGGCGATGAAGATCGCCAAGAGGGAGGCAGCTCGGGTGGAGGAAGGTCGCCTGACTGGGGCCGCCCACCTCGAGGAGAAGATCGCCGAGGTCCTAAGTCTCCAGGAGGCGCTGGAAAAGGAGGGACAAACCTCGTCCGATCTGAGGACTGCCTTGGAGGAGGAGAGAAAGAAGGCTGAGGCCGAGGTCTCCAAACTGAATGTGCAGTTTTCCGAGTTGAAGGTGCAGATTTCCAAGCTAAAAGTGTGGATCCCATCCCTGGTCTCGGAGACAGGGGCTCGAGCAGTGGAGTTCAAAGCCTCCTCCGAGATGGAGGATCTACAGATCCAGTTCGGCCAGGACGCCTTCATCAAGGGTTTCGAGCTCTGCCAAGAGAAGGTGGCTGGAAGGTTTCCCGATCTGGATCTCGGCTTCCTGGATGAGGCATCCGATGATGAAGCTGGACTATCCGAAGCCACTGTCGGTCCTCTTCCAGTCGGGACCTCATCGACCACTGCGACCGCCACCGCCGATCTTCCGGGGATGTCGAGCCCCTCCACTTTTGCCCCAGAGGTCCGAAACCTCTAGCTTTGTATTTTTCCTTAGTGGTGACTTTTCTTCGTTCTCTTGTACTTGAAAATTATTTAATCAATGAAATCAGATTCTTCTTTACAGAGGCCCCCCCCTTTTTTTTTCTGTATTCTTTTCCTTCTCTTTTGTCTTCTTGTACTAATTTGAGTCGTGGTGCTTTTGTCTCTCAATGACAGTGCCCTGCTGAAGCTCTTCCCCTACCACAGGGGATTCCCCTGAAGTCGATGATCCAAGACCTCAGAAGGAAAGTTCATCAGTTGACGAAGAAATCCAAGAAGCTGGAAGATGAACTTCATCGACTGAGGAAGAGCCATTCGGAAGTCACTGCGGAGGCTATTCGCTTTTAGGACCTCCACAGAAAGGGTCTCATGGAATACACTCGGAGGAAGGCCGACTTTGTGACGGAGCTTGAGGAACTTCGGAAACGTGCCAGCAACCGATCTTGGGCTCAGGCTTCCAAGATCAGCTCCCTTGAAGTCGAGCTGGCGGCCGCAGAGGAGAAGATCGGCCAGTTGGAAGAGAGATCGTCAAGGCTCATAATCCAAGCCGACCGCAATCGAGACTGGTCGAAGAAGTTCGACGACCTTCAAAAGCAGCTGCAGGATGCTAAGGCGAACTACAATGCCTATTGAGTCGGCTGGAGCGGGCAAGAAGAGGACTACCGAAGGAAGCTCCAGACGGTGACCGATGAAGTTGCCCACCTTCGGAGGTAGTTGTCTGAGAGAGTCCAGCTTGCCTCTGCACAAGGCTCCGATGAGATCTGCTCCTTGAGGGGGACCATGGCAGAACTGTTTGTGGCCCTTGGGCGGGAAGAGGCCGAACTGCAATGGCTGAAGATTCAGCTGGTCCATAAGCAGCAGGCGGTCAAAGATGCCAAGGTGGAGTCCGAGGTCCTGAGGAAGAGGCTTCAAGAGTCGGAGAGTGAGAGCCAGCGGTTCCACCAGATGTACCGGGATATGCTGCTGAGAAAGATGGAACTAGAGAAAGAAGTCGAAAACTTAAAGTAATCCCTAATAAGGATCGAAACCGAGAACTCGAAGTCGGAAAAAGCTGGGCTTCCTTAGAGCTCGTTTCTTTTTTTTTTTTTTGTCTTTCATCCTTCCATGCATTCTTTTTCTTTTCTTGTCATTTCTCTTTTTGGCCTTCAAGGCTTTATAATGTATACTTCACTAATGAAATGAAAAGAAAATTTTCCATTACCTTGTCCATTCTGGTATTGAGTTGTCATTTACCGAACTTCTTTTGTCTTTTGTCTTGTTCGACGCCGTCGTTGTTTGAAGATTTCCGATCGCCGCCGTGTTGATTTGTCTTTTCTGTTCATGACCGTAGGTTTTTTTGAGGCCATTTGAGTTTGACACTTCCTCCCGGTGCTCGAGCTTGGGGATTCAAACTTCTCGTTACTTTGACGAAGTCGATTTCTCCTCGGCCTATGTTGAGTTTCCCTCTTAGTATCCTTCCTCGTTGAGATGAGGTCCCTTGGGTCTTTAATGCAGCTTGTTTTTCACTTATCGCTGGTGTAGTACATCGCTTTTCCTTTTCATCTCCCCCTCTCTTTTTTTTTTTGTGTTCGAGTGAGGGTTTTTTCTCTACTCTTAACGGGGTCGTGAGAGCATAGAGGAGCCATTGAGGAGGCTTTCCTCCTCATCCGGTCTTGATCGACCGGATCTTTGTTTGTGTTAGGACGAGGTTCTCCTTTTATTCCCGACAGTCAATTTCAGCTCACGTTAGGATGAGGTTCTCCTTCTGTTCCTAACAGGGCTGTGGAGGCACGTAAAGGCCGCTGCAAGGTCCTCTCCCCCTATTCGATCTTTAAGTAACCGAGCCTTCAATTTTACTCATGTTACGACGAGATTCTCCTCCTGTTCCTAACAAGGCTGTGGGGGCACATAAGGGCCATTGCGTGGGCCTCTCCCCCCATCCGATCTTTAAGTAACCGGGCCTTCAACTTTGCTCATGTTAGGATGAGGTTCTCCTCTTGTTCCTAACAAGGCTGTAGGGGCACATAAGAGCCGTTGTGAGGGCTTCTCCCCCCGCCCAGTCTTTAAGTAACCGGACCTTCGACTTTGCTCATGTTCGGATGAGGTTCTCCTCCTGTTCCTAACAAGGCTATGGGGGCACATAAGGGCCGTTGTGAGAGCCTTTCCCCCCATCCAGTCTTTAAGTAACCGGACCTTCGACTTTGCTCATATTAGGATGAGGTTCTCCTCCTGTTCCTAATAAGGCTGTGGGGGTACATAAGGGCCATTGCGAGGGCCTCTCTCCCCGTCCGGTCTTTAAGTAACCGAGCCTTCGACTTTGCTCATGTTAGGATGAGGTTTTCCTCCTGTTCTTAACATGCTTAATTTCGACTGAATGAGGGAGTTACTTCCTGTCGTTATAAGCTCATGTTAAAAAGATAAATATGCAAATATAAAACTTTTATTTAAGATAAAGCTATTGGTAATACATTCGCAGATTTTTCGAATCTTATACCCGCGAAAGGTCTGCTCCCCATCGGGGTCCTCTTGAGATGGAGTTGATAATCCCAATCGGAGGCCGATCTTCAGGCTGCTCCTCCCTCCTTGGCAGCTCCGGCTGTAGCAGGGCCCTAGGCCGGTCTTCCCTACCTTCAGGTCGGCGTCGAATGAATCTATCGAGCCGGCCTCATCTGATGAGCTCCTCAATCTCATCTCGAAGCTGAATACACTCCTCCGTGTCATGGCCGTGGTCACGATGATAGAGGCAGAACTTGTTATGATTGTGCTTCCCGAGGTGTGTGTCCTTTCCAGCATTGGCAGCTGTTCCCTAACCTCCATCAGCACTTGAGTTTTCGATGTGTTGAGAGGGGCATAGCTGTGGAATCTTCCCGGGGGAGAGCTCCACCGAACTCTGTGGTCCGAGCTCCTCTGCCCATGAGCCCGGGGAGGAGTCTGGACATGCTTGTGTCCGGAGGGAGTTCGAGAATGTGGCCGAGCTTCACTCGATCCTTTTTCAACTGCGGGCTTGCTGGAGTTCCCCACCTGCCACTGCTTCGCGGCCTCCTCGTCCTTCATCTTGAAGGCTTCTTCTGCTCGGGCATATCCTTCGGCCCGAGCCAGCAAATCAGCAAAGACCCTGGGATATTTCTTTTTCAGGGAAAATAGAAGATCATTCTTTTGAAGATCTTTGCTGAAAGGCCTTTGAAAGCTAAGACGGGACCTCAGATCTGGTTGACCACCTGGAGGCCTTCCGAATTGGGGGAGCTTGAAGTTTGGTAGGATCGCTGCATGATCATTTGAGAGAAAGGAGGGTCAGTACAGATGTCTTCACCATAAGCGAGGGGAGCGTGGCGGAGCTCTTCGATCCACCGATTCATCTCCTAGAGCCTTCGATCCAGGAGGTCCTCTCGACTGCGAGTCTCGAAGGTCTTCTGGTAGAGTGGAGGTAGGGATCCTCCGGTAGTGAAATCGTGATCAGATTGAGGGATCTCCACCCTCGGATTCCCCTTTCCGAGGAAGACAGGGCGACTAGCCCAAGTGGCCTGCCCTACTGTCAGATTTTGGAACTCTGACGATGCTCTTTCCAACCGCACTAATGCCTGCGACTGTTGCTGCTGCTGCTGCATGGCCTGCACTGCTTCAGTGAGGCCTCTAACCTGCTGAACCAGCAGGTCAAACTGCTCCATGCCGACCGCCGTTGTCGGAGGAGAAGGAGGAGCCTGGAAAACTAGAGGTGAGGCCGGAGCTTGAGATTTGACCGTGGAGGCCGTGGATCGCCTAGTGGATGCATTTCGGGGAGGCATCAGGTGGAGATCTAGTAGGAGAAGGAGAAGAGGATGTCGGAGAAGATGACCGGAGGCAGTCCCATTGAGCACTCCTTTAAGAACAAGTATACTACGAAGACACAAGCCGCCCTTCCTCTAGCGCCAATTCTGTTGGTGCATAATTCCGCCGAAGCTAGAGTTGCTGGAGTTGAGATGACCGCGGCCGCTGTCTAGACCTGCAAGGAAAGTCTAAACCGAAGTTGGGGATGCTCCGGCAAGACCCTCCGACGCTCAAGTCAGTACTCTGCTTCAACAGAAATGGAGTGCTCGAGTGAGAATTTTAGCAGAGTTTCGTGATAGAGTTTAGAGAAGAACGTATCTGGGGGTCTCTTTTTATAGACAGAAAGCGTAATTGATTGACAGCGACGTTTGTAACTGCCTGGTAGTGGGCTGTTCAGAGCCGCGCGGAGTTTGTTATGGAAAGTAGTGGCGTCAGGGATCGTTCAGAGCCACGTGGAGTTTGTTACTGAGAGTGGAGTGGTGTCCATTGTCGTGACTTGCCAGAGAGTGGTAGAGCTCGGAGAGTGGAGTGGTGTCCGTTGTCGCGACTTGTTGTAGAAGCTCGGTCAAAGATCGGTTGTCGTGGGAGCTTGAAGTAGCGACCTGACCGGTGGATCCTATCCCATCGTAAAAGCTCATCTGGGATCCATCCACTGTAGGAGCTCGGCTGAAGTTTGCCTGTAATAAAAGTTCGAAAAAAATTCGTTTACAGTAGAGGCTCGAATGGAATTTACTTACAGTAGATATTCAGAGTAGACCGCCTGCAGTAGGAGTTTAGCTCTCGCAGGGGCTCGATTGGAATTCGGAAGGCAGTCGACCACCGTAGAAACTTGGATGGAGTCTGGTTACTATAGAAATCTTGTTGTTGGAGAAACTTGGATATTGATGAAGTCCGGAAAAAGTTCGGAGTAGGGTCGTCCGCGATCGGAAGAAGTTTGGAATGGATTCGGAGAATAGTTGATCACTGTAGAAGGTTGGCTGATAGTGAAGCCTAGAGGGCCTTTGGAACGGCCTGGTAGATGAATGGAGAAGCTCATTGTCGGAGAAGTCTGGAAGCTCGGATGGTCGAGGGGGTTCAGAGAGACGCCACACAAGGTTGGAAGCCGAAAAAACTCTGGAAGGGTCGGTCTTTTACAAACTTCGACCGGGAGGTATTTTATACCCAACAGAATCCAATTTAATTAGATTTGATCCAAAACTTAATGCTCAATCAAATTAAGTTAATTAGTAATCTAATTACTAATCAATCCTCCTATCATTTATCAACAATTAGTGAATTGATTTACTACAACTTTTGCATAGGATTAATCATCAATCGAATTGACTGTTTTACTCTAGAACGATTTTTAATTGTTCATCAATTATATGATCAGTCAGAAACTTTATTTGAGTGCGATCCCATAGGTTCAAACCTATGTTGGTAGTATGAGAACAATCTTTCTATACCAATCAAAGTGACTATCTAATAATGATACCCGACGTCCGGATAGGTTGAAAGATTGCAAAGCATCATTCAAGAATCTATTGACATATGGTTACCGTATAATTCATTTCTTTGACCTAAATGCTCAAGATGACTTCGGGTTTAACTGTCAACCCTGGTATGGTCATCCACATTGTATTTCAATTTTTAAAATCTATCACATGGATTACTGAATTGAAACACACTAATATATTAACTCTTACTTATTTGGAGGGGTCAATTCGATCTTGACTCACACACCGACTTTGCAAGTACCTGACCGTGCTCAAAAATCTTTTATCACTGAATAAAAAATTCACAGTCTGGTGCTAAAGCATAGTGAGTTGTTTGCAAGTCACTGTGGTGATCTTAGGTTGGAGAGACACTTATACCCATATCCTCCATGACCTACTCTTGACAGTAGGTGCTCAGCAATTGATCACGTTCAGTGAGATGTACACTTATATCTCACTTGCATGCCATGCCAGTATCAAGGTTAAGAGGATAACTAATGTACATGGCATATAACGACCTATATTTAATATAGCTATCATCCTAATAATAGTATATCATTTGGTTGTAAACTTAAGATTTAAGGACTAAATAATACATCCTTCTATATCGAATCAAATAGTCCTAAAGACTTCATCACATAATAGGAATTCAAAATAAGATGTACACAGTGATGAAAAAATCAAATAATATTTATTAATTTAATAATTTATATATAATTATAATAATAAGTTCAACCATCAACAGGCTGACGATTGACTTTGGGATAATTTTCAATAGCTCCTACTTGGAGTAAAGCCAATCGGTACAGTATTATATATCCATCTTTGATTTGTAATCTTCAAACTCCTTGACACTGAGGACTTTTAGTAAATGGATCGGTCAGATTCTTCTTTTCATCGATCTTTTGAAGCTTGATGTCACCTCGATCCATGATCTTTCGGACTAGGTGGTAGCGGCATAAAATGTGCTTGGTTCACTGGTGTGACTTCGATTTTTTTGCCTGAGTAATGGTGCTAGTGCTGTCGTAGTACAACAAGATGGAGCCATCAAGAGAGGGTGCCACTTCGAGCTTATTGATGAACTTTGGCAACCACACAGCTTCCTTTGCAACATCGGATGCCGCGATATATTCTATCTCGCAAGTAGAGTCGGCCATAATGTGCTACTTGAAATTTTTCCAATAGATTGCTCCACCGTTCAGGGTATAAATATATCCTGACACGCTTTTGCTGTTGTCATGATCCAACCAAAAATTGGAGTCTGTAAACCTCATAAGTTTTAAGTCGAATTCTCCATAGATAAGCCATTGATCTTTAATTTTCTCAAATACTTAAGGATGATCTTTACGACCTTCTCATGATTTTCACTTGGATCAGACTAGTATCTGCTCACTACTCCTAGTGAGTGTACTACATCCGATCGTGTACATGTAATGCATACATAATAGATCTCATTGCCGAAGCATATGAAATTTTACTCAAGCGCTCTCTCTCTCGAGGAGTTATCAGACAATCACTCTTTGAGAGAAAAATTCTTTGGCCTATCAGAAGATAGCCTTTCTTGGAATTCTCCATGCTGAACTTTTTCATCACAATATCAATGTATGTCGACTGAAATAATCCAAGCAACCTTTTAGATCTATCTCTATAGATCTTCATCCCAAAGATAAAGGATGCTTTTCCTAAGTCCTTCATAGAGAACTGTGATGACAACCAAACTTTTATTCTCTGTGATGTAGGGATGTCATTCCCAATTAAGAGAATACCGTTGATATACAAAATAAAAAATACTATCACAGAGTTATTAACCCACCTATATATGCAGGATTTCTCTCCATTCTTAATGAAGCCATACGTTCTGATCACTTTATCAAAATACATGTTCCAACTCCGAGATGCCTATTTAAGTTCATAAATAGATCTCTGAAGCTTGCACACCTTAGACTCATCTGTAGATATGAAACCTTCAGGTTGTATCATATACACCTCTTCTTCTAGCTCTCTATTTAGGAAGACTGTTTTCACATCAATTTGCCAGATTTCATAGTCCAGATATGCTGCTATTGCAAGCATGATCCAGACTTAAGCATTACCACAGGAGAAAATATCTCATCATAATCAATACCATAATGCTGACGGTAATCTTTGATAACCAGATGAGCTTTATAGGTCTCCATCTTCCCGTCTGCACTCCTCTTTCTTTTTGAAGATCCACTTACACTTTATGAGTTTTATCATTTCAGATTTCATGGCTTCCAGCCACTTATCAGAGTCAGACCTTTGCATCGCATTCATATAGGTGATCGGATCCTAATTGTTCTCATTGAGTTCAACTGGATCCTCATCTTAGACTAAGAAACCATAGTATCTATCTGGTTGATGCGGTACTCTACCAAATCTCCTTAAAGATATTTTTACAATAGATTTCAGATTTGATCTAATTAAGTATAACTCTATGGGTTTACTAGATTGCATCAGTTCTTCTACTGATCCAACTTCATCAAGTTCAATCTTTGAAGCTTTAGTTCCTTCACCAAGGAACTCCTTTTCTAAAAAGACTGTCCTATTACTGATGAACACCTTCTGTTCATTAGTAAGATAGAAGTAATATCCCTTGGTCTCTTTTGGGTACCCTACAAATAGACACTTGTTAGATCTAGATCCGAGCTTGTTAGTTTTCAAACGTTTTACATAAGCCAGACATCCCCAAACTCTAAGGTGAGAGAGAGTGCTGACTTACGTCCTGTCCACATCTCATGTGGTGTTTTACTTATAAACTTACTCAGAACTTTATTTAAAATATAACAAGCTGACTTGAGTGCACATCCTCAAAAAGAGATCGGCAGACTTGCAAAGCCCATCATGGACCGAACCATATCAAACAGGGTTCGATTCCTCCTTTTCAATACACCATTATGTTGTGGTGTTTCAGGAGGATTCCATTATGAGAAAATCTTATTCTCTTCTAAGTATGTCAGAAACTCACTGGAGAGATATTTTTTTTCTCGATCGGATCAAAAAAATTTAATATTTTTTTAAATTTATTTCTCTACTTCATTACGGAATCATTTGAACATTTCAAACGATTCTGACTTATGTGTCATTAAGTAGACATGCCCATACCTCGATTGATCGTCTGTAAACATAATGAAATAATAATATCCACCTCTGGCACTAGTGTTCATCGATCTACATATATCAGTGTATATCAGACCTAGAACTTCACTGGCTTGCTCATTTTTTCAGTAAAAGATGACTTGATCAATTTTTTAAGAAGATAGAACTCACAGGTTGGGAGTGATTCACAATCACTGACTCTGAAGATTCCCTCTTGTGTTAACCTATTTTTCTATTCTTATTAATATGACCTAACCAACAATGCCAAAGATAGATATCGGAGACATCACTAATTCTAGAATATTTGCTGGACATGTACATTACACTAACAGATTGTAATAATATGTAAATACCATTGTTCAGCTATCCATTCATCACATTAACACCATTCATAATGATATTAAAATTATTTTTTTATTGAAATTTCATTGTACATGGCCAAAAGGCTTATAAAAATAATATTCAATAAAAAAGAAGGACAAAAGTGACATTCACTTAGAACAATTACATTGAACTTGAATACAAGCTTAATAATAGTCCCTAATGCTAGAACTGGAATTGGTCTTCCATTTTCAACATTAAGGAACCTTTCACTTTCTTCCTGCGGACCTGCAGACCCTGCAATGAATTGTAAATATTAAAAGGACTTCCGATATCTAATACCTAGATAGTAGAATCACAAATAGAAAAATTACAAGGTGTTATCATGTAATTACCTCATCCAGCAACAATTTACTTCTTTCTCGATCTATTCGGATCTAGGGGACAATGTATTAAGGATAATTCCTCTTTCAGTGCCCCTACTTCTTGCAGTAGAAGCATTCAGCCTAGCTCTAAACAGACTTGAATTTTTTGGTCTGACAGGGCTTGGGTGCCCAGTACTTTGCACCCTTTTCTTGTTCTTCTTATTTTTCTTCCTCTTCTTAAAGGGTCGACCTCTAGAAGAAGACCCTCCAACAATATTCACTTACTCCTTAGAGCTGGTGATCCTTTTCAAAGTTCTACAGTAACCCTAGCAAACCATGGTAGTTGACTGCAGGCTTTATCATTCGAAAATAAGTAAGAAAAGGAAGGTAGAACTTAGGCAGAGAGTTTAGAATAGCATCTTTCCCCAACTACTCATGTAGGAGAAAGCTGAGCTTGCTTAGGTGCTCAATCATCTCGATCATGTACAATACATAATCAATGACTGATGCTCTTTTCCTCATTCGAGCATGAAAATGATATATCTAGTCTTGTGCCTCTCAACATTATCGAATGTGCCAAAGGACTCGTTCAACATTGGCAACATGTCTTGTGGCAGAGTACTTTCGAAAGGATAGCTGAACTCATCATCCATTGCCGCCAGCATAATACAATGAACCGTAGTTCGATCGTTGAGCCACTTTTGACAAGTGTCTCAGACCATGCTACGTGCATTCGGAGCTGGCTCTTCGGGTGCCAGATCTATCAATACATACAAGATCCGTTCATGCTCCAAAATAATTTTGAGATTTCAATACCAGCTATCAAAATTTGATCCCATCAGTTTATCACTATCTAATAGTGATCGAAGCGACAAGGTAGTGGCCATAACTGCAAAAAAAAAATTAGAATCCAATCAGTATATGAATTGATTAAGCATAAAGATATGGATTTTAGTCTAAAGGTTCTCCCACTATTTTATTAGAATTGATAGACTCTACCTTCAATTCGAAGAATTACACTAATTTCTTAGTGGGTACTAGAATCCACATGGATGCACATGGGCCTAAGTGTGGCTCGACCAACCCTTGTGCACCCATGGGTAGGTTCTTAACTAATTATTTTATCAAATAATTTTTAGTATTCAATTTTACCCCAGGCACCTCTTTAGCAAGCATGTGGCGCCTTCACTTAAAAAGTTCTGGTTAGATCCAACTATTAACATGCCAAAATTTAGTACATCTAACAAACGAGTGACTAGGCCTAAGTGTAGCTTGGCCAACCTAACTATTATTAGAAAGATACAACTAAATCAACATATTATGAATGATAATTTTGACAGCCAGATGAGCACCAAGCGTGTGGCACCTCCAATGATCATCTAAACTGTTGGACTCATTATCATCCAACTTAATAAAAGGCTATGATCTAGTTATCACCATAACTATTTCATTTTTAAGGACCTAACAATTTTAGAGAATTTAATTAGTTGAATTAAGAGAAGATAAAAGACTTGACCAGTTAATCTTAATCCTCCCACTGACTTCACCATGTCAGATTAAAGAAGATTAGATAAAAGCTGGTCCAGCCAATCAGTCATAAATTCTCCCACTGACTTCACCAAGTCATGAAGAGAAGTCAAGATAAGTTGAACTACGGGCACCTAAATTAGTCATACTGATTTTCTAGTTAACATGGGTCAACTCTAATAATTAAGTGATCTAACCAAAACATGATTTACCTTGTTGGCCAAATAAGTGAGATCAGTGGGAGAGATATGTGATTAACTTGATATAGACTCAATCTATGTGAATAGCTCCCAATTAATGACCACCTATCAAAGCTGCCATACTTACCTTAGACACCAACTAGTTAGTTATTTTTAATTTGATCGAGTTATAGACTTGGATAAAACCATGGAGCTATGATCAAGGTCTATATTGGTCTAATCAAAGATATAGACTTGACCAACTACAACTATTGAAATTGATCAAGAGAAGAAATTGACCCAATCAGAATTAACTTATAATTAGATTTGATCAATTACTAGCATGATCCATTATCAATAATTTCTAACCCTAGGTCTAATCCAATTAAATGGACTTGACTCGAGCTAATCCATTAACCCATGAATTATGAAATTAATGCCTTAGATTTTTGATTCTCAAATTTAGATCGCTTAATTAATTCTCAATTAAGTTTTGGACTGACATGGGTTCGGGTTCGGTGTTTGAAAACTGTTCTCAATTTTGTAAAATATTTTTTACAATCAATCATCTAATGATCAAGACTCTAATTTTAGATCTAATATACATTATTTCAAATCTAAAATAAAATTTTAAAATTTTTTTCATTGTTCATCATCATTGAAAAGACTGTGCAGCACCCCTACATGCCATAAGAGATCCCATCGAATAGGTAAATAGGATTATGAAATCTTGATTTCTCCTATGATCGGATGGCTATGAGGATCTATCCAATCAGACTACTATACCCAGATTCAAAATTAAATATTTAGATCTAATCTAAATAATTAAAATTAGATTATATATAAAAAGTTTATGTCATAAGAAACCTTGCTCTGATACCATCTGATGGAAAAATGGATAGTTCAAAGCATGTAATTTTTAAATTTTAAAATGGAATAATAAAAGATTAAACATTTTAATCTTTTAAACATGCCTTAGATCAGATCTAAACTACTATTAAGAATCTATGATATAAAAAAATTACATATAAAATATGATATAAAACATAAAACAGCATCGATCACTTCAATGCTCTGAATATGATCTCATCTTTAAATCATATTGGTTGAGTTCAGAACTCATCACCTTTTTATAGATTGATGATCTCTGCTATTGGTAGGTGTGGTACGAAGCTCTCACTAATATCGAGCAGCTGCACAGGTCGTCCGACCTCTACAGATCATCCACTCGAAGCCCTGATCGGATCTTCCTTCACGGGAGTATTAGCTCGTGTCGAAGGCTCTGGATGGCTGATCCAAGCTCCATTCCTCAATTCTTTCAGACTCCTCCAGATTAGAAGATGAAGCTTTACGAGAAGGTGGTGGTGTAGAAGATTGGACAAGACTCTTTTTTGTATTTTCTTCTCACAAAACCTAGAGTTAAAACCCTAAAACCACACAGCTCACGCCCGAGAGGAAGAACACTTCCTCTGTTTCTCATGCACAGAAGCCCAACCTACTCTCAACTTTTCATGTCTCCACTCTAAGGTTTCTCACACCAATAATCACTCTTAATCTTATACAAAACTGATCTCCTTTTAAGGTTGGCATTCCATGGAAGATAAGGATAGAAAAGAGGTAGTTTCGGTTCAAATTCAAATATTGGTTGATCCTTATCACCAATTCAAATCAAATTTGAATTAAATTTTGAACCAAACTTTATCCTCACCTTATAAACTCAGAGAGAGATCAACCAACATTAGAATGGTAGAAAAAATCTCATGCAAAAATACTTTATGCATGGAGAAAGGTGGTGGCGTGAAGAGGAGAGTCCAACTCAATTTGGACTCTAAGTTTTTATTCAAATTCAAACAGATTTGAACTCAAATTTAAACTAACCAATTTCTAATACAACAAGAATCAGATGAGGATATAAAAAAGATTTTTGAGCATATACTTTTGTACATAAAAATATTTCTCATGAGAAGAATAAGTGGGCGTAGACAAAGGAGGTGCAAGGGATTCGAATTTAAATTATTTTCTCATCCAATCAGATTCTTAACCCAACCAAATTAGGTTAAACCCAATTAGACCACTAAATCTAATCTAATTAGATAACAAATAGCTTTAATTAAATCTTAATTAAATCAAAAATTAATAGAGCTCAAGTCCTAATCATATCGGAAATCAAATATCTTTAGCAATTAGGTCATTTCATAACCTAATCGGGTCAAACCAAATTGAATCCAATTCAATTAGATTTGATCCAAAACTCAATGCTCAATCAAATTGAGTTAATTAGTAATCTAATTATTAATCAATCCTCCTATAATTCATCAACAATTAGTGAATTGATTCATTATAATTTTTGCATAGCAATCTAATTGACTATTTTACCCTAGAATGATTCTTAATCGTTGATCAGCCATATGATCAGTCAGAAACTTCTTTTGAGTGTGACCCATAGGTTTGAACCTAAGCCGGTAGTATAAGAATAATTTTTCTATATCAATAAAAGTGACCATCTAGCAATGATACCCGACGTCCGGATAGGTCAAAAGGTTACTGTATAATTTACCCTTTTGACCCAAATGCCTAAGGTAACCTAGGGTTTAACTATCAACCCTGGTATGGTCATCCATATTATATTTCAATTTTCAAAATCTATCACATGGATTACCTCGGCCAAGGTTTTACTGAATTAAAATATACTGATACATTAACTCCTACTTATTTGGAGAGGTCAATTCTATGACTCACACACCGACTTCGCAAGTACTTGACTATGCCTAGAAACCTTTCATTACTGAATTAGAAATTCAGGTAGTCCGACTCCAAAGCACAGTGAGTTGCTTACAGGTCCCCATGGTGATCTTAGGTTGGAGAGACACTTATACCCATATTCTTTGTGAGCTACTCTTGACAGTAGAGTGCTCAGTAATTGGTCACATTTAGTGAGATGTACTCCTACGTCTCACTTGCATGCCATGCTAGTGTCTCCATACTTTTTGGTTAAGAGAACAATCAACGTACATGACACACAACGACCTATACTTGATAGAGCTATCGTCTTGATAATAGTATATCATTTGATCGTGAACTTAAGGTTTAAGGACTAAATGATATATTCTCCTATATCGAATCACATAGTCCTAAGGACTTCATCACATAACAGGAGTTCAAAATAAGATGTACACGGTGATGAAAAAATCAAGTAATATTTATTAATTTAACAATTCATATACAATTATAATAATAAGCTCAACCATCAATAGGCTAATGTTTGGCTTTGGGATACAATTCCCAACAACTCTCACTTGGACTAAAGCCAATCCGTATAGTATCGTATACTCATCTTTGATTTGTAGTTTTCGAACTTCTTGACACCGAGGGTTTTAGTAAATGGGTCAGTCAGGTTCTCCTTTCTGTTGATCTTCTGAAGCTCGACGTCATCTCAATCCACGATCTTCTGGACTAGGTAGTAGTGGGACAGAATTTGCTTGGTATGCTGATGGGACTTCGGCTCCTTTGCATGAGCATGGTGCTAGTGCTATCACACTACAACAAGATGGGGCTATCAAGAGAGAGTGCCACTCCGAACTCATTGATGAACTTCTATAACCACACGGCTTTCTTTGCAGCATTGGATGCCGCGATATATTCCACCTCGCAAGTAGAGTCAGCCACAGTGTGCTGCTTGAAACTTTTCCAGTAAATTGCTCCATCATTTAGGGTATAAATATATCCCGACATACTCTTGCTGTCGTCATTATCTGACTGAAAATTGGTGTATTTACACTATAAGTTTTTAGTTAGATTCTCCATAGATAAGCCATTGATCCTTAGTATTTTTCAAATACTTAAGGATGGTCTTTACGACCTTCCAGTGATTCTCATCTGGATCGGACTGGTATCTGCTCACTATTTCTAGTGAGTATACCACATCTGTTTGTGTACATATCTTGGCATACATAATAGATTCTGTTGGGTATAAAATACCCACAGCCGGAACCCACGGCGGAACCACCATCAGCAAGTGCAGCTCCGCCCGGACTCCTACGGGAGCCGGGCTCCGCCGACGACATCAGCGTAGCTCCGCCCAGACTCCTACGGGAGCCGGGCTCCGCCGCCATCAGCAAGTGCAGCTCCGCCCGGACTCCTACGGGAGCCGGGCTCCGCCGCCATCAGCAAGTGCAGCTCCGCCCGGACTCCTACGGGAGCCGGGCTCCGCCGCCATCAGCAAGTGCAGCTCCGCCCGGACTCCTACGGGAGCCGGGCTCCACCGCCATCAGCAAGTGCAGCTCCGCCCGGACTCCTACGGGAGCCGGGCTCCGCCGACGACATCAGCGCAGCTCCGCCCGGACTCCTACGGGAGCCAAGCTCCGCCGCCATCAGCGCAGCTCCGCCCGGACTCCTACGGGAGCCAGGCTCCGCCGCCATCAGCAAGTGCAGCTCCGCCCGGAATCCTACGGGAGCCGGGCTCCACCGACGACATCAGCGCAGCTCCGCCCGGACTCCTACGGGAGCCAGGCTCCGCCGCCATCAGCGCAGCTCCGCCCGGACTCCTACGGGAGCCAGGCTCCGCCGCCATCAGCAAGTGCAGCTCCGCCCGGACTCCTACGGGAGCCGGGCTCCACCGCCATCAGCAAGTGCAGCTCCGCAAGGACTCCTACGGGAGCCGGGCTCCGTCGCCATCAGCAAGTGCAGCTTCGCCCGGACTCCTACGGGAGCCGGGCTCCGCCGCCATCAGCAAGTGCAGCTCCGCCCGGACTCCTACGGGAGCCGGGCTCCACCGCCATCAGCAAGTGCAGCTCCGCCCGGACTCCTACGGGAGCCGGGCTCCGCCGCCATCAGCAAGTGCAGCTCCGCCCGGACTCCTACGGGAGCCGGGCTCCGCCGACGACATCAGCGCAGCTCCGCCCGGACTCCTACGGGAGCCAGGCTCCGCCGCCATCAGCGCAGCTCCGCCCGGACTCCTACGGGAGCCAGGCTCCGCCGCCATCAGCAAGTGCAGCTCCGCCCGGAATCCTACGGGAGCCGGGCTCCACCGACGACATCAGCGCAGCTCCGCCCGGACTCCTACGGGAGCCAGGCTCCGCCGCCATCAGCGCAGCTCCGCCCGGACTCCTACGGGAGCCAGGCTCCGCCGCCATCAGCAAGTGCAGCTCCGCCCGGACTCCTACGGGAGCCGGGCTCCGCCGCCATCAGCAAGTGCAGCTCCGCAAGGACTCCTACGGGAGCCGGGCTCCGCGCCATCAGCAAGTGCAGCTCCGCCCGGACTCCTACGGGAGCCGGGCTCCGTCCGCCATCAGCAAGTGCAGCTCCGCCCGGACTCCTACGGGAGCCGGGCTCCGCCGCCAACATCAAAACAGCTCTGCCCGGACTCCTACGGGAGCCGGGATCCGCTCCCAATATCAATTGCTGGTAAGCCCAATCCGGACTCCTATCAGAGCCGGACTTCACCCTTGACTTTGTTTGCAGCGCAGCTCCGCCCGGACTCCTACGGGAGCCGGGCTCCGCCGACGACATCAGCGCAGCTCCGCCCAGACTCCTACGGGAGCCGGGCTCCACCGACATCAGCAAGTGCAGCTCCGCCTGGACTCCTACGGGAGCCGGGCTCCACCGCCAACATCAAAACAGCTCTGCCCGGACTCCTACGGGAGCCGAGCTCCGCTCCCAACATCAATTGCTGGTAAGCTCAATCCGGACTCCTATCAGAGCCGGACTTCACCCTTGACTTTGTTTGCAGCGCAGCTCCGCCCGGACTCCTACGGAAGCCGGGCTCCACCGACGACATCAGCGCAGCTCCGCCCGGACTCCTACGGGAGCCGGGCTCCACCGACGACGGTTTCGACCATTGCCGAGCTTCAATCGACAGATCCACGCCCCCTAACAGGCCCTCAAAACGGCCGCGACACTGCTCCACCTCCTGTGGCGGACTCCACGCAGTATCATCATTCCTTGACAAGCCGCAGCTGCCATAGCCGCCCTGCTCCACTTCCTGTAGCAGACTCCGCACAGCTCCATTATCCCCCTGGCAGGCCACAGTAACGGCCACGAACCTGCTCCACCTCCTGCGACGGATACCATGCGATTCTCCTGACGACGGACGCCGCCCCACCCCTCATAACGAATTCCACGTGCCGAGTCGAGGTGATGCCTACGTGTCTGCTCCATTATCTTTCGCAATCAATTCCCCTGACCGTGGGCGGCCCACTACCAGGCGGTTACACCCGTCGCCGTCAGTCCGTTGCCTCCCCCGCCTATAAAAGGGGGGACTCAGATACGTTATTCTTTAAGCTCTTTTGCCTTATCTCAAAACTCTGCTAAATTCTCCGTTCGAGCACTCCATTCTTGTTGAGGCAGAGAACTGACTTGAGCGTCGGAGGGTCTTGCCGGAGCAACCCCACCTCCGGTTTAGACTTCCCTTGCAGGTCCCGACGGCGACCGCGGCTTCCTCAACTCCAGCTTCTCCGGCGCAGGCGGATTTTTGCACCAACAGGATTGGCGCTAGAGGAAGGGCCTGTGTCTTCGCAGCACCCTTGTTCTTGAAGGAGCGCTCAACGGAGCCACCTCCGGCCATCTCTCCGTCATCTACTCCTAATCCTCCCCCGCGAGATCGACACCCGATGCCTCCGCGCAGGGCGTCCACCCGGCGGTCCACGGCCTCCGCGGCCAGATCTCAGGCTCCGGCCTCCCCTCCCGTGTCTCAGCCAGCTCCTCCTCCCCCTCCAGCGACGGCGGTCGGCGCGGAGCAGTTTGACTTGCTGGCGCAGCAGGTCAAGGGCCTCGTTGAGGCCGTACAGGCGATGCAGCAGCAGCCGCCGCAGGCGTCATCGCATCCGGAAGGGGCATCTCCGGAGTGCCAGAACCCGACGGTGGGGCGGGCCACCTGGGCTAGCCGCCCCGTCCTTCCCGAGAAGGCGAATCCAAGGGTGGAGAGCCCTCAGTCGGACCACGACTCCACCCCTGGGAGATCCCTGCCTCCGTTCTGCCAAAGGACCCTCGAGACTCGAAGTCGAGAGGATTTCCTGGACCGGAGGAGGCTCCAGGAGATGAACCGGCGGATCGAAGAACTCCGCCATGCGCCTCCCGCTTACGGTGAGGATATCTGCACTGACCCTCCCTTCTCCCAAATGATTATGTAGGAACCGATCCCGCCGAATTTCAAGCTCCCCCAGTTTGAAAGCTACGACGGGACGTCGGACCCGGTGGGCCACCTGGAGGCCTTCCGAACTATGATGCTGCTTCATGGTGCCCCCGACGCCATCTTGTGCCGGGCTTTCCCGTCTACTTTGAAGGGAGCAGCAAGAAACTGGTACTCGGCACTGAAGCCGGGTACCATCTTCTCCTTCGACCAAATGAGCCACCAATTCGTGGCCCATTTTGTCAGCAGCCGACGTCCCCGGAAAGGTTCGGAGTCCCTCATCAACATCAAGCAGAGGGAAGGGGAGTCCATACGGGCCTACATCAACCGCTTCAACATCGCGGCGTTGGATGTCCGAAACTTGGACCAGTCGGTTGCCATGGCCGCCCTGAAAGGTGGCCTTCAGAAGAATGATCTCTTGTACTCCCTGGAGAAGTACCCCAGGGATTTTGCTGATCTGCTGGCTCGGGCTGAAGGATACGCCCGAGCGGAAGAGGCCTCAAAATGAAGGATGAAGAGACTGCGAGGGAGCGCCAGGTGGGAGATTCTGGCAAGCCCGCAGTTGAGAAGAGGCCAAGGGAAGCCCGGCCTCGCTCCCGATCCCCTCCTGGGCACAAGCGCGCCCATACTCCACCCCGGGCACGCAGGCAGAGAAGCCCGGACAACAGGTTTCGGCGGGGTTCCCCGCCAGGGAAGTTCCGCAGCTACGCCCCCCTCAACGCCTCGAAGGCCCAGGTACTGATGGAGGTCAGGGAGCTGATCCCTAGGCCGGAGAGGATGCGCACGCACCCCGGGAAGCGCAACCCCAACAAGTTCTACCTCTACCACCGCGACCACGGCCACGACACCGAAGAGTGCATCCAGCTCCAGGATGAGATCGAGGAGCTCATCCGGCGAGGTCGGCTCGACAGATTCATCCGCCGCAGGCCTGAGGGCAGAGGAGACCGGCCAAGAGCCCTCCCACCGCCCGAACCACAGAAGAGGGAGGAGCAGCCAGGGGACCGGCCTCCTATCGGGACCATCGACTCCATCGCCGGAGGGCCTCAAGGAGGAGCGGGAGAACTGTAAATGTATTGCTTACTGTTTCGTTTTGAATCTACTTTTCTTTCTAGCTAACGCACTCCTCCTGCTTAACGCGGATGTATTATGACTGGATATGACCTCTCCAAAAAACAACGGCCATGTCAGGAACAGGAGGAGAACCTCGTCCTGACATGAGCAAAGTCAAAGGCCCGGTTCTTTTAGACCGGATGGGGGGAGAGGCCTTACAACGCCCTAATGTGCCCCCACAGCCCTGTTAGGGATAGGAGGAAAACCTCGCCCTAACTTGAGCAAAGTCAAAGGCCCGGTTCTTTTAGACCGGATGGGGGGAGAGGCCTTACAACGCCCTAATATGCCCCCACAGCCCTGTTAGGGACAGGAGGAAAACCTCGCCCTAACTTGAGCAAAGTCAAAGGCCCGGTTCTTTTAGACCGGATGGGGGGAGAGGCCTTACAACGCCCTAATGTGCCCCCACAGCCCTGTTAGGGACAGGAGGAAAACCTCGCCCTAACTTGAGCAAAGTCAAAGGCCCGGTTCTTTTAGACCGGATGGGGGGAGAGGCCTTGCAACACCCTAATGTGCCCCCATAGCCATGTCAGGAACAGGAGGAGAACCTCATCCTGACATGAGCAAAGTTGAAGGCCCGGTTCTTTTAGACCAGAGGGGGGAGAGGCCTTACAGCGCCCTAACGCGTCCCCACAAGCCAGGCTGATAACGAGAACCTCGCGCCGGCTCAAGCAAAATGGAAGACCCGGACTCCTACGGGAGCCGGGTTCCGCCGCAAAGGTAAACTCCACCCGGACTCCTACGGGAGCCGGGTTCCGCCGCCAGAAAAGCTCCACCCGGACTCCTACGGGAGCCGGGTTCCGCCGCCAGAAAGCTCCACCCGGACTCCTACGGGAGCCGGGTTCCTCCGCAAAGGTAAACTCCACCCGGACTCCTACGGAGCCGGGTTCCGCCGCCAGAAAAGCTCCACCCGGACTCCTACGGGAGCCGGGTTCCTCCGCAAAGGTAAACTCCACCCGGACTCCTACGGGACCGGGTTCCGCCGCCAGAAAAGCTCCACCCGGACTCCTACGGGAGCCGGGTTCCGCCGCCAAGGTAAAGCTTCACCCGGACTCCTACGGGAGCCGGGTTCCGCCGCCAGGTAAAGCTTCACCCGGACTCCTACAGGCTGGGTTCCGCCGCCAAGATAAAGCTTCACCCGGACTCCTACGGGAGCCGGGTTCCGCCGCCAGGTAAAGCTTCACCCGGATTCCTACGGGAGCCGGGTTCCGTCGCCAAGGTAAAGCTTCACCCGGACTCCTACGGGAGCCGGGTTCCGCCGCCAGGTAAAGCTTCACCCGGACTCCTATGGGAGCCGGGTTCCGCCGCCACGGTAAACTTTACCCGGACTCCTACGAGAGCCGGTTTCCGCCCCCAAGAAAGACTTAGCCCGGGCTCCTAAGAAAGCCGGGCTCCATCCGCCACTTCGCCAGCAAGGGTTAAAAACGGTGGCGAGGCTCGGCCACATGACGAGATCGGATGGAAGGGAAGAGCCCTTTCCCACGACGACCTCTAAGCCGAACAGGCCAAACAACGAGAAAGGGTCAGCGAACGACAATATTAATGCTACGCGCGGACAAGGTAACACAAAATGCCTTTTTCTCATTTCCGATATATGCACTACAGGGCCAGGACGGCCAGAAAAAGAGGAACAAAACGACAAGAAAAAAAAGGGGGGGCAGCTACAAAAAGGGGGTGACTACAAAAGAACTCTAAGGAGGTCCTGCTCCCTCTAACATAGGGTGATCACCTCCATCCCCCGACCAGGACTGCCTCAGGGTCTCCACCATTTCCTCTAGTTCTTCCTTCTTTTGCAGCATATCCTGGAGCGCCTGACGAAGTCGCCGGCTTTCAGCCTCCGCTTCCCGATGCCACTTCCGCAAAACTTCGGCCTCCGCCTCTGCGTCCGCGACGGCCTTCCGCTCAAGTCCCAGTTGGATTTTTACTTGTTGAAGCTCAGCTGTCTTCTCCCCAAGGGAGACAGAAATCCCTTCGACAGAGCCTCTCAGGGCTTGGAGCTCTTCGTTATCTTGGGCGTTAGCAAGCTGCGCCCTAGTAACCAACTGCCTCTGGAAACGGACTACCTCGTCCGCCGCTCGACGGAATCTCCCCTTGTGCTCCTCTACCTGTCGGCGCCAGCTGGCCCGCTGCACATCGTGGCTCATCTCGGCATCTTGAAGCTGCTTCTGGAGGTCGGAAACTTTTTGTGACCATATCTGCTCATCCCGCGCTGTGAGCCGGGGTGAGTTCCCTTCCAGCTGGCCGATCCTCCTCTTGGCAGCCGACAGCTCCACTTTAAGAGCGCTGATCCTGGCTTCTTGAGCCCAAGTTCGGTCGCTAGCGCTCTTCGTGCATTCTTCGAGCTCCTTCGCAAAGTTCGCCTTCCTCTGGCTGTAGTCCATGATCGCCTTCACTTGGAGACTCCTGAAGTGGGCGGCCTCAGCGGCGGCCTCGAAATAGCATTTTTTCGCCTGACGGAGCTCGCCCTCCAACTTTTTCAACTTCTTCGTCAGGTGGAGGACCTCCTTTTTTAGCCGTTGGATAGTTGACTTCAGCGGGACCCCCAGGGGCAAGGGAAGTGCTTCGGCAGGACGCTGCCAGCGGAAGATGCAAACGTCAGAGACCAACTCTTTACAAGAAGAAAGGCAGAAAAGAAGAAGCAGGGGGAAGGAAAGGTCATCCACAATAAGAAGTTCGACTTTATTGATTAATTTTGAAGACAAGCAGAAGGGAAATATGGCGACAAAAGAAAGATACAAGATCGGAGGTCTCAGACCTCGGGGGCAGGGGGTGGAGAGCTCGGCGCGGGGGGCGCGGCTGCGACGGCGGCGGACGGAGGGGCGGCCTCGTCGTCAGACTCCTCCAAAAATCCGAGATCAAGGTCGGGATATCTGCTGGCCATCCTCTCTCGGCAGAGCTCGAACCCCTTGGTGAATGCCTCCAGGCTGAACTGGACGTTCAGCTCCCTCATCTCCGCGGAGGTCTTGAACTCCTCCACTGCAAGGGTCCTGGCCTCCGAGACCAGAACCGGAGTTTGCTCGGCCAGATGGGCGACTTCGGCCTCCGCCTTCCTTGTCGATTCCTCCAAACTTCGCCTCTCCTCCTCCCGGACTCGCCTTTCCTCTTCCTGGTCTTGTCTCTCTCTCTCTCCAGAGCCTCCCGGAGGGCGGCCACCTCGGCCGTCTTCGCTTGAAGACGAGCAACCTCGTCTTAACAGCGCTCCTCCGCCCGAAGAAGATCCCTTCTCATGCGGCCTGACGCCTCAACATAGGCGAAGAGCTGGTGCCCGATCTGCAAAGACAGATAGAGAATTACAACAAGGACCGAGCAACTGAGCAAGTAAAAATCCGCTTACCTCAAGGAAGGACCCCAAGGTGTCCCAGGCCCGCTGCTCGGGATCGGCGTGGTCGATCCTCTCCACGACATCGGACAGGATGCAACCATCGAGCAGCCGGTGGATTAGGGCCTTGTCGTTGAAGGGGTTCTTCGATCCCCCCTCGGAGCAGACGGACTCGTCTGCAGCGGCTCGGTGGCTGCTCGGCCTGCGGGCCACCGATTTTCTCCTCCTCCCCGCGGCAGGCGCCTCTGCGGGGCGGACCTCCGGAATGGGGACCCCAGTCGGTGGGCTCCCTAGGGGAGCCCCGGGGGCCGCTGGCTCGGCATCCGAAGGAATGTCGATCGCCGGTGTCGCCTGGACGGGCGCGGCCAAGCTCGTCTCCTCCACCCTGGCCCTCTTCGCCGAGCCGGAAGTCGTCGCGCCCTTCCTTTTCTGGGTTCTCATGGCCTTGGCGAGCATCCGTGTGGCTTCGACGTCCATTGCTAAAAAAAAAAAAAAAAAAAAAAATGGGAAAAAAAAGAAGAAGGAAAAAGCAGCACCAATCAGTCCTAAAAAAAAAAAAAAAAAAAAAAAAAAAAGAAAAAAAAGAAGAAGAGAAAAAGAAAAGAAGAGAAGAAGAAGAAAGAGAAAAGTGGAAAAAGGAGAGAGAAAGGAAGAGAGGGAAGAAGAAGACAAGAAAAGAAAAGATGTATACTTGCTGGATCTTGAGGGCTCAGGCCGATGTTGAAGAGAAGCGGCTCCCTCAGTAGATTTGGAAGGGAAGGAGCGGGGTAACTCAGGAGCTTCTGGGCGGCCTGAAGGTCGTCCTCTCCCAGGCCGGGAGCCCGACGGACGGAATCCCTCAGAGACCCCCAAGGGGGTAGGCACAATTCCAGGGTCGGGCAGTAAATGAAGAGAAATTTCCCCTTCCAGTTGTGAATCGAAGAAGGGGCGCCCTTCAGCAACCCCTTCTTACCGAACTGGGGGGAGAAGTACCACCAATCCTTCGCTGAAGGATGGCGTTTGAAAGTGTAGAAATGTCTGAACAGGGAGAGGGAAGGCTGGACCTCGGCTATGTGACAGAGGGAGAGAAACCCTATCAAAAACCTAAAGGAATTCGGGGTGACAGAAGCGAGGGAAATATCTAAGAAACGAAAGAAGGCGGCAACAAAAGCTGGAAGCGGAAGCCGGAGTCCGGCACGGAATGCCTCCTGGTACAAACAGAAGTGACCAGGAGGGGGAGCGCTGGCCCGGTCGGAGGGGCCAGGAAGCTCCAGATTGTACTCTGAAGGGACCCCGTACCGAGCCCTTATCAGGAGAAGTTCGTCCGGAGTCGGCGAACAAGGAATAGCGCCCGGTGCGAAGATCGGGCGAGACCCTGCCCCAAACGCGGGTTCGTCCGCAGAGACAGGGGCCTGGGGGTTTGAAGCAGAAGAACTCCCAGAACTTACGGGGGCAGAAGAATCGGAAGACATTTTTTTTTGGGGGAGAACCTAAAGGGCCCTAGAAATGTAAGCCGAGAAAGGAGGGGGACGCCGGAAGTCAACTCAGGAGAGGACACGAAAGAAGAGGAAGGAGGAGAGGACCCTAAGCGGTAAGAAGGAGAAGGTGGGCACTAACCTATCTTGCTCTGGGGGCTTGGGGAGCGAGGAACGGAAGGCGCCTACGGCTCGAGAGGGCGTTCGCTAGAGCAGACTCTCGGGAAGATGACAGACGCCGGCAAGAAATCAGAAGCAGAGTGGGACGCCTGAAAGGGGGGAGGACGGGTTTAAATAGACCCTGGGATCCGGTGCCATAATGATCTCGAATCCCTCCAGGCCAGTCCGCATCCGACATGTGTCCCACTCCCCGTGGCAGACGGCTGAAGGCGGCTGGCGGTTGGCAGGGCCATAATTGCACCGTACCTAGGCCAGTGTACCTGCGGGGTCTTCGAAGCGTCCCCTCGTACCGCCCCAATTCGAAAAGACTCCAGCACGCGCTCATTTAATGCCAAAATATCTGGGAGCGGTGGGGCATGGGATTCGAAGGGACGGTTCCGACTGTACTTCTGTGTACTTCCTTCATTTGAAATTCAAAACTCGGATGTAGGGGGACTGGTGTTGGGTATAAAATACCCACAGCCGGAACCCACGGCGGAACCACCATCAGCAAGTGCAGCTCCGCCCGGACTCCTACGGGAGCCGGGCTCTGTCGACGACATCAGCGCAGCTCCGCCCTGACTCCTACGGGAGCCGGGCTCCGCCGCCATCAGCAAGTGCAGCTCTGCCCAGACTCCTACGGGAGCCGGGCTCCACCGCCATCAGCAAGTGCAGCTCCGCCCGGACTCCTACGGGAGCCGGGCTCCACCGCCATCAGCAAGTGCAGCTCCGCCCGGACTCCTACGGGAGCCGGGCTCCACCGCCATCAGCAAGTGCAGCTCCGCCCGGACTCCTACGGGAGCCGGGCTCCACCGCCATCAGCAAGTGCAGCTCCGCCCGGACTCCTACGGGAGCTGGGCTCCGCCGATGACATCAGCGCAGCTCCGCCCGGACTCCTACGGGAGCCAGGCTCCGCCGCCATCAGCGTAGCTCCGCCCGGACTCCTACGGGAGCCAAGCTCCGCCGCCATCAGCAAGTGCAGCTCCGCCCGGACTCCTACGGGAGCCGGGCTCCGCCGCCATCAGCAAGTGCAGCTCCGCCCGGACTCCTACGGGAGCCGGGCTCCGCCGCCATCAGCAAGTGCAGCTCCGCCCGGACTCCTACGGGAGCCGGGCTCCGCCGCCAACATCAAAACAGCTCTGCCCGGACTCCTACGGGAGCCGGGCTCCGCTCCCAATATCAATTGCTGGTAAGCCCAATCCGGACTCCTATCAGAGCCGGACTTCACCCTTTACTTTGTTTGCAGCGCAGCTCCGCCCGGACTCCTACGGGAGCCGGGCTCCGCCGACGACATCAGTGCAGCTCCGCCCAGACTCCTACGGGAGCCGGGCTCCACCGACATCAGCAAGTGCAGCTCCGCCCGGACTCCTACGGGAGCCAGGCTCCGCCGCCAACATCAAAACAGCTCTGCCCGGACTCCTACGGGAGCCGGGCTCCGCTCCCAACATCAATTGCTGGTAAGCTCAATCTGGACTCTTATCAGAGCCGGACTTCACCCTTGACTTTGTTTGCAGCGCAGCTCCGCCCGGACTCCTACGGAAGCCGGGCTCCGCCGACAACATCAGCGCAGCTCCGCCCGTACTCCTACGGGAGCCGGGCTCCACCGACGACGGTTTCGACCATTGTCGAGCTTCAATCGACAGATCCACGCCCCCTGACAGGCCCTCAAAACGACCGCGACACTGCTCCACCTCCTGTGGCGGACTCCACGCAGTATCATCATTCCCTGACAAGCCGCAGCTGCCATAGCCGCCCTGCTCCACTTCCTGTAGCGGACTCCGCATAGCTCCATTATCCCCCTGGCAGGCCACAGTAACGGCCACGAACCTGCTCCACCTCCTGCGATGGATACCATGCGATTCTCCTGACGACGGACGCCGCCCCACCCCTCATAACGGATTCCACTTGGCGAGTCGAGGTGATGCCCACGTGTCTGCTCCATTATCTTTCGCAATCAATTCCCCTGACCGTGGGCGGCCCACTACCAGGCGGTTACACCCGTCGCCGTCAGTCCGTTGCCTCCCCCGCCTATAAAAGGGGGGACTCAGATACGTTATTCTTTAAGCTCTTTTGCCTTATCTCAAAACTCTGCTAAATTCTCCGTTCGAGCACTCCATTCTTGTTGAGGCAGAGAACTGACTTGAGCGTCGGAGGGTCTTGCCGGAGCAACCCCACCTCCGGTTTAGACTTCCCTTGCAGGTCCCGGCGGCGACCGCGGCTTCCTCAACTCCAGCTTCTCCGGCGCAGGCGGATTTTTGCACCAACAGATTCTATTGTCGAAGCATATGGAATTCTACTCATACGCTCTCTCTTGAGGAGTTGTCGGATAATCACTCTTCGAGAGAGAAATTCTTTGGCCTATCGGAAGATAGTCCTTTTTGAAATTCTTCATACTGAACCTTTTCAGCACAGTATCAATGTACATCGATTGGGTAATCCAAACAATCTTTTAGATCTATCTCTATAGATCTTCATCCTAAGGGTGAAGGATGCTTCTTCCAAGTCATTCATGGAGAACTGTGATGACAACCAAACATTTATTTCCTATAATGCAGGGATGTCATTTCCGATTAAGAGAATGTCATCAATATACAAAATAAGAAATACTATCACAGAGTTATTAACACACTTGTATATGCAGGATTTCTCTCCATTCTTAATGAAGCCATATGTTCTGATCCCCTTATCAAAATGCATGTTCTAACTTCGAGATGCCTGCTTAAGTCCATAGATGGACCTCTGAAGCTTGCACACCTTAGACTCATCTATGGATATGAAACCTTCAGGCTGTATCATATACATCTCTTCTTCTAGCTCTCCATTTAGGAAAGCTGTTTTCACATCTATTTATCAGATTTTATAGTCCAGATATGCTGCTATCGCAAGCATGATCTGAATAGACTTGAACATTGCTATAGGAGAAAATATCTCATCATAATCAATACCATAACACTAACGATAACACTTGATAATCAGACAGACTTTATAGGTCTCTAACTTTCTGTCTGCACCCGTTTTTCTTTTGAAGATCCACTTACACCCTATGAGTTTTATTCCTTCTGGTGGGTCAATCAATGTCCATACATTATTGACTTTCATGGATTCCATTTTAGATTTCATAGCTTCCAGCCACTTATCAGAGTCAGACCTCTGCATCGTATCCATATAGGTGATCGGATCCTCATTGTTCTCATCGAGTTCAATTGGATCTCTATCCTGGATTAAGAAACTATAGTATCTATCTGGATGATGCGATACTCTATCGGATCTCCTTAAAAATATTTCTACAATAGGTATCGGATTTGATCTAATCAAGTCTATGGGTTTACTAGATTGTGTCGGTTCTTCTACCGATCAAACTTCATCAAGTTCAATCTTTGAGGTATTAGTTCCTTCACCAAGAAATTTTTCTAAAAAGATTGCCCTATTACTAACGAACACCTTCTGTTCATCAGTAAAGTATTAATCCCTTGATCTCTTTTGAGTATCCTACAAATAGACACTTGTCAGATCTAGGTCCAAGCTTGTCAGTTTTCAGACATTTGACATAAGCCGAACATCCCCAAATTCGAGTGCTGGCTTATATCCTGTCCATATCTCATATAGTGTTTTACTTACAGACTTACTCAAAACTTTATTTAAAATATAACAAGCTAACTCGAGTGCATATCATCGAAAAGAGATCGGCAAACTTGCAAAGCCCATCATGGACCGAACCATGTCTAACAGGGTTTGATTCTTCCTTTTCGATACACCATTATGCTGTGGTGTTCTAAGAGGGGTCCATTGTGAGAGAATTTTATTCTCTTCTAAGTATGTCAAAAACTCACTGGAGAGGTATTCTCCTCCTCGGTTAGACCAAAGAGTTTTAATACTCTTTCCAATTTATTTCTCTACTTCATTATGGAATCATTTGAACATTTCAAATGATTCTGACTTATGTGTCATTAAGTAGACGTGCCCATACCTCAATAGATCATCTGTAAATATAATAAAATAATAATATCCATCTCTGATATTAGTATTCATAGGTCTATATACATCAGTATGTATCAGACCTAAAACTTCATTGGCTCGCTCACTTTTTCTAGTAAAAGATGACTTGATCAATTTTTTAAGAAGACAAGACTCACAGGTTGGGAGTGATTCACAATCACTGACTTCGAGGATTTTCTTTTGTGTCAATGTATTTATTTTGTTCTTGTTAACATGACCTAACCTACAATGCCAAAGGTAGATGTCGAAGATATCGCTAATTCTAGGGCATTTGCTAGACGTGTACATTATACTAACAGGTTGTGACAATATGTAAATACCATTATTCAGCTATCTATTCATTACATTAATCCCATTCATAATGATATTAAAATTATTTTTTTTTACGAAAATTTCGTAACTGTACATGGCCAAAAGGCCTACAGAAATAATATTCAATAAAAAGGAAGGACAAAAGTGACATTCACTTAGAACAATTACATTGGATTTGAATACAAGCTTAAAGTCCCTAATGCTAGAACTGGAACTGATCTTCCATCTCCAATATTAAAGAATCTTTTGCCTTCTTCAAATCTTCTACTGACTTGTAGACCTTGCAATGAATTGCAAATATTAAAAAGACTTCCAATATCTAATATCCAGGTAGTAGAATCATAAATTGAGAAATTATAAGGTGTTATCATATAATTACTTTGTCCAATAACAACTTGCTTCTTTCTCAGCCTGTTTCGATCCATGGGGCAATGTATTAAGGACAATTCTTCTTCCTGTGTCCCTGCTTCATGCAGTAGAAGTATTCTGCCTGACTTTGGTCGGACTTGAATTTCTTAGTCTGATAGGGCTTGGGTACCCCAGCACTTTGCATATTTTTCTTATTCTTCTTATTCTTCTTCCCTTTCTTAAAGGATCGACGTTCAGAAAAAGACCCTCCAACAACATTCACCGACTCCTTATGGAACTGGTGATTTTTATTAAAGTTCTACAGCAACCTCAGAAAAGTGTGGTAGTTGACTGCAAGCTTTGTCATTCGAAAATGAGTAAAAAAAGGAAGGTAGGACTGAGGCAAAGAGTTCAGAATAGTATCTTTCTCCAACTGCTCATACAGGAGAAAGTCGAGCTTGCTTAGGTGCTCAATCATCTTGATCATGTATAATACATGATCAGTGACTGATGCTCCTTCCCTCATTTGAGCATTGAAGATGGCACAACTAGTTTTATGCCTCTCAATATCATCGGGTGTGCCTCAAGACTCGTTCAACATTTGCAACATGTCCTATGGCAGAACATTCTCGAAATGATGGCTGAACTCATCATTCATTGCCGCCAGCATAATACAATGAATCATAGTTTGATCGTTGAGCCACTTCTGATAAGTGTCTTTGATCGTGCTACGTGCATTTGGAGCTGACTCTTTAGATGTCAGATCTGTCAACACATATAAGATCCATTCGTGTTCCAGGATAATTTTGAGCTTTCGATACCAGCTATAGAAATTTGGTTCCATCAGTTTATCACTATCTAATAGTGATTGAAGCGACAAGGTGGTGGCCATAACTGCAAAAGAAAAATCAGAACCCAATTAATATATGAATTGATTAAACCTAAAGATATGGTTTTAGTCTAAAGGTTCTTCTACTATTTTATTCGAATTGATAGCTTCTACCTTCAATTCGAAGAATTATACTAATTTCTTAATAGGTACTAGAATCAACATGGACTACACATGGGCTAGAGTGTGGCTCAGCCAACCTTGTGCACCCATGGGTAGGTTCTTAACCAATTATTTCACAAATAATTTTTAGTATTCAATTTTGCTCCAGATTCTTCTTCAGCAGGCATGTGGTGCCACCACTGAAAATTTTGATTAGATCCAACCATTAACATACTAGAATTTAGTATATCTAATAAACGTGTGACCAAGTCCAAGTATGGTTCGACCAATCTGACCATTATTAAAAAGACAACTAAATCAATATATTATGAATGGTAATTCTGATAGCCAAATGAGCACTAGGCGTGTGGCACCTCCAATGATTATCTAAACTGTTGGACTCATTATCACCCTACTTAATAGGAGACTATAATCTAGTTATCACCATAACTATTTTATTTTTAGGGACCTAATAATTTTAGAAGATTTAATTAGTTGAATTAAGAGAAGAGAAAAGACTTGACTTGTTAATCTTAATCTTCCCACTGACTTCATCAAGTTAGATTAAAGAAGATTAGGCAAAAGTCAGTCCAGCCATCCAGTCATAAATCCTCTCACTAACTTCATCAAGTTATGAAGAGGACTCAAGATAAGTTGAACTAGGGGTACCTAAATCAGTCATACTGATTTTCTAGCTAGCATGGGTCAACTCCAATCATTAAGTAATCTAACCAAAACATGATTTACCATGTTAGCCAAGTAAGTGAGATTGGTGGGAGGGATATGTCATTAACTCGATATAGACTCAATCTATGTGAGTAGCTCCTAATTAATGACTACCTATTAAAGCTGCCATACTTACTTTAGATACCAACTGGTTAGTCATTTTCAATTTGATTAACTTATAGACTTGGATTCGACCATGGACCTACGATCAAAGTCTATATTGGTCTAATTAAAAATATGGACTTGACCAACTATAACTATTGAAATTAATCAAGAAAAGAAATTGACCCAGTCAGAATTAACTTTAAATTAGATTTGATCAATTACTAACATGGTCTATTATCAATGATTTCTATCCCTAGGTCTAACCCTATTAAATGGACTTGACTCGAGCTAACCCATTAACTCATGAATTATGAAATTAATGCCTTAGATCTTAGATACTCAAATCTATATCGCTTAATTCTCAATTAAGTTTTAGGTTGATATGGGTTCGGGTTCGGTGTTTGAAAATAACTTTTAATTTTATAAAATATTTTTTACAATCAATCATCTGAAGATCAAGACTCTAACTTTAAATTTAATATATATTATTTCAGATTTAAAATAAAATTTTAAAAGTTTTTTTATTATTCATCAGCTTGAAAAAGACTGTGCAGCACTCCTACACGTCATAAGAGGTCCCATCGAATGGGTAAATAGGATTGTGAAATCTTGATTTCTCCTATGACCGTATGGCTATGAAGATTTATCCAATTAGATTACTATACTACTCAGATTCAAAATTAATTATTTAGATCTAATCTAAATAATTAAAATCAGATTATATGCAAAAAGTTTATGTCACAAGAAATCTTACTCTGATACCATCTAATGGAAAAATAGATAGTTCAAAGCATGTACTTTTTAAATTTTTTAACGAAATAATAAAAGATTAAACACTTTAATCTTCTAAACATATTTTAGATCAAATCTAAACTACTATTAAGGATCTATAATATAAAAAATTTATATATAAAATATGATATAAAATAGAAAACTGCATCGATCACATCGATGTCCTGAATCTGATCTAATCTTTAGATCATATCGTTTGAGTTCAGAAAAACTCATCATCTTTTCATGAGTTGATGATCTTCATTGTTGGTAGGCATGGTACGAAGATCTCGTTGATACCGAGCAGTCACACATATCGTTCAGCCTCTATAGATCATCCACTCGAAGCTCTGATCGGATCTTCCTTCGCGGGAGTGCTAGCATGTATCGAAGGCTCTAGATGGATGATCCAAGTTCCTTTTTTTACATCTTTCAGACTCCTTCGGATCAAAAGATGAAGCTTCACAAGGAGGTAGTGGTGTGAAAGATTGGACAAGACTCACTCTTGTATTTTTTTCTCACAAACCTAGAGTTGAAACCCTAGAACCCACAGCTCACGCCCGAGAGGAAGAACACTTCCTCTATTTCTCATGCACAGAAGCCTAATCCACTCTCAACTTTTTACATCCCTACTCTAAGGTTTTTCATGCCAAAAATCACTCTTAATCTCATACAAAACTGATCTCCTTTAAGGTTGGTGTCCTATGGAAGATAAGGATAAGAAAGAGATAGTTTCAATTCAAATTCAAATATTGGTTGATCTTTATCATCATTTGTTGGCTGACACATTATATATTTTCAGAGCCTAAATTTGTACTTGTAATACTTTCATTATAAATAAAAGGTTTTTTCTTTTCAATCATGCTTATGTGTCCATGATTTGTCCTAAAAATTAACAAAAATGATTTTTGTATATTCTTTAAAGAGTTAAGAATTTGAGATATACATTAATTAGTGGTTAATTTCTAAATGCTTCCGATCAAGGAATCATCACGGAGGATAGTGATCAATCCATTTGAGCTCGATGCATGGCTCACCTTCTTTGTGGGCAGATGAGTCTTGGCTCTGTAGTGTAGAGACACTGGGGTGAAGGTGTGGTGGTTGTTAGAGAACAACTTTCACTGAGCATGACGAACATGAGAACCACATGGATGTCTACTCACTCGTCAGTGGTCTTCTCGAAGCTGCAGTGGTATGAGTAGTCCTGTAGAGATATTGGCTATTCATAGTGAGGCTATTGAGTTTGACTGCATATTCCCTTGGTCCCTAACCATTCGGATTCTTGCTGTGTATGTTAGCTTTAGTACATTCAGGTTCGTTGTTTGGAGTAGGATGAACCAAGATGGAATTTATCGACCTTAGTAGAAAAAGAGAAGTCCTATGTAATTTACAAGATTGAGTTCTAAAAGTCTTTGGATCACATCGATGATCCTGAATCTGATATAAAACAGAAAACTGCATCGATCAAATCGATGCCCTAAATCTGATCTAACCTTTTAGATCATATCAGTTGAGTTCAGAACTCATCACCTTTTCATGGGTATTGCTGGTAGGCATGGTACAAAGCTCTCACTGATGCCGAGCAACCACACAGATCATTCGACCTCTACAGATCATCCACTCAAAGTTCTGATCGGATTTTCCTTCATGGGAGTGTTAGCATGCATCGAAGGCTTTGGATGGCTGATTCAAGCTCCTTTCTTTGGATCTCCCGGACTCCTTCAGATTAGAAGATGAAGCTTTATGAGGAGGTGTGGTGTGGAAGATTGGACAAGACTCACTCTTGTATTTTCTTCTCACAAACCTAGAGTTGAAACCCTAGAACCCACAGCTCACGCCCGAGAGGAAGAACGCTTCCTCTGTTTCTCACGCACGGAAGCCCAATTCACTCTCAACTTTTTACATCCCCACTCTTAGTTTTCTCATGCCAAAAATCACTCTTAATCTCATACAAAATTGATCCCCTTTAAGGTTGGCATCCCATGGAAGATGAAGATAAGAAAGAGGTAGTTTCAATTCCAATTCAAATATTGGTTGATCTTTATCACCAATTGTTTGCTGACACATTATGTATTTTCATGACTTAAATTTGTACTTGTAATACTTTCATTATAAATAAAGGGCTTTTTCTTTCCAATCATGCTTTTGTGTCCATGATTTGTCCTAGTAATTAACAAAGATGATTTTTGTATATTCTTAAAGAGTTAAGAATTTGAGACATACATTAATTAGTGGTTAATTTCTAAATGCTCCCGATCAAAGAATCATCACGGAGGATAGTGATCAATCTATTTGAGATCGGTGCACGGTTCACCTCCCTTGTGGGTAGATGAGTCATGGGTCTGCAGTATAGAGACACTGGGGTGAAGGTGCCGGTAGTTGTTAGAGAACAACTTGCACTGAGTATGACCAACACGAGAACTACATGGATGTCTACTCACTCGTCAGTGATCTTCTCGATACTGCAGTGGTATGAGTGGTCTTTTTACCTACGATGATATTGGCTATTCGCAGTGAGGCTACTTTTGTCTCCATATTCTCTTGGTCCCTAGCCATTCGGATCTTTGCTGTATATGTTGGCTTCAGTAGGTTCAGATTCGCTGTTTGAAGTAGGGTGCACCTAGATAAAATTTATCGACCTTGGTAGAAAAGAAAAAGTCCTATGTGATTTGCGAGATTGAGTTCAGAAAGTCTTTGGATCACATCGATGATTCTGAATCTGACATAAAATAAAAAACTGCATCGATCACATCGATGCCCTGATCTGATCTAACCTTTAGATCATATTGGTTGAGCTAAGAACTCATCATCCTTTCATGGATCGATGATCTTCATTGCCGGTAGGTATGGTACGAAGCTCTCACTGATGTCGAATAGCCACACAGATCATTCAGCCTCTATAGATCATCCACTCGAAGCCCTGATCGGATCTTCCTTCACGGGAGTGCTAGCATGCATCAAGGCTCTGGATGGCTGATCCAAGCTCCTTTCTTTGGATCTTCCAGACTCCTTCGGATTAGAAGATAAAGCTTTATGAGGAGGTAGTGGTGTGGAAGATTGGACAACACTCACTTTTGTATTTTCTTCTCACAAACCTAGAGTTGAAACCCTAGAACCCACAGCTCATACTCGAGAAGAAGAACGCTTCCTCTGTTTCTCACGCATGGAAGCCCAATCCACTGTCAACTTTTTACATCCCCACTCTAAGTTTTCTCATGCCAAAAATCACTCTTAATCTCATACAAAAACTGATCCCCTTTAAGGTTAGCATCCCATGGAAGATAAGGATAATAAGAAAGAGGTAGTTTTGATTCAAATTCAAATATTGGTTGATCTTTATCACCAATTGTTGGCTGATACATTATATATTTTCAGGACCTAAATTTATACTTATAATACTTTCATTATAAATAAAGGGCTTTTTCTTTCCAATCATGCTTATGTGTCCATGATTTGTCCTAGAAATTAATAAAGATAATTTTTGTATATTCTTAAAGAGTTTAGAATTTGAGATATACATTAATTAGTGGTTAATTTCTTTCTTAATGCTCTCGATCAAGAGATCATCACGGAGGATAGTGATCAATCCATTTGAGATCGGTGCACGGTTCACCTCCCTTGTGGGTAGATGAGTCTTAGATCTGTAGTGTAGAGATACTGGGGTGAAGGTGTAGGTGGTTGTTAGAGAATATCTTGTACTGAGCATGACCAATACGAGAACCACATGGATGTCTACTCACTCATCAGTGATCTTCTCGATGCTGCAGTGGTATGAGTGGTTTTTCTTACGGTGATATTGGCTATTCGCAGTGAGACTACTGAGTTTGACTACACGTTCCCTTGGTCCCTAGCCATTTGGATTCTTGCTGTGTATATTGGCTTCAGTAGATTCTGGTTCGCTGTTTGGAGTAGGATGCACCTAGATGAAATTTATCGACCTTGGTAGAAAAGTAGAAGTCCTATGTGATTTGCGAGATTGAGTTCAGAAAGTCTTTAGCTAAAGCAAGTATGAATACTGAAAAAAAGCTTCTATGGGATTCACAAATGAACTCTAGTCGAGCCAATCTTACATAAGACTAACGATGAGGTTTGACGAGTTCTCCATGACCTCCGTCAAGTCAGGACTCATGATAGAAGGACTAAATCATATGATAACTATGCCTAGGGGTTCATATTTTCATTCTACTGAGTCGCCACTATATACTGCTAAGTGTCACTGGTGGATTGTGAGATTCATCGGGCATCATCTTGATGATCGATGGCCCTCGAAGGATAGAATTGAAAATATTCCAATTCATCAAAAAGAGTTTCGATGATATTATGATAGAGATCACAATATATCTCACTACCAGATAGAATGGATCCTATGGGGTCACACATTAAGGGATTTAATCTCGAATTTGCTAATTAGGCTTATGAAGTTCCAATTGGATTAAGATTTATTTGAAACTCTATTAGGTTTATGAGAATCATGCTAGCACATGGTTAAACATAATTCTTTTCAGAACTTTGATTTGATCAAGTCTATAGAACCTAACCTAAATTTATTTGGATTTAATTGGACTCTCAATTATAAGTCTAAGCGAATTTAATTAAGTCAATTAGTTGGCATAATTATCCTAACATTATCTCTTTCATATCTCCTAATTATCTCTAAGTATGCATGTGAAATAGATGGAAGAATGGGTGACGTAATTTTTTTTTTTGAAAATTATTGAGCACCATATCCTAGAGGGGCCCACCCCCTCTTATATGTCATGGCATGAAGGAAAGAGGGTGGGGTCCATGTCCCATCTCTTATGATTGGAGATCCTTTTGTGGGGTGCCAAGAGTTGGCATCCCAACCACCTGACATGCATTCCATGGATGGCTATTGCACATGCTTAAAAGGGTCCATTAATTACCTTTTATATCTGATTTTATTTAGCATAAATCATATTTAAAAAGTAGAGAATTCTTATGAGATAAGGATCTATCTTTTTAAGATAACAGGGTTCCTAATATGTGTCAAGGCTTATGTCTATTTAAAGGGAGGTCTCTAGGGTTTCTTAGTATTTTTTTTTCATCAAAAAAACCTTCTCTCTCTCCATCCCCACACCTCCTCTCTCTCATATTCTTCCTTTTCATGCTCGAAGGTTGGGTGTTCTCTCTTCCACATGCCTAGAAGGAGTTCTGGTGACTTAGAGATCAAAGATTGAGGAGAAGAAGAAGGCTGCAAATCAAGGAGTTGATCTCTCAGTTAAGATCAAAAGAGTTGATCAGAGTCCTCAAGGCCAAAGTTCTTCTTGAGAAGAAAAATCTTCTACGAGAGGAAAAGTTCGAGATTGATCCCGGTGGATACTCATAGAGGCTGGACATGTGTGCGGCTCCATCTTTTACGAATCTGAGATCATCTGAAGCGGTGAATTTCTATTTGCGCAAAGGTAATGTGATATGATCTCATATTTTTCTTAAATTTTAGATTAATTATATGTGCTTTCTTCTGGGCTTGGGTAGGTTTAGATCTGGTATCTTACATGTGGGCTTAAAGGGTTTAACTCAATTTATTTTTTGCTACATATTTTCAAAATTTTAAAATCTACACATACTGCCTACCCTGTTTTCTATCAGATAAAGATAAGAAAGAGGTAGTTTCGATTCAAATTCAAATGTTGGTTGATCTTTATCACTAATTCAAATCAAATTTGAATTAAATTTTGAACCAAACTTTATCCTCAGCTTATGAACTCAGAGAGGGGTCGACCAACATCAGAATAGTGTAAAAAATCTCTTGCAAAAATACTTTATGCATGGAGAAAGGTGGTGGCGTGAAGAGGAGAGTCCAACTCAATTTGGACTCTAGGTTTTCATTTAAATTCAAACTTATTTGAACTCAAATTTAAACCAACTAATTCTTAATTCAAAAAGAATCAGATGAGAATATAGAAAAGGTTTCTGAGTATGAGAAAAATCATATAAAAATATTTCTCATGTGAAGAATAAGAGGGCGTAAAGAAAGGAGGTGCAAGGGATTCGAATTCGAATTATTTTCTCGTCCAATTAGATTCTTAACCCAACCACATTAAATTAAATCTAATTAGATCATTAAATCTAATCTAATTAGATAGTGAATAGCTTCAATTAAATTTTAATCAAATTAAAAATTAATCGATCTCAAGTCCTGATCATATCAAGAATCGAACACCCTTAGCGACTAGTCATCTCATAACCTAATCGGATCAAACCAAATTGAATCTAATTCAATTAGATTTGATCTAAAACTCCATGCTCAATCAAATTGAGTTAATTAATAATCTAATTACTAATCAATCTTTCTATAATTCATCAACAATTAGCAAATTGATTTATTGCAACTTTCACATAGGGTTAATCATCAATCGAATTGACTGTTTTATCCTAGAACGATTCTTAATCGTTGATTAACCATATGATTAGTCAGAAATTTTTTTTGAGTGTGACCCCATAGGTTCGAACCTAAGTTAGTGGTATAAGAATAATCTTTCTATACCAATCAAAGTGACAATCTAGCAATGATATCTAATGTTTGGATAGATCGAAAGATTGTAAAGTGTTATTCAAGAACCTATTGGTATATGGTTACCATATAATTCATCTTCTTGATCTAAATATTCAAGATGACCTAGGATTTAATTGTCAATCCTGGTATAGTTATCCATATTATATTTTAATTTTTAAAATCCATCACATGGATTACCTCGGTCAAGATTTTACTGAATTGAAATACACTGATACATTAATTTATACTTATTTAGACTGGTCAATTCTATCTTGACTCACATACTAACTTTGCAAGTACTTGACTATACCCAAAAATCTTTTATTGTTGAATAAAAAATTTAGGCAGTCCGGCACCAAAGCACAGTGAGTTGCTTGCAAGTTATCTGGATGATCTCAGGTCGAAGGGACACTTATACCCATATCCTTCGTGAGCTACTCTTTGACAGCAGAGTGCTCAGCAATTGATCACATTCAGTGAGATGTACTCCTATATCTTACTTGCATGCCATGCTATTGTTTTCACACCCCTTGGTTAAGTGGACAACCAACGTACATGGCACACAATGATCTATATTTGATATAGCTATCATCCTAATAATAATATATCATTTGGTTGTGAACTTAAGGTTTAAGAACTAAATGATATATCCTCCTATATCAAATCAAATAGTCCTAAGAATTTCATCACATAACAGGAGTTCAAAATAAAATGTACACAGTGATGAAAAAACTAAATAATATTTATTAATTCAATAATTTATACACAATTATAATAATAAGCTCAACCATCAACAGGCTGATGATTGACTTCATGATACAATTTCTAATACTACAGATATGTGTTATAGAGTTCATAGGCAGTTGGGATGAACATTTGCCATTAATGAAATTTGTTTACAACAATGGCTATCACTCTAGCATAGGTGTGGCACCATATGAGGCTTTATATTGTAGAAAATGCAGAACTCTAGTGTGTTGGGATAAAGAAGGGGAAAGAAAACTCTAAGATCCAGAAATAGTGTAGATCATAACTGATCAAATCAAATTAATCAGGAAAAATTTTAAGGCAGCACAAAACCAATAGAAAAACTATATAGATCCAAAACACAGAGATGTAGTTTTCAGTGTGGGTGATAAGGTATTTTTTAAAGTTTCTTCTTGAAAAGGTATATTACGGTTTGAAAAATGAGGGAAGTTGAGTTCAAGATATATCGGATCATATAAAATAACAGAGCATATGGAGCCAGTTGCATATCAGTTGGCACTATCATCAGAACTTTCTTAGATTCTCAATGTGTTTCATATTTCCATGTTATGAAAGTGCATCTCAAGTCCATCACATATTTTGTAGTCCAGAATAGTTGAATTGAAAGAAAATTTAACTTATCCAGAAGAACCAGTGCAGATTTTAAGTAGAGAAAAGAAATAGTTGCATTTGCGAATCATACCATTAGTTAAAGTTTTATGACAAAATCATAATACAGAAGAAGCTACATGAGAAAGAGAAGATGAAATAAAAAGCAAATATCCACATCTATTTTAGATTAAATGTAATAGAATTTCGAGATGAAATTTTTTTTAATAAGGGGAGAAATGTGACATCTCGAATAGTGAATGTAGTGACAATGAAGCTTGCACTCGCATTTAGAATTCACCTATATTTATGGCATAGCATTTTATTCATAATACATTTGAGCATTTGAAATTTAATTGATTAGTATTAGTAAAGTATAAATTTGTTTGATATTTGAGGAAGAAAGTAATTAAGAAATCAAATTGATAATAGTGATATTGAAGTTAATTTTTTATGATTATATAATATTTATTTTGAGAGATAATTTGGGAATTTTGAGTGGTTATTGAGCAAAGAATAAGCTGATAATTTTTAGGATATTTTGGATATGTAAATATTTTTTTATTTTTATTTTATTTTGGTGGAAAGGTTGTGGTGAGTTGGCTCCAAATTCAGGCGAGCTCGGTTGCAAGATGACAATAAAAATGAAGTGGGTCCCAGATATTCTATGTTTTGATTTAAAAAGGGTTCTTAAGGGGGTTAACTCAGTAGTTTCAAAACATAAAGAAATAGGCTGAAATTCTTTTTAGCAACACCTCAGCAACTACATTAATTGTTGGCTTTCTATGGGATTGACATGCGGCAAGCTGCTCAATTATTTTAATTCAGTCCTAAGCCTTACCTACTGATTTCTTTCTACTGCTAATTTAATTCTGTTAGAAAATCAGGTAGGCAGCATGTGTTGATTTCAAAACTTTGAAAAATAAACAGCTGAAAACAAAATGAGTTAAATCCTTTTAACCCCACATGCTAAATAATAGATCTAAACCTATCCAAGCCTAGAGAATGCACATATTATCAATCTGAAATTTAAAAAAAAATTATAAAATCAAATCTCATTACTTTTGCATAGATAGAAATTCATCGCTTTTAATGATCTAGGATTTATAGAAGTTTGAGCAGCACACGTGTCCGACCTCTACGGGTATCCACCAGGATCGATCTCGAATTTTTTCTTCTCGTATGAGATTCTTCTTTTCAAGAAGAACCTTGGCCTTGAAGACTTTGATCAACTCCTTTAATCTTAACTACGACATTAACTCCTTGATCCACAGCCTTCTTCTTCTTCTCTTCGATCTTTGATCTTTAAGTCATCAGAACTTCTTCTAGGCATATGAAAGAGAGAGCACCCAATTTTTGCACATGGAAAGAAAGAAAATGTTGAGAGGAGGCATGGAGATGGAGAGAGAGAGAGAGAGTTTTGTTGATCAAAAATTCATTTTAGAGACCACCCTTTATATTTAGACGCTGTCTTGACATATCTCAGGAATCCTATCAACTTAAAAAGGTAGATTCTTATCTCATAAAAATTCTCTACCTTTAAAATCTGATTTATGTCAAATAAAATCAGATATAAATGGTAATTAATCAGTCCTTTTAAATATGTACAACAGGCATTCATAGAATACATGTCAGGTGGTTGGGGTGCCAACTCTTGGCGCCCCTCAAAGGGTCTCTCTCTCCTCCATGCTATGACACATAAGAGGGGGTGGGCCCCTCTAGGATAGGGCACCCAATAATTTTCAAAAAGAAAAAGATGCGCCATATATTCTTCCATCTATTCCATATGCATACTTAGAGATAATTAGAAGATAAAGAAGAGATAATGTTAGGATAATTATACCAACTAATTGACTTAATCAAATCATCTTAGGCTCACAATTAAGAGCTCAATTAAATCCAAATAAATTTAGATTAGGTTCAAGGCTATGGACTTGATCAAATTAAAGTCCCGAGAAGAATTAGGTTTAATAGTGTGCTAGCATGGTTCTCATAAACCTAATAGGATTTCAATAAATCCTAACCCAATTGGAACTTCATAAGCCCAATTGGTAAATTCAAGATAAATCTCTTAATGTATGACCCCATAGGTTTCATTTTATATGGTAGTGAGATATATTGTGATCTCTATCACAATATCATCGAAACTCTTTTTGATAGATTAGAATATTTTCAATTCTACCCTTCGAGGGCCATCGATCATCAAGATGACATCTGATGAGTCTCATAATCCACCAGTGATATGTAGCAGTATATAATAGTAACCCAGTAGAATGAAAGTATAAATCTCTAGATGTAGTTATCATATAATTTAGTCCTTTTATCATGAGTTCCGACTTGACGGAGGTCATGGAGAGCTCGTTAAACCCCATTATTAGTCATATTCTAGATTGGCTCGACTCGAGTTCATTTGTGAATCCCGTGAAAACTCTTTTCTAGTATTCACACTTGCTTTGACTAAAAACTTTCTAAACTTAATCTCACAAATCGCATAGAACTTTTTCTTTTCTATCAAGGTCAATAGATCCCATCTAGGTGCATCATACTCCAAACAACAAACCAGAACCTACTGAAGCCAACATATACAGCAAGGACCCAAATGGCTAGAGACCAAGGGAACGTGCAGTCAAACCAGTAGCCTCGCTGCGAATAGCCAATGATATCGCAAGTCAAAAGACCACTCACACCACTGCAGCATCGAGAAGACTACTGACGAGTAGGCATCCATGTAGTTCTCATGTTGGTTATGTTCAATACAAATTGTTCTCTAACAACCACCTGCACCTTCACCCCAATGTCTCTACACTGCAGACCCGAGACTCATCTGCCTACAAGGAAGGTGAACCATGGATCAATCTCAAATGGATTAATTACTGTCCTTCGTGACGATCCTTTGATCAGGAGCATTTAGAAATTAACCACTAATTAATATATATCTCAAATTTTTAATTCTTTAAAAATATACAAAAACCATCTTTGTTAATTTTTAGGACAAATCATAGACACATAAACATGATTGAAATGAAAAAATCTTTATTGATAATAAAAAGATTACAAGTACAAGTATCAGCCCTAGAATTTACATAATGAGACGGCTAACAATTATCTTCTATGGTACAAATTCAACAAACTCCCACTTGATCTAAAGCCAATTGGCTAAGACCCATCTTCTCAAGGTAAGCTTCGGTCTTCTGCTAACTGAGAGGCTTGGTCAGTGGGTCTACCACATTCAGCACGGAGTTGACTCTCCATACATCGACGAGCTTCTTCTCGAGGTATTCGCATATGATGTGAAACTGTTGCTCTATGTGCTTGGATTTCTAGTAAGACTTGGGCTCCTTTGTGATAGTTATAGCACTATTGTTGTCGCAGTGCAGTGCAGTGCAATGGCATCTGATGGTATGACACTTAGCTCTGCAATGAACTTCTTGAACTAAAAGGCTTCCTTAGCAGCTTCAGAGGCGGCGATGTACTCAGCTTCTATGGTCGAATCTGTAATGATCGGCTGCTTGAAACTCTTCCAGCTAATCGTACCACCATTACATAAGAAGATACACCCTGATGTAGATTTTCTATCATCGACATCAATCATAAAGTCTGAATTGGTATATCTCTTAACTTTCAACTTCGATCGTCCACCAAAGACCAACATCAAATCCTTAGTCTTTCTCAAGTACTTAAGAATGTTTTTAACAGCAATCTAGTGTTCTTCACTTAGCTTCGCCTGATATCTACTCGTGACACTCACAGTAAGTGCTATATCAGGGCGTGTACATAACATGACATACATGAGACTCCCTATTGCCGAAGCATAAGGGATTTTGCTCATGTGCTGGATCTCCTCAGGTGTGTCAGGGCACATCTTCTTGGAGAGATGAATGCCATGTCTAAGGGGCAAAAGACCCCTTTTGGAGTTTTCCATACTGAACCTCTTCAGCACCTCCTCTATGTATATATGCTGTGAGAGTCATATCATTCTCTTGGATCTATCTCTATAGACCTTTATACCAAGAATGTAGGAAGCTTATCCTAGGTCTTTCATGGTGAACTCTTTCGACAACCATACTTTGACTGACATCAGCATGAGAATATCATTCCCAATCAGAAGGATGTTATCCACGTACAATATGAGGATGTGATAGTGCTCCCACTGATCATTTTGTACATGCACAGTTCATCCTCATTTTTGATGAAATCAAACATTTTGATCACATCATTGAAGCAAGTGTTCCAACATCGAGATGCTTGCTTGCAAACCTTGTGATCACTATCACTGGACGTGAAACCCAGAGGCTGCTCCTTATAGATATCTTTTTCAAGATATCCATTTAGGAAGGCAGTCTTCACATCCATCTTTCAGATTTCATAATCATAAAAAGCTGCTATGGCAAGTAGAGTACAGATAGATTTCAGCATGGCTACAGATGAAAAAGTTTCATGATAGTCGATGCCTTCACATTGACTATAATTTTTTGCGACTAGCCTTGCCTTATAGGTCTCTACCTTACCATCTGATCCAATCTTCCTTTTGTAAATTCATTTGCACCCAATAGGTACAATACCTTCAGATGGATCTACTAAAGACCAAACCTGGTTAGAATGTTTAGAGTCAATTTTTGATTTCATCGTATCCATCTATTTCTCGGAGTCTACATCTAACATTGCCTCATCGTAGGTTTTGGGATCATTCCTAATATCCCTATCTCCTACAAAGAATATTTTCTCTAAATCCTCTGTAAGAATACCTAAGTATCTTTCAGGAGGATGGAAGACTATATTTGATTTACGAGGTGGAGGAGATATCACATTTACTGGCTCATTATTGGGTCAAGTCTTTGAACTTGATGCTCTTCAGAGACTTTCTCTTTGAGCTCAATCTTCCTCCCACTGCCTCCATCTTGGATAAACTTCTTTTTCAAGAAGATGGTATGGCGGCTCACAATCACATTATGTTTCTCAGGAAGATAAAAATAGTATCCCATGATTTTTTTAGGATACCTTATAAAACAAGCCCTAAAAGACCTAGCCTCTAACTTATCCACCTGCTGTCGCTTGACATGGGCCGCACATCTCCAAATCTTGAGATATCAAGAGTTGACTTTTTACCATGCCAAAATTCATATGGTGTGGTAGGAATAGATTTAGAGAGAATCCAATTCAAGAGATAAATCGCAGAAAGCAAAGCATGTCCCTAGAGAAAGTCAGGAAGGTCTGTGAAGCTTATCATGGACTGGACCATATCTAATAGGGTTCGATTCTTCCTTTTGGATATCCTGTTGAGTTGAGGCATTCCTAGAGATGTCCACTACGAGACTATGTTATTATCTTTGAGATAGGCCCAAAATTCTCTACTAAGGTATTTTTCTCTTCGATCTGATCGAAGAATCTTTATAAATTATTTGATCTATTTTTCTACTTCATGTCTGAATTTTATGAACTTTTCAAAGGCTTCAAACTTTCAGTGTATCAGATACACGAACCCATACCGTGAATAATCATCAGTAAAGGTTATAAAGTAAATATAGCCACCTCTGGCTTGTACATCAAATGGACCATACACGTCAGTGCGTACCAGGGCTAATATCTCAGTGGCCTTTCTCTTTGTCCCATAAAGGGTAGCTTGGTTATTTTTTCTTAAAGACACGATTCACAGACTGGATAAGACTTGAAAATCAATAGCCTAAAAAGACCATCTTTCTCCAGTTTGATGAGTCTGTCTTCTCCAACATGGCCTAGCCTAAGGTGCCACTGATACTATTTGCTCGTTAGATCTCTTAGATTCTACGCATTTACTATTTGCTCGTTAATGTCTACACTTGCATTCGTATGCAAATGGTAAAGATCATCAATCAAGAAAGTATGTGCCATAAATTTATTTTAAAAATAAATAGAACACATGTCTTTATTGAAATGAAAATTGTAATTATCCTGTGCCAGCACAGAGATAGAAATCAAATTTTTACTGGCTACAGGTACATAGAAACAGTCTTTCAAAAGCAAACTAAATCCTAGTGGTAGTCGCAGAGGATAGGTTCTGATGGTCACAGCAGCAACCCTTGTTCCATTGCCGACTCGGAGAGTGATCTCGCCATCCCTCAGGCCCATAACTTCTTCAAGACCCTACATTAAAGTGCACAAATGAGCACTTGAATCAAAATCAAGAACCCAACTAGAAGAAGAGAAAATCATTAGATTAGTTTCAATAATGAGCAACTCAGACGTACCTTCAGAAGGCTCATCCTTCTTCCTGCTCTTGACAATCGCCAAGTAGGCCGGACAGTTTCTTCTCCAGTGGTCTTCGATATTGTAATAAAAATATTTTTCTTTACTATCAGCCTTCTTCAAAACTTGTGTATTGAGCTTGGCCTCATTCTTCTGCTTTTTTGTGGGCTTTTTCTTTTTCTTAAAAGAAGACTTTCTTTCGGAGGAAGCCCACTCCACAGTCAGAATTATGCCCTTTGAACTTTTCAAAGTGTCCTCTGCAGTCACCAGCATATTCGATAACTCCGACAAAGTAGCATCAATCTTATTCATATGATAGTTCATGATGAACTACCCATATGAATCAGAAAGAGACTGGAGGATCTGATCCACCTGCAATTCCTTGTCCATATTCATCCCGAGCTTCTGAAGCTCCTCTATATCCTTGATCATTGTCAAATAATGATCATTGATGGCCTGCCTATCACGCATCTTCACTCTAAAAAATCTTCGAGAGACCTCAAAGCGAGCTGTGCGACTCTGTTCACCATACAACTTTTACAGGTGAACCAGCATCTCTCTGGCAATCCTCATATCTTCATGCTGCTGCTGAAGTCATTGGACATGAATGCTAAGATATAATACTTTGCCTTGTTATCTTCGTCCATCCACTTCTCAAGTGCAGCTCGTTGATTAGTGAATGGGCGAGCAGGTAACGGAGGTGCTTCCTAGTCGACGACATGGATGAGCTTTTCGAAATTGAGAATAATTCTCAAATTTCGGAGCCAGTCTTTGTAATTGGTAACGATCAACCTATTTGTATCAAGGATTCGAGTTAAGGGGTTTGAACTCAATATGGTTATCTGTACAGAGAATAGTTTCTAGTTAGATTTTATATTTATACAATATTTATTCTAGGGACTTTAAAAATAAACAAAGGCTTCCAATATTTCTTCGAATCTCCCACACTCCTCGGGTGGAGAAATGAAAATCTATACACGATCAGTTTCAAGTGGGTACTGCGGTCCCATTAATCTATACACACCTCACCTAACAGTTATTGGTGAGTACGGATTGATGAGCGAACAACGCTTTGTCCATTGCTTTACTAAGCAATATGCAGTGGGCTCTAAGTTCTATGACCTCACCTAACAGTTATTGGTACTTCCTTGGTTAAGTTAGACCTATCGTTCACCAGTGGGTACAGAGCCGTCATTGGGACCCTCACTAATAGTTATTGGACCCAACCCCATCTCTATCCCGGGATATCAAATGTCAATAGAGTGATTGTACCTTCTCGATGCAACCAAACCACTGTAACCAGCTAAGAACGATCAATGCCAGGAAGATATCCGCATCTCTACAACGATGGAAGACCTCTAGACTTAATATTTAATGAGAAGATTTGAGTTTAGATCTCTTCTAAATTAGTAGGTCTGACATCCGACTGATTAAATTAGGTCAGCATATCAATATGTCTAACCATCCTAGTTGGCATAGGTGAACTCGAGTCAACAAGTAACCTAACACGAAACTAAATCTTCCAAGATGGTTAGGTAAGTTAAGATGCGTGGGGGTCCCCCATTGCTTTTCTTAGACACCAATCAAAATTGACCAAGTCAGACAATGAAAACAATTAAATAACCACCATCTATATACCTATCTTAGACACCAAATTGGTCGATTAAATTGATTAGATTAACCTATTGAAATGAGTCCAAACCACTGAGCCAAATTTGGTCTTAAGTCAATCAACTCACATCAAAATATGAATCGATACGACCAACTACAACTAAAGTTGACTTTGAGCCCCTTTGATCTAGTCTTAATCATCCATTGATTAGGTTCAATCAACTACTCAAAATTGAAAATGAGTTCTAGCCTAGTCTAACCAATTAGATCCTAATTGTACTTTATTCACTTAGACCTAATTTGTTCAACACATACCCACATGCAACAACATAATTTTAGATCTAAAATAATTTTAGATTATATTTCATTGTACATAATTAATGGCTTATGATCTTGAAACTATTTTAAATCTAAACCTAGTTTCATATATCGAATATATATAGTTTCAGATCTAAATCAAATATGCATCACATATATATTAATTTTAGATCTAAAACTAAATTTACACATATCAAATATGTATAAAACTGAAAGAAAAGTGCCCTATAAGCCAATCGCAAGTGTGTTGCAATGGGACTTTCTTTACAATTTTTCAACTCATGAAATGACATTTATTATTATTTGAGGTATTGATTCATCATATTAACTGCATCTTATTATGTTTAAAATTATGATGAACCCCAAAGATTAGGATAATAATTTTAGGAGACATGAATTGATCATGCTAGTGAGATCTAAAATTCTAAAATCTTAATATTAAATATTTCTGATCGTAGGAGCATTGAGTCGGGGATCAATGTTCCGGATAGATTAGTATATCCTATGTATGCTCAATGGAGAGGGTGGCAGATCTCACTAGCCACTTGTGTGAGACACTAATACAAGGATGTAGGTGCTCATTTGAGAAATGAGTCCACTGAATTGACTCGATGAAAGAGAACATCTTATGGAAGCCTTATTTGCATGTCAAAGATGGTTCTCTAAGTGAGAGTTGTGCAAGTGATCCTTAGACCTGAGACCACCATGAAATCTTGTGCACATGAATTCATATTTTGGTTCATACCCAGCCATGGTATTAAGACATGTACGAGGTGTTCTGGATATGGTGGAGTATGTATAAGAGGAGATCGCATCATATGTATTCTCAATCCTAGATGACTTGAGAAAAATCTTTTAGCCAAAAACAGGAAGGAGATTAAAAAGAGCTTCTAATGCTTCTTCATTGGAGTTATCATTGGTTAATTGAGAATCGATATGAATGTGTATTTGAGTTTAACATGATTCCATACTTATGAATATATTCAGGGTGCAAGGATGATCGAAGGATTGAATTGCATGGTACATTACCACTGAAGGGTATATTTGATATTTTCATCAAATTCTATATCTTCTAGGTAGTCGTGATATATTGCTAGATATCAATCTTGACTTGTAAATTTTTGATTGAATTAAAGAGTTTAATTCGATCGCCAATTAGAAAGGATTCTAATTGTTGAACTCGGGTTAGCTCGATTGGACCTAAATCGATTAGATTGAAATCTAATCAAATTTGGTCAACTTATATCCGGACCTACTACCAGTTAGATGTGGAATCTAATGGGTCACACACATATAGAAATTGACCAAGGACCCTTTTGAAAAGGTTGATTGGAATTTTGGATTCAATCAGGGTTCCGGTAAGCATGCTAGCACGTATGAAAACCCTTGCTCCTTTGAAGACCAATTTGGTCCCATCCCTTGCTAATTAGCTAGTCCAATTTAGTAGACATTTGGGTCAGGACATATCACCTAGAAGCGGCCCAAATTAGGGCACCACATCCCATGTTAATACCAATTATGAAGAGTCCAAATTGTGGTGGACTCTTGGTGCAAAATAGGTTCTGCGTACAAGTGTTGAAATGGGCAGAAGAAAAAATATTATTTTTTATGGGATTAAAATTATGTGTGGTAGCTCATATCACCCTCCATCCTCTGGTACATATCTTGAAGCATGAAATATATTTTTTTTATAATTTTTGAGGAAGAGAAAAAAATTGGAAAAAGAAGGATGTCTCGCGCGCGTGCGCAGAAACGTCGCATCTCTCCATGATTTGGAGAGTCCTTCTCCCTACTAAATGCTTTTAGATTGGAATAATTTTTGATAATAATATTATACATTTGATAAGCTATTTTTGATAATTTTTTTAGAATTTTTCCAGACTTATCTGGATGCCAAACGGATGCTATAAGTTGGTCCTGATGCCTGCATGCGTGGTGATCAGCACTCATATGAAGAGGTGCGATGATATCATCGTTTCGTGAGAATTTTATTACTATTTTTGATTTTCTAGAATTTAGATTGAATCCCCAATCCACATGGATTTTTGAGGATTTTTTTGATTTGAGAAGGGATGTGAAAATATCCCTTCTTTGGTTGCACATGCGCAAATCAAGGTGCTGATCGACGTATCATGGATAAGAGTCCTTCTGCTTGAAGGAACTCTTATCTCTGATAATCAAATCAGATATGCCTTTTGGATAAGGCATGTCCCTCTCTTTTGGCATCTCTCTAGTGGCTATAAATAGGCTAGAGCACTGGGTATCCGATGAATCTAAGAGGGGTTTCTAATTTCTTTCCTGTTGCTCTCCTTTCTTTCTTGCAATCTATCTTAGTTTTAGGACAAGGCATTGGGATTTAAGACAAAGTCTTATCTGATCCTAACAAGGGTTGTAAGGGTCCTAAAGAAGGAGAATCAGAAGTTCAGAGGAGGTTCTAAGAGGGTGAGGTTAGGTTCTTGAAAAAACTTGACCAGTACGAGGCTAGTCGAGTTCTAGGGGCTAGAACTCTTGAAGCAAGGTGAAGAAGGAGCACTGTCTTTGGTTCAATTTCTGTGTGCATCATCATTGGAGGGTGGACACTTGGATGTCTTGTAAAAATTGAGATTAGCACTACAGATATTCTTCTTATCTTAATTTATATTTATTATGCTTTGATTATTATAGTCAAGAGTTTCTGGGCATTAGGGCTTCCGGTGCATTGGGTGTTTTGAATAAAAATTTTAAACACCTAACCCTTCCGCTGCACCACCGAAACCCAACAGTGGTGGTATCAGAGCCTATCTTGATTTATGTAATCAAAGGTTAAATTATTATCTTGATTGTGATCAAGCATGAGTTTTTGGTTTGATTCAAGTTAGGTCAAGGGTTGAACCCGATTGAACATCCAAACTCTATCATGTCTTAGAGATATGTTTTAAATATAAAATGAATGATATATGTGTAAAATTTTTTTAGTAGCATAGTACTCTAATTGGAGTTCATCACCAGACTGTCCGGTCATAAGAGCAAGTAGAGTTTAGAGACCCTCTTTTTCTATTCAATAGGGTACTCTTATGGCGTGTAGGGGTACCACTGTGATGTTCCAAAAAGGAGAACCATGAAAAGAGTGTTTTATATTCATGCATGTTATTAGAACTTCATGCATATATGATATGCTTGAGATGTTTAGTTATAATCATATTATATGATTCTGCTTCTATATCTTAGAGATATGATAAGATGTCATAATTAATTATTATGATTATTAAGATACAACTATTATAGTACATCATTGTGACTGATTGAATTAGGATGTATTTGAGACCATTAAAGCCCTCATAAAAATCATATTAAGTCATAGTGTTGTGAACCAGAAGCTAACCTATTTTCTTGAATCGATTAATCAATTGGTGTCTAAGGAGTATTTCAAGTGTGGTGGTTATTTATTTGGTTTTGTTGCTGATCTGACTAATTTTATTGGTGTCTAAAAAAAGCAATGGGGGGATCCCCACCAATCTTAATACTTTCTTGGCCAATTGTATTAGTTCGAATTTTGAATAAAGGTAGCTTAGTATATTTTAAACACTACTAAGGGCCTTCCTTCATGCTAGGTTAATGTTACATCATAAACTATGGCTAGTTTGTTGTGTAACCATAAGGCTTCTCATAAGGATTGATATAACATAATTCTGGTGCATAAAAGTTGCTTACGGCAATTTTGGATATACTGCTTTGTTGTGCTAATACAAAGATAGTTATATTCGATTTTGACTGTATTGAAATGAAGGGTTTTATTTAACTAAAATATTATAGCTTGTTGTATTAAAACAAGGCTAATAATATTTTAGAGGCCAAGATAAAATATTGAGAATTGCATGAGATGTAATTAGAAAGAGTTTCCTACCTATGAACTCATAAGGATTTGTTGTGTTAACACAAGATCATTATGAGGAATTAAGATCTCAATCCCACTAAGATAAATATAAAATATATCTCGTTTACCATAGGAGAGAGCTATGGTATCTGATAAAATAGTGGGAGACATAACTAGTTTAAAAATTCTCATCTAGTTATGCATGTCAAACATGAGTGGTCTGTTTATACTATTATTTTTATGTAGATTTAAGTCTACATTATGGCTTCTTTATTTTCACCCTATGATATTATAGATAAAACTATATTGATCGATACAACTATATGGATTGGTTGAGAAACTAACAAATTAAATTTATATCAGAAAAGAACTCCGATGTTCTAGATATTTTTGACCCTAGATTAGTCAGTAATAATGAGAAGGTAATGATGTCTGTATGGATATTATTTGTGACAAATTTAAAAATTGAGAGTATAATTGCAAGAATAATCTTGTAAGATTAAAGTAAGGTGCAAGTGTAACACCAAAAGGTGTGTATATGATACAGACCTATTTTTCATTGAGTGATTCAGACTCTGATATTTGGGTATTGGATACCACCTATGGATCATACTTTTGTAGTTTATTATTGTAATTACAGAATATCAAAAATCTAAAAAGCGGTAACCTCAAGGTTTATGGCGCAAGTGGAGAGTCCAATAGCGTAGAGGCTGTGGGAACCTGTATGCTTAATTTACCTTCAGACAAAACTTTAGAATTAAAAGACTGTTATTACATGCCAAAGGTCATTAGAAATATTATTTCTATACCTTTGTTATTAAAACAAGGTTATGAAATAAAGCTAATGGAAAATGGATGCTTCATTTTTTTTCTAATAAATTTTATGGCAGTGGTTATATTGATAACAATCTTTTAATTCTTGCACTCAATAATTTTTTTTTTATATTGAAAGAAATTTAAAAAAAAAGAGAGAAAATGTGAATGTCACATATCTCTGGCATTGTCACCTTGGTCATATTAGTGAGTCAAGGATAAATAAGTTATACAAAGAAGAATTCTTTTGATCCAAATGATTATGAATCATTGGGAACTAAATCTTATCTCATGGGTAAGATGATCAAGACTCCATTTTCTAGATATGGAGAGAGGACAAGTGAGTTATTAGTTCTAGTACATATAGATGTATATGGACTGATAACAACTCAGATCAGAAGAAGATACTCCTATCTTTACAGATGATTTATTAAGGTTCAGATATGTGTATCTTATGAAACATAAATTCGAAGTCTTTGATAAGTTCAAGGAGTACCAAGGTATGGTCGAGAAATAAATTGAAAAAAGTATCAAGCTTCTTCGATCTGATCGAGGAGGAGAATACTTATCCATTGAATTTCTTGATCATCTTAAAAGTAAAGGTATTCTCTCTGAATGGACCTCTCCTAATACACCTCAGTTAAATGGTGTAGTAGAAAAGAGAAATCATACTGTGATAGATATGATGCGGTTCATGATATGCTTCATTAATCTCCCAATATCTTTTTAGGGATAATGCCCTAGAAACTGCCACATATATATTAAATAGAATACCTTCAAAGTTTGTTGCAAGCACTCCATATGAGATATGGAATGGAAGGAAGCCTAAACTTAAATATCTTAAGACTTAGGGCTGTCCTACTTATGTCAAAAATATTTTTTGGATATAAGCTTAGTGCTAGATCAGACAAGTATAAGTTTGTAGAGTATCTTAAGAAAATTAATGGATATTATTTCTACCATACTACTAAACAAAAGGTGTTTGTTAGTAGACACACTACTTTCTTAAAACATGAATTTATCCAAGAAGGAGGTAGTGGGAGGAATATTGAACTTATGAAAGTTTATGATCTACAAATCGATCCAGAAATACCAGTAGTTGGACCATAAAAGATCCTCAATCAAAAGTATTCAAGGATGAGGTACATCTACAATACACACCTTTTCTCTAAAGGTCAGATAGAGTACGTCAAGCATCTCTGAGATATAATTTTATCATTGAGAATGACAATTCGATCAACATCATTCAGAATGTTGATCCACTAACCTATCGAAAGCTATCATGAGTAGAGACTCAAATAGATGACTGGAAGCTATGAAATCTGAGATGGACTTGATGAATACCAACCAAGTGTAGACCTTAGTTGATGCACCTAAGGGTGCGACCCCAATAGGATGCAAGTAGATCTTCAAAAGGAAGATCGGAGTAGATAGCCAAAGAGAAACCTACAAAGCTAGGTTAGTGGCGAAGGATTTTAGTCAAAGGTAAGGAATTGACTATGATAAAACCTTCTCACCAGTAGCTATGCTCAAGTCCGTCTGGATTTTGCTTGCTATAGCAGCATACTATGATTATGAAATTTGGCAGATGGATGTCAAGATCGATTTTCAATAGTAATCTAGAGGAAGAGATCTATATAACTCAGCCAGAGAGATTTGTCTTAAGTGGGAGAGCAAATCAAGTATGCAGGCTAATAAGATCTATCTATGGATCGAAGTAGGTTTTGAAGAGCTGAAACATCCGATTTGATATGATAGTCAAAAAGTTTGGCTTTATCAAAAATACGGATGAACCATGTGTATATAAGAAGACAAGTGGGAGTATTGTTGTCTTCTTGGTTCTGTATGTCGGTGACATACTGCTCATTGAGAATGATATCCCAATGATGCAATCGATCAAGACTTAGCTATCGAATAAGTTTTTTATGAAAGACTAGGGTGAAGCATCCTATATACTGGATATAAAGATCTATAGAGATAGATCTAAAAGGATGTTAGGCTTATCCCAGTCACGGTATATGGACCTCATATTAAAGAGATTTAATATGGAGGCAAGTAAGAAAGATTACTTGTCTGTAAGTAATGGTATACGTCTCTCTAAGAAAATGTGTCCTAAGACACTAGAAGAGAGGAAAATGATGAATAAAATCCCTTATGCTTCAGCTGTGGGATCAATTATATATGCCATGCTATGTACCAAGCCTGATGTAGCTTATGCTTTGGGCATAGCTAGTAGATTTCAGGCTGATCTAAGGAAGGATCATTGGAAAGCAGATGATAGCAAGTCAATATCAGGGTATGTGTTTATCCTAATTGATGGGGTAGTGAGTTGGAAGAGTTTCAAGCAGTAGATAGTAGCTGACTCAACTACTGAGCTAGAGTATGTTGCTACTAGTGAAGCCATTAAGAAAGCTGTTTGGATGAAGAAACTCATCATGGATTTAAGAGTCATTCCTAAGATTGAAGGACTGGTGTCACTCTAGAGTAATAACACTGGGGCCGTTATTCAAGATAAAGAACCTAGGTCTCATTATAGATCCAAGCACATCCTCATACGTTTTCATCTCGTTAGAGACAATATGTTATCTTTAAACAAGTAGACAGAAAGAACAATACAGCAAACCCATTCACTAAGGCCATACCACAGCAGCTATATGATTATCATCATGATTGTATGAGATACAAAGGCGATTGGCTTTAGTGCAAGTGAGAGATTGAAACAAAAGTATCCTATAAGCCAATCGTAAGTGTGTTGCGATGGGACTTTTCTTTACAATTTTCCAACTCATGAAATGACATTTATTATTATTTGAAGCATTGATTCATCATATTAGCTGCATCTTATTATGTTTAAGATTACGATGGACTCCAAAGATTAAGATAATGATTTTAGGAGACATAGATTGGTTATGCTAGTGAGACCTAAAATCCTAAATTCTCAATATTAAATATTTTTGATCGTAGGAGCATTGAGTCGGGAATCAATATTTCGAATGGATTGGTACATCCTATGTATGCTCAATGGAGAGGGTGGCAGATCTTACTAGCCACTTGTGTAAGACACTAATACAAAGATGTGGGTGCTCATTTGAGAAATGAGTCCACTGAATTGACTCGATGAAAGAGAACATCTTATGGAAGCCTTATTTGCATATCAAAGATGGTTCTCTAAGTGAGAGTTGTGCAAGTAATCCTTAGACCTGAGACCACCATAGAATCTTGTGCATATGAATCCATATTTTGGTTCATATGCAGGCATGGCATTAAGACATGTACGGGGTGTTCTGGATATGGTGAAGTGTGTATAGAGATTGTGAGTAGGTCAACATAGAATCAATCACTCCTAATAAGAGGAGATCGCATCCTATGTATTCTCAATCCTAGATGACTTGAGAAAAGTCTTTTGGCCAAAAGCAGGAAGGAGATTAGAAAGAGTTTCTAATGCTTCTTTATTGGAGTCATTATTGGTTAATTGAGAATCGATATGAATATGTGTTTGAGTTTGACATGATTCCATACTCATGAACATATTCAGGGTGCAAGGATGATCGAAGGATTGAATTGTATGGTAATTTACCACTGAAGGGTATATTTGATATTTTCATTAAATTCTACAACTTCTGGGTAGTTATGGTACATTGCTAGATGTCAATCTTGAATTGTAGGTTTTTTATTAAATTAAAGAGTTTAATTCGATCGTCAATTAGAAAGGATTCTAATTGTTGAACTCGGGTTAGCTCGATTGGACCTAAATCGATTAGATTGAAATCTAATCAAATTTGATCAACTTATATCTGGACCTATTGCCAACTAGATGTGGAACCCAATGGGTCACACACATATAGAAATTGGCCAAGGACCTTTTTGAAAAGGTTGATTGGAATTTTGGATTCAATCAGGGTTTCGATAAGTATGCTAGCACGTGCGGAAACCCTTACTCCTTTGGAGACCAATTTGGTCCCATCCCTTGCTAATTAGCTAGCCCAATTTGGTAGACATTTGGATTAGGACATGTCACCTAGAAGCAGCCCAAATTGGGGCACCACATCTCATGTTAACACCAATTATGAAGAGTCCAAGTTGTGGTGGACTCTTGGTGCAAAACAGATTCTGCATACAAGTATTGGCATGGGTGGAAGAAAAAATATTATTTTTTGGGAGATTAAAATTATGTGTGGTAGCTCACATGACCCTCCATCCTCTAATACATATCTCAAAGTATGAAATATATTTTTTCTGGATTTTTTGAGGAAGAGAAAAAAAATTGGAAAAAGAAGGATGTCTCGCGCGTGCGCGTAGAAGCGTCACATCTCTCCATGATTTGGAGAGTCCTTCTCCCTATCAAATGCTTTTAGATTAGAATGATTTTTGATAATAATGTTTTACATTTGATAAAATATTTTTGATAATATTTTTATAATTTTTCCAGACTTATCTGGATGCCAAACGGATGCCATAAGATGATCCTGATGCCTGCGTGTGTGGTGATCAGCACTCGCATGAAGAGATGTGAGGATAGCATCCTTCCATGAGAATTTTATCACCATTTTTGATTTTTTGGAATTTAGATTGAATCTTCAATCTACGAGGAGTTTCGAGGATTTTTTTGATTTGAGAAGGGATGTGAAAACATCCCTTCTTTGGTTGCACGCGCGTAGACCAGGGTGCTGATCGACGATCATGGATAAGAGTCCTTCTGCTTGAAGGAACTCTTATCTCTGATAATCAGATCAGATATGCCTTTTGGATAAGGCATGTCTCTCTCTTTTGGTATCCCTCTAGTGGCTATAAATAGGCCAGGGTGCTAGGTATCTGATAAATCTAAGAGGGGTTTCCAATTTCTCTCCTGTTGCTCTCCTTTCTTTCTTACAATCTATCTTAGTTTTAGGACAAGGCTTTGAGATTTAAGACAAAGCCTTATCTGGTCCTAACAAGAGTTGTAAGGGTTCTAAAGAAGGAGAATCAGAAGTCCAGAGGAGGTTCTAAGAGGGTGAGGTCAGGTTCTTGAAGAAATTTGACTGAGGCTAGTCGAGTTCTAGGGGCTAGAACTCTTGAAGCAAGGTAAAGAAAGAGCACACTATCTTTGGTTCAATTTTCATGTGGATCACCATTGGAGGGCAGACACTTGGATGCCTTATGAAAATTGAGATTAGCAATACAGATATTTTTCTTATCTTAATTTATATTTATTATTCTTTGATTATTATAGTCAAGAGTTTCTGGGCATTAGGGCTTCCGATGCATTGGGTGTTTTGAATAAAAATTTTAAACACCTAATCCTTCCACTGCGCCACTGGAATCCAACAAAAACTAGATCTAAAATAATGATCAAAATATTTCGAAAACACCTTTTTAAAAACTGATTCACATAAAGCTAGGATAATCTTTACAATATATGGGGTAAACCCTATATCAGGACAATCTTATATCAGTTTGATGTAAGCTTTTTAATCATTCTAATTTTACATCTAAATACAAACTAAACATATCACATATGTTAACTTTCAGATCTAAAAGATTTGATTTAATTGTTTCAAAAATAGTTTTTCAAAATCGATCAATCTTGTGCTAGGAAAATCTTTGCAGTATAGGTGGTAAATCCTATACCAAGACAACCTTATATCAGCACAAATTTAATTTAAAATCATTAAAATTTTTAGATCTAATCTAAAAATCAGATCATATATATTTTTAAAATTTATAGCTCTGATATCACTGTTAGAAAACTAGATAGGCAGCATGTCTAAATTTCAAAATATTGAAAAATAGGCAGCAGAAAACAAAATGGGTTAAACCCTCACATGCTAAATACCAGATCTAAACCTATCTAAGCCTAGAAAAAGTACAAATTATTAATCTAGAATTTAGAAAAATTTTGTGAGATTAGATCTCATTATCTTTGCACAAGTAGAAATTCACCGCTATTAATGATCTCAGATTTGTAAAAGGTTGAGCTGCACACGTGTTCGGTCTCTACGGATATCCACCAGGATCGATCTCAAACTTTTCTTCTCATATGAGATTTTTATTTGTAAAAGGTTGAGCTGCACACGTGTTCGGTCTCTACGGATATCCACCAGGATCGATCTCAAACTTTTCTTCTCATATGAGATTTTTCTTCTCAAGAAGAACCTTAGCTTTGAAGACTTTGATCAACTCCTTTGATCTTATGAGATCAACTTCTTGATCTGTAGCCTTCTTCTTCTTCTCCTCGATCCTTGATCTTTAAGTCACCAGAACTTCTTCTAGGCATGTGGAAGAGACAGCACCCAATTTTTGGACATGAAAAGGAAGAAAATGATGAGAGAAGGTATAGAGATGGAGAGAGAGAGAGTTTTGTTGATCAAAAATTCATTCTATTAAACCCTAGAGACCACCCTTTATATATAGACACTGTCCTGACACATATCAAGAATCCTATCAACTTAAAAAGGTAGATTCTTATCTCATAAGAATCTTCTATCTTTTAAATCTGATTTATGTCAAATAAAACTAGATATAAATGATAATTAATCAGCCTTTTTAAGTATATACAATAGGCATCTGTGGAATACATGTCAGGTGGTTGTTGGTGCCCCTCAAAGGGATTTCTAGCCAAAAGAGATGGGGCATGGACCCCACTCTCTCTCCTCCATGCCATGACACATAAGAGGGGGTGGGCCCCTCTAGGATATGGTGCCCAATAATTTTCAAAAAGAAAAAGATGCGCCACATATTCTTCCATCTATTCCACATGCATACTTAGAGATAATTAAGAGATAAAGAAGAGATAATGTTAAGATAATTATGCTAACTAATTGACTTAATCAAATTCTCTTGGGCTCACAATTAAGAGCCCAATTAAACTCAAATAAATTTAGGTTAGGTTCAAGGCTATGGACTTGATCAAATCAAAGTTTCGAGAAGAATTAGGTTTAACCATGTGCTAGCATGGTTCTTATAAACCTAATAGAATTTCAATAAATCCTAACCCAATTGGAACTTCATAAGTCTAATTTGTAAATTTAAGATGAAATCCCTTAATGTGTGACCCCATAGATTTCATTCTATCTAGTGAGATATATTGTGATAAGAATAAGAGAAGTTCTATCTAGTCGACCTACAAACTGCAAATCCTCTTACTGATTTCATCAAGTCATGTAAAGGATTAGACACAAGTTGGTCTACAAACACCTAAATCAGTCACACTGATTCACCTTAATGGCATGGATCAGCACGAATCAACTAGTGATCTAATCAAAATATAATCTACCATGTTGGCTAGGTAAGTGAGATTAGTGGGAGGAATGTGCCCTTAACTCATCATAGACACATCTAGGAGAATAGCTCCTAATTAAAAACTACTTGATCGAATCTATCAAACTTACCTTAAACACCAATTGGTTAATTAGTTTTGATTTGGTTCACCAGAAGATTTAGGCTCAAGCATTCAGCCATGATCATGGTCTATTTATGAGGGTCAAATACATGGACTTGATCAAACTTCAACTATTGAGATTGATTTAGAAAAATACTAATCTAATCTAATTCAATATTTGATTAGATTTAATCAATTTTTTTATTTGATCTATATGTGTTTCTAACCCTAGGTCTAACCTATTAGAAAGACTTGATTCATCTAACCCTTTGCCCATCAATTTATGTGGTGTCTTAATGATCTTCAATTCTCAAATTTAGATCATTCAAAACTTAATTCATAATTTAGTGTGTGAAATATGTATTTCAATCTGTAAAACTATTCTACAAGAATTTCAGGTGAAGCATACCATATGTTTCAATTCATGAAAATAAATTTTCATAATATGTTTTACAATTAAACATACATGGGTATGATCTAAACTTCATACATACATCTCATACATCATGACAACTTTTAGATCAATATCGATTACATCATATATAATATACTTTTCAGATTTAAAATAATTTTATATCTGAATTTTATCTTATTATAATAAATCATAAATCACTTTAGATATAATCTAAATATTTTTATGATCAAAATAATATATAAAAAATCTATTTACTTTTCTTCTTCATTAAATCAGATCACAATAACATCCCTACACGTTATAAGAGAACTCATCGAATAGGCAAAAGAGAGATCAATCTCTTCAATCTCTTATGATCGGATGATCTGATGATTTCATTAATCTGAGCACTAGGCTACTAAGATCTCATTACATCAATATATAATTATTAACAAAACTATCTATGTCATGAATATATCCTTGATCTTATCAATCATGTTCTTCATCTAATCCAATTAGATTTGACACATCATATACATCATATCAAATTATAAAATATCTATTTCAAATTTGATAACATATAAAAAATTAATTAGATACAAACATGAATGCATAAGGAATAATTTCTGATAAAATTTATTTTCACGCAGTGCTGAATTTCGATAAGATTTAGATCTAAATATCTATCAAAATAGATCTAATTTAGATATGAAATAAATTTCACTTCATAATAAAAATAACAATATTAAAATTTTATTAAAATAAATTTTAATTTACTTTGTTATTTCATCAAAAATTCAGCAACAGCAAAATTCTATTATAACAAACTTATAACAACCTTAATCAACAGTTGTTTAGGCTTATCGAATCCAATCAAAATCAGATAAAAAATTTTATATAAAAAGATTTAAATTAGATTTAATATATAATAAAAATTTTTAATTATATCTCATGTAATTAATCTAAAAAAAATTAATTATGCATACATGTATCAAAAGCTTACTCTGATACTAATTGAAGGGAAGGAAAACTGTTTCTATTCGAATAGCCTAGGTTGCATCTAAAAATTTTTCTATTAATCTACATAAATAAAGATCAAATCGTTACCTGATTAGTAGTAGAATTAGAGATCAAATCTTGAATAATCTGAATTAAACCTTCACAGAGGTCTAGAAGTGCAGACCATCTACTTTGCATACACGTTAGACACCGAAAGAAAGCAGAATAAACTCCGATCGAATCATCTTCGCAATCCAATCATATGAGGAAAGAGATGTGCTGGTATGACACCTTACATCAGCAGGTGGGATGCCCAAGGAGGGCCTACGCCCAAGGGAGGAGGGGCGGCACCAAAAGGAGAGAGGGTAAGGAGAAGAAGAAGGGCATCTCTCTTCTCATGCCTCTCTCTCTCCTTCTTTCTTCTCTCTTCTCTCAATCTGATTTGTTTGCTATGTGTCCATAGGTAGAGACCCTCTCTATTTATTGATGAATCCTATGACCCAATAAGTATAGGAGTCCGATCTCAAATATGATTTGAATCAATCTAATACTCATGAAAGAAGGATTCTTATATGAGATAGAATTACCATCACATATGACAACCACTTTACATCCAGTCCCTCTATTGGAGTGTCATTAATTTGCGGTGAACATTAACTAGTGCTAAGGTATGTAGTTTATTTATTTTTTTCCATTTGATTTATGTATCTGAATCCTATCTCATATATGTTGATCCTGTTTATGATTTTAATATTCTTATGCATTTAAATTAAATTAGATTTAATCTAAATTTTTAAAATTTTTACTACGTACTTGTTTCAAAATTTTTGCATGCATGAAACCATGAAACATGGATGTCTTCCGAAGGTCCCTTGAAGCCGTACAAGCGTCCGGCCTCCACGGATATCCATACGAGACTTTGATCTGATCAGAAGCTTTTTGATCCCATTGGGGTGCTAGCTCTCTTACAGAGATCACATCTTAACAGTTGAAAATCCTCTTTTCTCTCAAGACACTCTTAGTAAAGAAGAAGAAAATAGGAGGATATTGATCTCTATGTTAGAGATCATAAGAAGAACCCTTTCTTTTCTTTTTTTTCTAAAATTCATGCACTAAATCTCTACACTAGAGATGTAAGAATTTTATCCCACTCTTGGACAAAGAAAAGAAGAAAAACCAATATTCAAATAAGGATAAAAGATGGGAGTGAAGATGTCCTAACAACCAACTTTTGGCTATTGGTAAGAAAGAAAGGATATGAACTAAACCTCACACCCTCCCTTCATCCCGTGCGCTCCCTATTTCTCCAATGATTTCTCGCAAACATGCCTTTCTTCTGATTTTGGCATCCAAACCTGATCTCTTCTCAGCCCCTTTAATGCCCCATAAGGTGCATGGTTTAAATAGGCAAAGGGGATAATATTTTGGTAAGAAGATAAGAGTCCAATTGACCTAGGACTCTAATTTTTGATGCCACCCACCTTCCTTTATTTGTGCAGCCACAAAACTCATGGAAGAAAAGAGTTCAACGTGAACTCTTACACGCACAAGGGAGAGGAGCGTGAGACATATATGTGGCATCCAAAATTTGTTGGGCGTGGGGCTTCTTTTGTGGTGCATGAAAGGAAGAGTTAAATCCAATTAGAACTCCTCTTTAGGTGGCTGATTTAAATCAATTTAAACTCTAACCAATTCTAATCATATTAAAAATTGATTAGATCCAAATAGATTGAAATCTAAACCTGATTAGGAGCCCAAACTATTTAGATTAAATGTCATTTAATTAAAAGAGTCCTAGTCCTTTTGGACTCTCTCTTAGTGCATGAGTCAAACTCAATTTAATCCTAATCTAATTAGAATTTAGTGCACCCATGAAAATAAGAATTCTTAGTCCAAATAGAAACCCAAATACTCTTGTTTAGATCATAGTCTAATTAGGATTAAGTTAAACTCAAATCCTAATTCAACAAGAAATTATTCTCCCATGCAATTTGGTTATTCATAACCCAATTAGGCTTGATCAAATCAAACTCATGTCAAGTCAAATTAAATCTAATTTAATTAGACATGTTGCACGCCCCATCGCTCGAACAAATTGAGCTAATGAGAAATTCAATTGCTAATTAATCCTCCTATAACTCACTAACTCTTGAGTGAGTTATTTAATTACAACTTTTGCATTGGATTAATCATCAATCAAATTGATAATCAAATTCTATCACGATTCATAATTATAATTTAACCATCTGATCAACTAAAAGTCTCTTTATGTGTGATCCTGTAGGTTTTAATCTATCTGGTAGTGAGATAATATTGTGATCTCTATCACAATATCATCAAAATGTCTTTCAATGGATTGAAACCATTCCAACTCTGTCAATCAAGAATCATTGATCATCAAGATGATGCTCATGAGTCTCACAATCCACCAGTGATACCTAGTAGTATGTAGTGGCAACTAAGCAGAATAAAAGGTGATAAATCTTTAGGTGCAGTTATCGTATAATACAGTCTCTCTATCATAAGTTCTAACCAGATGGCAGGTCGTCAAACCTCATCATTGGTCATATGATAGATTCAATTAGCTCGAATCCATATGTGATTCTCATAAAAACTTATTTTTATTAATCACACTGCTATGACTATAGACTTAAAGACTCAGCTTCTTAAATCCCATAGAACTACTCCATTCTGCTAGGATCGATAAATTCCATCTTGATGCGCATCCTACTCCTACAGTGGACCAACTATCACCAACATCCACTATAATGGCTCATTGAGACCAATATTTATGTGCCAATCAAACTCCAGCAGTCTCACTGCGAGTAGTGATGTCATTTCAGGTCAAAAGACCAATCATATAACTGCAATATCGAGAAAGTCACTAACGAGTGAGCAGACATCCATATAACTTCTCGTGTTGGTCATGTTCAGTACTAGTTCTTCTCCAACAACCACTTGCACTCTCGCTCCAGTGTCGCTACATCGTAGACTCGAGACTCATCTATCCGAATGAAGTGATCCATGCACTGGTCTATCTGGATCAATAACTATCTCCATGATGATTCTATGACTAGGAGCAATTTAGGAATTAACCATCAATGACATATGTCTCAAATTCTCAACTTTTTAAGAATATGTGTCATCATCTTGTTAATCCCTTGGATGATTCATGGACAAATAAAATATGAATGACAATATAAATACCCATTAAGTACAAAATCATGTCCTAATAATATTATATGCATCAGCCAAGATTGGCTTTTAGGACATACATCCAACACCCTCACCCATATAGGATGCCCCAAACCAGCACTATTCTAGGTGTTGGTCAACCCATATGAGAGGAGAATCTCAGTGCAAAAAGGATTTCTTATATCTCATCCAAAATAGATCCAATTCGAATCCAATTCGAAGCTGGTTCGAAATAATTTTGAAAGACTGTCAATTTCAAACTCTTTAGGACTTTTGTACCAAGTCTAACTTAGATTTTGAACCCAATTAAGTCTAACTAATTCAGATCTCTGAAATTAATTAGTATTTAAATCTAATCTTTTATATACTCTATGGATCATAGATCAGAAACTGTTCATCCTCGGGATCAAACCTGAACCTCATATGTAATTCTAGCTAGACATAGTCAACTCTTCAATCTCATTTGACCTATAAATTAATTCTCAATCAAGTTAGCTTATATATTCAATCAAGTCAAGTACTTTCAAATTAGACATATAAACATATTTCAATTCTTTCCTACTTTGTTTGACTTATGTGTGTGACTCCATAGGTTGAAACACTGATAGCCCAAGAACCAATTTCTGCACTAATCAAGATACTATTTAGTAATGGTTTTCGACATCTAAATAGATCAAATTATCACAAAAGAATATTTCAGAACCATATACATGACTACCACATAATTCATCCTTTTGACCCTGAATGTTCTAGGATGGTCTCAGGTTAACTGTCAACTGAGATTACTTTATCCACATTATATTTTAACCTTTCAAATCCATCTCATAGATTATCCTGGCCAAGACTTTGCTAAATTAAAATACTGTGATATATCAACTTCAATAATCTGGAAGAGTCAATCCCATCTTGATCCACATAGAGACTTTATAAGTACTTGACTATACCCAGTAGCCTTCTGTTGCTGCATTAGAAATCTAGATAGTCCGGCACTAAAGCACAATGAGTTGCTTGCAAGTCACGATGGTGATCTAAGGTTTGAAAGATACTTATACCAATGTGTTTTGCGAGCAGCTCTTGATAGTATAGTGCTCAGCAGATGAGTCACTTATTCAGTGACAATGTACTCCTACATCTCACCTGTATGCCATACCAGTATCACTATATTTCTTGATTAAGAGGATAACCAACCTATATGGCACACAACGACCTCCACTCGATAAACGTCATCATCCTGTAATAACATATCATTTGGTCACGAACATATTTAAGAACTATACGATAAATCTTTTCTTTATCATATACTGCATAGTTTTAAGGACTTCATCACAGTTAAGAGTTCAAGAAAGATGTTACTTTGTGATAAAAAAATCAGAATAATTTTTATTCAATAATCAATAATTCATATACAAAAAGAAACTCAATCATTACATGATTGGTTTTGGGATACAATTCCCAACATTGTCACCACCTTTTTTACATATTATCCCTTGATTTATTTCCTTCTTATCTTTATCTCAATTTGAATCAAATTCAAATTAGTTATGGGATAAGAATACGAGTCACCACAAGATGTCGCCTACCCTTCTTGCACCCTCCTTGCATGCAAATATACATCCCACTAATCTTTCTTAGCATGTGATGTTTTAGCGTGGAGTTTAGGGCATAAGCAAGGGAGAAAATCCCAATCAGTTGGGACTCTGGGTGTTTCAATTTTGTTCACAATCCAAATCTGATTTGGTTGGATTCAAGAAGAGGAAAGAACTTAATCCAATTAGAAACCCAATCTCTTCAATGAAATCCTGATCTAATTAGGAATTAACTAAACTCAAGTCCCAGTCAAATTAGAAATTAATCCTCCTTGCAATTGGGCTATCTCATAACTCAATCAAGTTTGATCCAATCAAATTCAATCAAAATCAAACTGAATCCAATTCAATTAGACTTAATTCGAACCTCATTGCTCAATTAAATTGAGTCAATTAGCAATCTAATTGCTAATTAATCCACCTATAATTCACTAACTCTTAGTGAATTACTTAATTATAACTTTTGCATAATGCTAATTATCAATCGTATTGACCATTATTTCCATCAATGACTCACAATCATTAATTAACCATCTAATCAGACAAGAACTTCTTTTGTATAAGACCTCATATTTTTGTTTTATCTGATAGTAAGATATATTGTGATCCTCATCACAATATCATAGAAATTTCTTTCGATGGGTTGGAACAATTCCAACTCTGCCCTTCGAGGATCATTGATCATCAAGATGATGCTCGACGAGTCTCACAATCTATCAGTGACACCTAGTAGTATGTAGTGGCAACTCAGAAGAATGGAAGTATTGAACCTCTAGGTATAGTTACCATATGATTCAATCCTTCTATCATGAGTTCTGACTCGATGGAGGTCATGGAGAACTTGTTAAACCTCAATGTCAGTTATATACCAGATTTGCTCGACTCGAGTTCACTTGTGAATCCCGTGAAAACTCTTTTTCCAGTATTTACACTTGTTTTGACTAAATACTTTCTGAACTCAATCTCGTGAATCACATAGGACTACTCTTTTTCTATCAATATCGATGATTCTATCTAGGTGCATCTTACTTCTAATAGCGAACCTGAATCCACTGAAGCCAACATACACTATAAGGATTCAAATGACTAAGAGTCCAAGTTTAGGTACAATCAAACTCAGTAACCTCACTGTGAATAGCCAATGCACCACAGGTCAAAGGACCACTCTCACCACTATAGCATCGAGAAGATGACTGACTAGTAAGTAGACATCTAAGTAGTTTTTCATGATAGTCACACTCAATGCAACTTGTTCTCTAACAATCACCTGTACTTTTATCTCAGTGTCTTTATACTATAGACTTGAGACTCATCTATCCGCAAAGAAGGTGATCCATGTACCGATCTAACTAGATCGATTACTATCCTCTATGATGATCCTCCGATCGAGAGTATTTAAAAATTAACCACTAATAATGCATATCTAAAAATCTAAATATCTAGAAGAATATACAAAATCATCTATTAATATCTAGGACAAATCATGGACATATAAGACAAGACTGAAAATAAAATTTATCTTCTATTAATAACAAATATTTTACAAGTATAAATTTGTCCTAAAATTATAAATTATGTTAGTCAATAATTGGCTTCTAGGACATACATCTAACAAACTTTCATTTGATCTAAAGCCAATTGGCCATATACCTAAGATCCATTTCTTAAGGCGAGCTTCGATCTTCTACTAACTGAAAGGCATTGTTAGTGGATCCGTCGCATTCTACATGGAGTCAACTCTCTGCTCCTTGATGAACTTTTTCTCGAGGTATTCGCATATGATGTGGAACCACCGCTTTATATGCTTAGACTTCTGGTAAGCTTGGACTCCTTAGCGGGGGCTATGACTGTTGGATTTGTACCCTAGAAGCTAATTGTTGGTTGACACATTATATAATTTCAGAGCCTAAACTTGCACTTGTAATCTTTTATTATCAATAAAGGGCTTTTTCTTTCCAATCATATTTATGCGTCCATGATTTGTCTTACAAATTAACAAAGATGATTTTTATATATTCTTATAGAGTTAAAAATTTGAGATATATATTAATTAGTGGTTAATTTCTAAATGCTTCCGATCAAAAGATCATCACAGAGGATAGTGATCAATTCATTTGAGATCGGTGCACGGTTCACCTCCCTTGTGGGCAGATGAGTCTAGGATCTGCGGTGTAGAGACATTATGGATAGTTATTAAAGAATAACTTACACTGAGTGTGATCAACATGAGAACTATATAGATGTCTACTCACTCATCAGTGGTCTTCTTGATGTTGCAGTGGTGTAAGTGGTCCTTTGACCTGTGGTGCCATTGGCTATTCATAGCGAAGCTACTAGGTTTGACAATACATTCCTTTGGTCCCTAGCTCTTCGGATTCTTGCTGTATGTTGGCTTCAGTAGGTTCAGGTTCACTGTTTGGAGTAAGATGTACCAAGATGGAATCTATCGATCTTGATAAAAAAAGAAAAATCCTATGCAATTTACGAGATGAGTTCAGAAAATCTTTGACAAAAGCAAGTATGAATATTAGAAAAGAATTTTCAAAAGATTCGTAAATAAACTTGAGTCGAGCCAATCTTGCATATGACTGATGATGGAGTCTGACGAGTTCTCCATGACTTCCATTAAGTCGGGACTTAGGATAGAAGGACTGAATCATATGATAACTGCACCTAGAGATTCATACTTTTATTCTATTGGATTGCCACTATATACTGTTAGATATCACTAATAGATTGTGAGACTCATCGAACATTGTCTTGATGATCGATGGCCATCGAAGGATAGAATTGAAAATATTTCAATCCATCAAAAAGAGTTTCGATGATATTATGATGGAGATCATAATAAATCTCACTATCATATAGAATAGAACCTATGAGGTTACACATTAAGGGATTTAATCTCAAATTTATCAATTGAACTTATAAAGTTCCAATTAGGTTAGAGTTTATTAAAATCCTATTAGGTTTATGAGAACTATACTAGCACGTTAAACCTAATTCTTCTCGAAACTTTGATTTGATCAAGTCTATAGTCTTGAATCTAACCTAAATTTATTTGGATTTAATTGGACCCTTAATTATGATGAGTCCAAAAGAATATGATTAAGTCAATTAGTTGGCATAATTATCCTAAAATTATCTCTTCTTTATCTCCTAAATCTCTAAGTATGCATGTGGAATAAATGGAAGAAAGGATGGCGCTTATTTTTGTTTCTGGCATGAAATGGGTACCAAATCCTAGGATATGGTAGAGGGGCCCACCCCCTCTTATGTGGCATGACATGGAGGAGAGAGAGTGAGGCCATGCCCCCCTCTTATTGGGCTAGAAATCTCTTTGTAGAGCATCAAGAGTTGGCGCCCCAACTACCTGACATATTTTAGATGGGCACCTCTTGTACCTGCTTAAAGGGGCTGATCATATACCATTTATATCTGATTTTAATTAAAATAAATCAGATTGAAAAGATAGAAGATTCTTATAAGATAAGGATCTATCTTTTTAAGATAATTGGGTTCCTATTTTGTGTCAGAGTAGTGTCTATATATAAACAGTATATCTTTAGGGTTCCTAGCTAATAGAGTTTTTGATGAAATAAACTCCTCTCTCTCCCTTCTCTAGGCCTCCTCTCCTCCCTCTCTTTTCTTCCATGCCCAAGAGTTGGGCGTCCCCTTTTCCACATGCCAAGAGGTAGCGCTTTGTGACTTCAAGAGTGAAGATCGAGGAGAAGAAGAAGAAGGCTATTGATCAAGGAGTTGATCCCACAGTCCAGATCAAGGTGTTGATCAAAGTGTTCAAGACTAAGATTCTTCTTGAAAAGAAAAGTCTTCTATGAGGAGAGATCAGTTCAAAATTGATTCCGGTGGATATCCGTAGAGACCGAACATGTGTGCGGCTCAAGCATCTACGAATCTGTGATCATCGAAAGTGGTGAATATCTACCCATGCTAAGGTAATGAGATCTGATCTCATATTTGTTTCTAAACTCTAGATTGTATATATGTGTTTTCTTTTAGGCTTGGGTAGGATTAGATTTGATCTTTTGCATGTGAAGTTAAAGAGTTTAACCCATTTTGTTTTCCACTACGTTTTTCAAAAGTTTTGAAATCTACCCATGCTACCTATCTAATTTTTTAAGAGTGGTATTAGAGCCAAATTTTTAAAAACATATATGATCTAATTTTTAGATTAGATCTGAAAGTTTTAATGATTTAAAATTAATTTTGTGCTGATATAAGGTTGTTCTGGTATAGGGTTTACCCCCTATATTGCAAAAGTTGTCCTAGTACAAGATTGATTGATTTTGAAAACTATTTTTGAAATAATTAAATTAAATTTTTTAGATCTAAAAATTAGTATATGTGATATATTTAATTTTATATTTAGATCTGAAATTAGAATGATTAAAAGTTTACATCAAATTGATATAATGTAAAGGTTGTCCTAGTTTAATGAGAATAGATTTTTGAAAAGATATTTTAAAAATATTTTGATCATTATTTCAGATCTAATTTTATATATATTTGATTTTTGTAAATTTAGTTTTAGATCTGAAATTTAATGTACATATGATGCATATTTAATTTAGATCTAAAACTATATATATTTGATATATAAAATTAGGTTTAGATCTGAAACAATTTTAAGATCATAAACTACTAATTGTATGCAATAAAATATAATCTAAAAATTATTTTTAGATCTGAAATTATGTTGTTGCATATGGGTATGGATTGAACAAATTAGGTCTAGTGATCAAACTATAATTAGGGCCTAATTGATTAGATCAGGCTAGAATCTATTTTTGATTTTGAGCAGTTGATTGAACATAATTGATGGATGATTAGGACTATCAAAGGGACTCAAAATTGAGTTTAGTTATAGTTGATCGCATCGATTCACATTTTGATGAGTTGATTGACTCAAGACCGAATTCGGCTCAGTGATTCGGGCTCGTTTCAATAGGTTCATCTAATCAATTCTAATCGACCAATTTGCAATTCTGATTGGTGTCTAAGGAAAGCAACGAGAGGACTCCCATGCATCTTAACTTATCTGGCCATCTTGAGAGTTCAGTTTTGTGTTAGATTACTTGTTGACTCGAGTTCACCCATACCGTCTAGAATGGTTAGACATATTAATGTGCTGACCTAATTTAATCAGTCGGATGTCAGATTTACTAATTTAGAAAAGATCTAAATCCAAATTTTCTCGTCAAATATTAAGTCTAGAGGTCTTTTATTATTGCAGAGATGCCGGTGCCTTCCTGGCATTGATCATTTTCGACTGGTTACAGTGGTTCGGTTGTATCAGAAAGGTACAACCACTCTATTGATATTTGATATCCTGGGGTAGAGATAGGGTTGGGCCTAATAACTATTAGGTGAGGGTCCTAATGATGGCTTTATACCCGTTGATGAATGATGGATCTGACTTAACTAAGAAATATGTCAATAACTATTAGGTGAGGCCACAGAATATAGAGACCAAGCCCACTACATTTTGCTTAGTGAAGCAATGGACAAAGTGTTGTCCACTCATTGGTTTGTACTCATCAATAACTGTTAGGTGAGGTGTATATAGATTAATGGGATCACAGTACCTATTTGAAACTGCGTATAGGTTTTTGTTTCTCCAACCGAGTGTGAGAGATTCGAGAAAATAGTGGGAGCTTTTGTTTGTTTTTAAAGTTTCTAGAATAAATAATCTTATAAATACAAAATCTAACTAGAAACTGTTATCTCTATAGATAACCGTGTTGAGTTCAAATCCCTTAGCCCGAATCCTTGATACACATAGGTTGACCAGCATCAATTATAAAGACTTGCTCCGAAATCTGAGAATTATTCTCAATTTTAAAAATCTCACACATGTCCTAGATCAAAAAGTGCCTGTGTTACCTGCTCACCAATCTACTGATCAACGAGTTGCACTTGAGAAGTGGATGGATGAAGATAACAAGGTGAAGTGCTACATCTTAGCGTCTATGTCCAATGATCTTCAGCAATAGCATGAAGATATGAGGACTACTAGAGAGATGCTGGTTCACCTGCAAGAGTTGTATGGTGAACAGAGTCTCACAGCTCGCTTTGAGGTCTCTCGAAGATTTTTCAAAGCGAAAATGCATGATGAGTAGTTGGTCAATGATCATTGTCTGACAATGATTAAGGACATAGAGAAGCTTCAGAAGCTCAGAATGAACATGGATAAGGAACTGCAGGTGGATCTAACCCTCCAGCCTCTTTCTGATTCATATGGATAGTTCATCATGAACTACCATATGAATTAGATCGATGCTACTTTGCCTGAGTTATTGAATATGCTGGTGATTACAGAGGGCATCTTGAAGAGTTCAAGGGGTATAGTTCTAGCTGTGGAGTAGGTTTCCTCCAAAAAAAAGTCTCCTTTTAAGAAGAAAAAAAGCCCGCGAAGAAGTAGAAGAATGAAGCCAAGCGCAAGAAATAGGTTCTTAAGAAGGCCGACGACAAAGAAAAATATTTCTATTGCAATGTTGAAGGCCACTGGAGGAGAAACTATTCGGCCTACCTAGCGACTGTTAAGAGCAGAAAGAAAGATGGGCCTTCTGAAGGTACATCTGAAATGCTCATTATTGAAACTTATCTAATGGTTTCTTCTTCTTCTAGTTGGATTCTTGATTCTGGTTCAAGTGCTCATCTGCGCACTTCAATGTAGGGTCTTGAAGAAGTTAGGAGGCTAAGGGAAGGTGAGATCACTCTCCGGATCGACAATGGAGCAAGAGTTACTACTGTTGCCGTCGGAACCTATCCTTTAGGACTACCATTAGGACTTAGTTTGCTTTTGAAAGACTGTTATTATATACCTGTAGTCAGTAAAAATTTGATTTCTATCTCTGCGTTGGTACAGGATAACTATAATTTTTATTTTAATAAAAATATGTGTTCAGTTTATTTTAAAAATAAAATTATTGCATGTGCTTTCTTAATTGATAGTCTTTACCATTTGTATATGGATGTGAGTATAAATATTAATGAGCAAGTAGTGAATGCCATAGGATTTGAGAGATCTAGAAATAGGATTAGCCAAAAGTATCTATGGCACCTTAAGCTAGGTCATATTGGAGAGGACAGACTCAACAAATAAGAGAAAGATGGTCTTCTTGGATCATTGACTTTCAAGTCTTGTCCAGTCTGTGAATCGTGTCTTCAACAATAAATGATCAAGCTGCCTTTTGTGGGACAAGGAGAAAGGGCCACTGAGATATTAGCCCTGGTACATACTAATGTATGTGATTCATTTGATGTACAAGCTAGGGGTGGCTATATCTACTTCATAACCTTTACTAATGATTATTCACAGTATGGGTTTGTGTATCTAATGCATCGAAACTCTGAAGTCTTTGAAAAATTTATAGAGTTCAGATATGAAGTAGAAAAGTAGACCAAAAAACCTATAAAGGTTCTTCAATCAGATCGAGAAGGAGAATACCTTAGTAAAAACTTTCGAGCCTATCTCAAAGATAATGGCATAGTCTCATAGTGGACATCTTCAGGGACACCTTAGTTTAATGGAGTATCCAAAAAGGAGGAATCGGATCCTATTAGATATGATCCGATCCATGATGAGCTTCACAGACCTTCCTAACTTTCTCTAGAGACATGCTTTACTTTCTGCGATTCATCTCTTGAATCGGGTTCTCTCTAAATCCGATTTTACCACACCATATAAGTTATGACATGGTAAGAAGCCAACTCTTGGATATCTCAAGATTTGAGGATACCGGCCCATATCAAGCGACAGCAGGCGGACAAGTTAGAGGCTAGGTCCTTTAAGGCTTATTTTATAGAATATCCTAAGGAAATCATGGGATGCTACTTCTATCTTCCCGAAGATTATAATATGATTGTGAGCCGCCATGCCGTCTTCTTGAAAAAAGAGTTTATCCAAGATGAAGGTAGTGGGGGAAGATTGAGCTCGAAGAGAAAGTCTTTGAAGAGCATCGAGTCTAAGAATCTAAACCCAATAATGAGCCAGTAGATGTGATACCTCCTCAACCTCAAAGATCAAGTAGGGTTTCCTATCCTCCTGAAAGGTATTTAGGTATTTTTACAAAAGATTTAGAGAAAATGTTCCTTGTGGGAGATAGGGACATTAGGAATGATCCCAAAACCTATGATGAGGCAATGTTAGATGTAGACTCCGAGAAATAGATGGAAGTGTGATGAAGTCAGAAATTGATTCCATGCATTCCAACCAGGTTTGGTCCTTAATAGATCCACCTGAAGATATTATATCTATTGGGTGTAAATGGATTTACAAATGGAAGATTGGGTCGAATAGTAAGGTAGAGACCTATAATAAGGCAAGGCTAGTTGCGAAAGGTTATAGTCAATGCGAAGGCATTGACTATTATGAAATCTTTTCGTCTGTAGTCATGCTGAAATCCATCCATATTCTACTTGCCATAGAAGCATTTCATGATTATGAAATTTGTCAGATAGATATGAAAACTATCTTCCTAAATGGATATCTTAAGGAAGATGTCTATATGGAGCATCCTCTGGGTTTCACATTGAGTGATAGTGATCACAAGGTCTGCAAGTTACAAAGGTCTATTAATGGACTTAAGCAAGCATCTCAGAGTTGGAACACTCGCTTCAATGATATGATCAAAATGTTTGATTTCATTAAAAATGAGGAGCCATGTGTGTACAAAAAGGTCAGTGGGAATGCTGTTATATTTTTCGTATCGTATGTAGATGACATCCTTTTGATTGGAAATGTTATTCCCATGCTGACGTCGATCAAAGTATGGTTGTCGAAAGAGTTCACCATGAAGACCTAGGAGAAGCTTACTACATTCTTGGTATAAAAGTCTATAGGATAGATCTAAGAGAATGATAGGACTCTCATAGCATATGTACATAGAGGGAGTGCTTAAGAGGTTCAGCATGGGAAACTCCAAGAGGGATCTTTTGCCCCTTCATATGGCATTCATCTCTCCAAGAAGATGTGTCCTGACACACCTGAAGAGATCCAGTGCATGAGCAAGATCCCTTATACTTCGACAATAGGGAGCCTCATGTATGTCATGTTATATACATGCCCTGATATAGCACTTGCCGTGAGTGTCACAAATAGATATCAGGCAAATCCAGATGAAGAACACTGGATTGCTATTAAGAACATCCTTAAGCACTTGAGAAGGACTAAGAATTTGATGTTGGTCTTTGATGGAGGATCGAAGCTGAAAGTTGAGGGATACATTGATTCAAACTTTATAATAGATGTCGATGATAGAAAGTCTACATCAGGATGTATCTTCTTGTGTAATGGTGGTGTGGTTAGCTGGAAGAGTATCAAGCAGCTGATCATTGTAAATTCGACCATAGAAGCCGAGTACATCACCACCTCTAAAGTGGCTAAGGAAGTCTTTTAGTTTAAGAAGTTCATTTGCAGAGCTAGGTGTGATGCCATCAGATACCATTGCACTACACAGTGACAACAATGGCACCAAAGCCCTTGCTAAGGAGCCCATGTCTCACCAGAAATCTAAGCAAATAAAGTGATGGTTTCACATCATACACGAATACCTCGAGAAAAAAAAATTTCATTGAGATGCAGAGAGTCGACTCTGTGCTAAAAGTGGCTGACCCGCTAACTAAGCCTCTTAGCCAGCAAAAGATCGAAGCTCACCTTGAGAAGATGGGTCTTAGTTATATGACCAATTGGCTTTAGGTCAAGTAAGAGTTTGTTAGATTTGTGCTCTAGAAGTCAATTATTGGCTGACACATTATATAATTCCAAGACCTAAACTTGTACTTGTAATCTTTTTATTATCAATAAAAGGGCTTTTTCTTTCCAATCATGTTTAAGTGTCAATGATTTGTCTTAAAAATTAATAAAGATGATTTTTTTATATTCTTAAAGAGTTAAGAATTTGAGATATAAATTAATTAATGGTTAATTTTTAAATGCTCTCAATCAAAGGATCATCACGAAGGATAGTGATCAATCTATTTGAGATCGATGCACAGTTCACCTCCCTTGTGGGGAAGATGAGACTTGGGTCTACAGTATAGAGACACTGGGGTGAAGGTGTGAGTAGTTGTTAGAGAACAACTTGCACTGAGCATGACCAATAAGAGAACAACATAGATGTCTACTGACTTGTCAGTGGTTTTCTCGATGCTGCAGTGGTGTGAGTGGTCCTTTGACCACGGTGCTATTGGCTATTCACAGCGAAGCTACTGGGTTTGACTGCACATTCTCTTGATCCCTAGCTATTCAGATCCTTATTGTGTATGTTGGCTTTAGTAGGTTCAGGTTCACTATTTGGAGTAGGATGCACCTAGATGGAATCTCTCAACCTTGAAAGAAAAGAAGAAGTCCTATGCGATTTATGAGACTGAGTTCAGAAAGTCTTTGGCCAAAGCAAGTGTGAATACTAGAAAAAAGTTTTCAGAGAATTCATAAATGAACTCGAGTCGAGCTAATCTTGTATATGACTGATGATGAGATCTAACGAGTTCTCCATGACCTCCATCAAATTGAAACTCATGATAGAAGGACTGAATCATACAATAACTATACCTAAGAGTTCATACTTTTATTCTACTAGATTATCACTGCATACTTTTAGGTATCACTGGTGGATTATGAGACTCATCGGGCATCATCTTGATGATCGATGGACCTCGAAGGGTAGAATTGAAAATATTCCAATCCATCGAAAAGAGTTTCGATGATATTGTGATAGAGATCATAATATATCTCACTATCAGATAGAATGGAACCTACGAGGTCACACATTAAAAAATTTAATCTCAGATTTTTCAATTGAGCTTATGAAGTTTTAATTGGATTAGGATTTATTGAAATTTTATTAGGTTTATGAGAACCATGCTAGCACACGGTTAAACCTAATTCTTCTTAGAACTTTAATTTAATCAAGTCCATAGTCTTGAACCTAACCTAAATTCATTTGGGTTTAATTGGGCTCTTAATTGTAAGCCCAAGAGGATTTGATTAAGTCAATTAGTTGGCATAATTATTTTATTATCTCTTTTTTATCTCCTAATTATGTCTAAATATGCATGTGGAATAAATGGAAGAAAGGGTGGCACCTATTTTTGCTTTTGGCAAGAAATGGGCACCAAATCTCAGGATATGGTAGAGTGGCCCGCCCCCTCTTATGTGGCATGGCGTGGAGGAGAGAGAATGGGGCCACGCCCCCCTCTTATTTGGCTACAAATCCCTTTGTGGGGTGCCAAGTGTGGGTGCCCCGACTACCTGACATATTTTAGATGGGCACCTCTTGTACCTGCTTAAAAGGACTGATCATATACCATTTATTTCTGATTTTAATTGAAATAAATCAGATTAAAAAGATTGAAATAAGATAAGGATCTACCTTTGCAAGATAATTGGGTTCCTATTTTGTGTCAGGATAGTGCCTATACAAAGGGTATGTCTTTAGGATTCCTAGCTAATAGAGTTTTTGGCAAAATAAACTCTTCTCTCTCTCTTCTCTATGCCTCCTCTCCTCCCTCTCTTCTCTTCTATGCCCAAGAGTTGGGCGTCCCCTTTTTCACATGTCAAGAGGTAGTGCTTTGTGTCTTCAAGAGTGATGATCGAGGAGAAAAAGAAGAATGCTACTGATCAAGGAGTTGATCCCGCAGTCCAGATCAAAGTGTTGATCAAAGCATTCAAGGCTAAGATTTTTTTTGAGAAGAAGAGTCTTCTACGAGGAGTGATCAATTCAAGATTAATCCCAATAGATATCCGCAGAGGCTAGACACGTGTGCAGCTTGAGCATCTACGAATCCATGATCATCGAAAGTGGTGAATATCTACTCGCACCAAGGTAGTGAGATCTAATCTCATATTTATTTCTAAACTCCAAATTGTATATATGTGTTTTCTTCTGGGCTTGGGTAAGATTAGATTTGATCTTTTGCATGTGGGGTTAAAGGGTTTAACCCTTTTTGTTTTTCACTGTATTTTTTAAAAATTTTGAAATCTACACATGCTACCTACCCAATTTTCTAACAACGACACTGTTATTGTCATAGTGTAGTATAATTGCATCCGATGGCATCACACCCAGCTCTACAACAAACTTTGTGTATTAGAATGCTTCCTTAATGGCTTCAAAGGTGGTGATGTACTTGGCTTCCTATGGTCGAATCTGTAATAACCAGTTGTTTGGAACTTTTTCAACTAACTGATCCATCATTACATAAGAAAATATATCCTAATATAGATGTTCTATCATCGATATTAGACATGAAGTCCAAATCAGTGTATCCTTTCACTTTTAGCTCCGATCCTCCACCAAAAATCAAGAACAAATTCTTGTCCTTCTCAAGTACTTAAGGATCTTTTTTCACAGCAATCTAGTGCTCTTCGTTTGGATTCGACTAATATTTACTTATGACACTTACTGCAAGGGGTTATATCAGGTTGAGTATATGCATCGTATACATGAGGCTCCCTATTGTCAAAGTACAAGAGATCATGCTCATGCGTTGGATCTCCTCATGTGTGTCAGGACACATCTTCTTGGAGAAATAAACACCATGCCTAAGAGGCAAGAGACTCCTCTTAGAGTTTTCCATGCTGAACCACTTCAGCACCTCCTCTATGCATATTTTCTATGAGAGACCTATCATTCTTTTAGATTTATCTCTATAGACCTTTATATCAAGAATGTAGAAAGTGAAAGAATAATGCCCTACAAACCAATCGCATACAGGATGCAAGAGGATATTTTCTATAATTTATCTTCTAAACTCATGTAATTCACATTAATATTATTAATAAAATAGATATTTTTGATTCATTATATACTGCATCTTATTATTTTTAAGATTATAATGAACTCCATAGGTCTAGATAATGGTTTTAGGACCGCGATGAGATCACACCAGTGAAACCTTAAAACCTTGATAACCCTAAAATATTTTTAGTCATTAGTGTCGGATGTATGCCCTAGAAGTCAATCTTGGCTAACTATATCATATTTCTAGGATATATTTTTTATACTTTATGGGCATTTATATTACTATTCATATTTTATATATCAATGAATCATCCAAGGGATTAACAAGATGATGACACATATTCTCAAAGAGTTGAGAATTTGAGACATGTGTCATTGATGGTTAATTCTTAAATTACTCCTGATCATAGGATCATCGGAGGATGGTGATTGATCCAGATAGACCAGTGCATAGATCGCTTCCTTCGAACAGATGGGTCTCAAGTCTACAGTGTAGTGACATTGGAGCAAGAGTGCAGGTGGTTGTTAGAGAACAACTAGCACTGAACGTGACCAACATGAGAAGTCACATGAATATCTGCTCACTTGTTAGTGACTTTCTCGATGCTGCAGTTGTATGACTGATCTTTTGATATATAGTAGATGTTGGCGATAGCAGAGTGATTAATGAAAATGAGTTTTCATGAGAATCACATATGGACTCAAGTTGATTGAATCTATCATATGACCGATGATGAGGTTTGACGATTCATCCATGACCTGTCATCTTGTCAGAAATCATGATAAAGGGACTGTATCATACGTTAACTATACCTAAAGATTTATCACCTTTTATTCTACTGAGTTGCCACTAAATACTATATCACTGTTGGATTATGTGACCTACGAGCATTATTTTGATGATCAATGATCCTTGGTAGGCAGAGTTGGAATTGTTCCAATCCATTAAAAAGAGTTTCAATGATATTGTGATAGAGATTACAATATATCTCACTACTAGGCAGAATAGAACCTATGGGATTACACACAAAGAGACTTTTGATTGATCAGATGGTTGAATTACGATTATGAATCATGATAGGATTGATTATCAATTTGATTGATGATTAATCTAACACAAAAATTACAATTAAATAACTCGTTAAAGAGTTAGTGTGTTATAGGAGGATTAATTAGCAATTAGATTGCAAATTGGTTCAATTTGATTGAGCTATGGGGCTTGCAATAAGTCTAATTAAATTAGATTTAATTTGACTTCACATAGATTTGATTTGATCAAACCTAATTGGATTATAAGATAATCAAAATGTATGGAAGAATAATTCCTAATTGAATTAGGATTTGAATTTGACTTAATTCTTAATTAGACTAAGATCTAAACAAAAATGTTTGAATTCCTATTTGGACTAAGAATTCTTATTTTCAAGGGTGCACCAAATTTTAATTGAATTAGGATCAAATTGAGTTTGACTCAGGCACCAAGAGAGAGTCCAAAAGAACTAAGACCCCTTCTCTAATTAGGTGATATCTAATCTAAATAGTTTGGGCTCCAAATCAGATTTGAATTTTTATCTATTTGGGTTTAATCAATTTCTAATATGATTAGGATTGGTTAGAGTTTTAATTAATTTAATTCAGCCATCTAAAGAAGAGTCCCATGTTCTTAAAACTCTTCCTTTCATGCGCCACAAATCAAACCCACACCCAAGCAGATTTGCACGCCATCCTTCCTCCCTTTTTAGCATGTAAGAAGGACTCCTAAACTTCTTCCTTTCCTAAGAAATTTGGGCACAAAAACCTAGTGGTGGGCGGCATGAAAAAATCCTAGAGTCTAAAGGAGTTTGGACTCTTATCTCCTACTCAAACTCTATCCTCTCTTCCTATTTAAACCAAGGTACCTTATGGGGCGTTAGATAAACCAGATATGATCAGGTTTTAACACCAAAATGGGGAGTTGTGCATGGAGAAAAAATCAAGGGGAGAGGGCGTGACATGTATGTCCATTGGCATGAGGTATGGTTGCTTCATATCCCTTCTTTCTTACAAACAACCAAAGCTTGGTCGTTAGGACATCTTCTCTTCCATATTTTGTCCTAGTTTGGACATGGTTTCTTCTCTCTTCTTTATCCAAAAGTTGGACAAAATTCCTACATCTCTAGTGTAGAAATTTGGTGCATAGGTTATAGGAAGAAAAGAGAAGAAAGAATTCTTCTCATGATCTCTAGCATAAAGATCAACATCCTCCTACTTCTTCTTCCCTAAGGGCACGTTGAGAGAAAAGAAGATTTTCAACTATCAAGAGGCAATCTCTGTAAGGGAGCTAGCATCCCGATGGAATCAATAAGCTTCTGATTAGTTCGAAGTCTCGTATGGATACTCGTACAGGTCGGACACTTGTGCGGCTTCAAGGGACCTTCGGAAGATCGATCCATGTCAAGGTACATTCTCTATTTATTTTTTTCTATTTAATTTCTAAATCTAAATTCTATCTTACGTATGATGATCCTATTTATGATTTTAAGATTTGATCTTATGCATGCTTATATTAAATTAGATTTAATCTAAAATTTTTAAATTCCACAGTATACTCATTTTGAAAAATTTTTGCATGCATGAAATCGTGAAACTCCAATAGTGATATCAGAGCCACATCATATGCATGAGATAGATCCAAAATCTATAGAGAAAAATTTCATATCTGAAAGTTTGATGTCGTTCTGACATTGCATTGACTATAATCTTTCGCAACCAGCTTTGTCTTATAGGTCTCTACCTGACCATCTGACCCAATTTATCTTTTATAGATTCATTTACATCCAATAACTACAATACCATCGGTGGATCTACTAAGGTCCAAATATAGTTAGAATGCATGGAGTCAAATTCTGACTTCATCGCTTTCATTCATTTTTCGGAGTCAACACCTAACATCGCCTCATCATAAGTCTTGGGATCATTCTTAACGTCCCTTTCTCCCATAAGGAATGCTTTCTCTAGATTCTCTATAAAAATACCTAAGTATCTTTCAAGAAGACGGGAGATCTTACTTAATCTACGAGATAGAGGAGGTACCATTTTTATTGACTCACTATTGGGTTCTGGATCTTGGAGTTGATGCTCTTCAGAGACCTCTTCGAGCTCAATCTTCCTCCCACTACCTTCATTTTGGATAAACTCCTTTTTTATGAAGATGGCATGATGGCTCACAATCACATTATAATTCTTAGGAAGATAGAAGTAGTATCCCATAGATTCCTGAAGATATCTTATAAAATAAGTCCTAAAATATCTAGCCTCTAACTTGTCTGTCTTTTGTCATTTGACATGAGCCAGATATCCCCAAATCTTGAGATAATCAAGAGTTGGCTTCCTACTATGCCATAACTCGTATAGTATGATAAGAATAGATTTAGAGGTAATCCAATTCAAAAGATGAATTATAGAAAGTAATGCATGTCCCCAGAGAAAGATAGAAGATTTATGAAGCTCATCATGGATCGGGCTATATCTAATAGGATCTGATTCTTCTTTTTGGATATCCTGTTGAGCCGAGGCATCTCTGGAGGTGTCCACTATGAGACTATTCCGTTATCCTTGAGATAGGCCCGAAAGTTTCTACTAAAATATTTTCCTCCTTGATTTGATCGAAAAATCTTTATAAGTTTTTCAATCTACTCTTTTACTTCATATCTGAACTCTTTAAACTTTTCAAAAGCTTCACACTTATGATGCATCGAACACACAAACCCATAGCATGAGAAATCATCGATAAAGGTTATGAAGTGATATAGCCACCCACGACCTATACATTGAATAGACCGCACACATCAGTGTGCACTAGGGCTAATATCTCAGTGGCCCTTTACCTATATCCTATAAAGGATAGCTTATCCATTTTTTTCTGAAAATATGACTCACAAACTGGATAAGACTCAAAAGTCAATGGTCCAAAAAGACCATCTTTCTCTAGTTTGTTGAGTCTGTCCTCTCCAATATGGCATAGACTAAAGTGCTACAGATATTTTTGGCTTATCCTATCTCTAAGTCTCTTAGACCTTACGACATTCATAATTTGCTCATTAATATTAACACTCACATTTACATGCAAATGATAAAGACCGTTAATCAAAAAAGCACAAGTAATAAATTTATTTCCAAAATAAATTATACACATATCTTTATTGAAATGAAAATTGTAGTTATCCTGTGCCAGCACAGAGATAGAAATCAAATTTTTACTAGCTACAGGTATAAAATAGTAATTTTTTTAAAATTAAACTAATTCTTAATGGTAGTCATAGAGGCTAGATCCCAACGGCCATAGCAACAACTCTTACTCCATCGCCAACCTGAAGAGTGATTTCGCCTTCTCTCGCCATCTAACTTCTTCCAGACTCTACATAAAAGTGTACAAGTGAGCACTTGAATTAAAATCTAGAACGCAACTAAAAGAAGATGAAACTATTATATTAGTTTCAATTACGAGCAAGTCAGACATACTTTTAGAAGGTCCATTTTTCTTTCTGTTCTTCACGATCATCAGGTAGGTCAGACAATTCCTTCTCCAGTAGCCTTCGACATTGCAAGGGAAATACTTTCCTTATCAACAGCCTTCTTTGGAACCTGCTTCTTGGGCTTGCTCTCATTTTTTTACTTCTTCGCAGGCTTCTTATTCTTCTTAAAAGCAGACTTTCTCTTGGAGGAAGCCCGCTCCACAATCAGAACTGAACCCCTTGAATCTTTTAAGGTGCCCTCAGCTGTCACCAACATGTTCAGCAATTCAAACAAAGTGCTATCAATCTTATTCATATAGTAGTTTATAATGAACTGTCTATATGAATTAAGAAGAGACTGGAGGATCAAATCCACCTGTAATTTCTTATCCATATTCATCTCAAGCTTCTGAAGCTTTTCAATGTCCTTGATCATTATCAAACAATGATCATTGACGGACTGTCCATCACGCATCTTTGCTCGGAATTGTCTTCGAGAAATCTCAAAGCGAGCTGTATGACTCTACTCACTATACAACTCTTGCAAGTAAGTCAGCATCTTTTTGGTAGTTCTCATGTCTTCATGTTATTGTTGATGATCATTGGACATGGATGCTAGAATATAGCACTTAGCCTTATTATCCTCATCCATCCACTTCTCAAGTGTGGCTCATTGATGGATGAGCCAATAACAAAGGCGCATCCTGGTCGAGGACATGGGTTAGCTTTTCAGAACTAAGATCGATTCTCAAATTTTAAAGCCAGTCTTTGTAGTTTGTCCTAATCAACCTATTAGTATCAAGGATTCGAGCTAAAGGATTGGCACTCGATATGATTATCTGTAGAGAAAATAGATTCTAATTAGATGTTTGTACTTGTTAAATATTTATTCTAAGAACTTTAAAAACAAATAAGATTCCCACTATTTTCTCGAATCTCTCACACTCGTCGAATGGAGAAATGAAAAGTTATATGCGATTGATTTCAAATAGATACTGTGGTCCCACTAATCTGTATGCACCTTACCTAACAGTTATTGGTGAGCATAGACCAATGAGTGGATAACACCTTATCCATTATTTCACTGGATGTGAAATTCTTAGGCTATTTCATACAGATAGCTTCCTCAAGATATCCATTCAGGAATGCCGTTTTCACATCCATCTGTCAAATTTTGTAATCATAAAAAGCTCCAATAGCAAGTAGTGTGTGATGGATTTAAGCACAGTCACAGACAAAAAGATGTCTTGATAGTCAATGCCTTCGCACTGAGTATAATCTTTTACTACTAGCCTAGCTTTATAGATCTCTACCTTACCATCTGCATCTTTTATTTTTTATAGATCGATTTACCAATGGGCATTATACCCTCCGATGGATCCACTAAGGTCCATACTTAATTCAAATGCATTAAGTCAATCTCTGACTTCATAGCATTCAACCATAGATTTTAGGATCATCTCCATGATCCTTATCTCCTAGGAGGAATATTTTCTCTACATCTTCTATAAGCATATCTAAGTACCTTTCAGGAGGATGAAAGACCCTACTAGATCTGCGAGGTGGAGGAGGGACTATTGGCTCAGTGTTCATTGGTTCATTTGGTTCAACAACTCATTGCTCTTCAGAAACTTTCTCTTCAAACTCAATCAACCTCCCATCACCACCATCTTAGATAAATTATTTTTTTAGGAACGTGGCATGTCGACTCACAATCATATTATGATCATTTGAAAAGTAAAAGTAATATCCTATTGATTTCTTAGGATATCCTATGAAGCAAGCTTTTATAGACCTAGCCTCTAAGTTGTCAGTAATTTATCTTTTGACATAGGTTGAATATCCCTAAATCTTGAGATAACTCAGATTTGATTTCTTACCACGTCATATCTCAAACAGTATGCTAGGAACGAAATTAAAAAAAAATCTTATTTAGAAAATAAATAATGATTAGTAGGGCATGACCTTAAAGATACATGGGTAAGTCAGTGAAGCTCATCATAGATCGGACCATATCTAATAGAATTTTATTCCTCCTTTCGGATACCCCATTGAGTTGATGTGTACCAGGAGGAATCCATTATGAGATTATACCATTTTTATTGAGATAATCCAAAACTTTTTCACTAAAATATTTCCCTTCTCGATCTGATCAAAAAATCTTAAAGAGTTTTTTTATTTATTTTTCTACTTCACTTCTAAATTTTTTAAACTTTTCAAAGGCTTTAAACTTGTGTCTCATCAAAAATACATATCCATATCATGAAAAATCATCGATAAAGATAATGAAATAATGGTAACCACCCCGGCCTACACATCAAATGAGCCATACATGTTAGTGTGTACCAGGGTAAGTAATTTAATGACTCTTTCCCCATGTCCCATAAAAGATAACTTGATCATTTTTTCTTAAAGACAGGATTTACAAATGGGATACGACTCAAAATTGAATGACCCAAGGATGCCATCTTTTTTCAGTTTGTTAATCCTATCCTCTCCTATATGACCAAGTCTAAGGTGCCACATATACTTATGGTCAATGTCATCTCTAGGTTTTTTATTTCCTACGATACTCATTAACTGCTGTTTACGTTTATACTCATATCGACATGCAGGTGATAAAGATTGTTAATTAAAAGATTGAGTGCTATCAATTTATTTCTCAAATAAATCAAACAAAAGTCTTTATTGAAATTGAATATAAAATCTTTCTGTGCTAGTACAGATATGAAAAGCAAATTTTGGATAGTTACAGATATAAAGTAGCAGTCTTTTAAAATTAATTTAAAGCCTGATGATAGTCGAAGAAGATAGGTGCCAATGAGTTTAGTACAACCCTTGCTCTATTATTGATCCAAAAGATTATTTCACCATGCCTCAATCCTCTACTATCTTTTAGACCTGCATAGAAGTATATATGTGAGCACTTAGACCAGCACTTAATATCTAACTAGATATAGAGAAAATCATTAGGTTAGATTCAACAATGAGCATACCTTCTGAAAGTTTATCGCCCTTTTTGGTCTTCAGGCTCTCCAGGTATGGTGAATAGTTCCTCTTCCAATGGCCATCTTTTTGATAGTAAAAATATTTTTCTTTATTTGTAGCCTTCTGTGAAGTATCCTTCTTCGGCTTCTTCTCCTTCACAAGCTTATTCTTCTTCTTCCTATTCTATTAGGGTGATTTCAGAATGCAGATTTTTCATCTCATGAACATATGCAGTAGAAAGGTAAGATTAAAATAATTTTAATCCTAGGCATGCTTGGATCTAATCCTAAATCACCTAAGGATCTCTTAACATGCTTGAAATAAATTTATACATCAGATCTAAAATCAAAAATCAGAAAGAAAGAATGATTACCTTAATCGCTTTCCTTTGATCTGACTCAGATCGGATTCGACGAATGCCCAAGATTTTTGTCAGAGCCGTGCAAGTGTCCAATCTCTATTGGTATCCATATGGAGATAATCTGATCGATGCACTGAGGCCACCAGAGTACTAGCACTTTGCAAGTTTCACTCCTCGCTTAAATCTGGATCTCTTCTTTTAGATCTCAAAGAAGACAAAGGCTGCACGAACCCTTTCGCACAAATCTGATGGGATCTGAGCAGGATGCCTAGAAGAGGAAAAAGAACCTTTTTTTCTTCTCTTTCTCTTTCTCTAAAACCTCTCTCTATCTTAGATCAGATCCGAGGACAAGGTGTCGCATGAAGAGGAATAAGGAGGGGGCATGAAGATGTTTGTTGTGGCAAGGCTAGCGCTCAATCATCTCACACACGCTAATATACCTCTTTTTATTTTTTATCACACAAAAATAAACTCCACTACTCTATTCTGATCAGATTTGATTCTCTTCTAGATAAGAAACCTATTCAAACCAAATTTGGATAGAAATCTAGATGAGAGAGAGTCCCAAAGAGGTGGGGCACCAACTATTGGTGCCCCTTCACCCTTCACGCGTGCAAGGGAGAAAAAGGGGGCATGTCTTCACACATCCCTCCCTCTATCTAACATGAAAGAGGAGAGAGCATTCCAAAGAAAGTGGGCTTGGCTTTTTAATTCGATTGGGTTTCAAATTGGATTTGATTTGAATCCAATTTGAGCCCGATTTGAATCAAATTCGAAAATGCTATCAAATCTAATCTAATTAGGATTGAAATCTAAGTCCTACTTGGATAATTAAACTCAATTAGCCTCAAATTTTGTTAAGCTGAATTAAATTAAATTTAATTTAAATTAATTAAGATTTGATCCATAATTTAATCAAGTCCAATTGCATTGCAATATTTGCAATTAAGTTTTTGATGCTAATAATTAGCAGTTTCTATGTTGTAACTTTTACAAATTGATCCAAATCATCAATTCAATTGATAATTTGATTATGATCCAAACTTTTGATCAAATTTTGCTTCTTTATGGGTAACCCCTCAGGTTCTATTCTATCTGGTAGTGAGAATTCTATGATCTCCATCACAGTATCATTGAAACTTTTTTCAATAGACTGGAACGATTCCAACTCAACCTAATAAGGATCATTGATCCAAAAATAATCCTAGTGAGTTTTCACGATCCACCAGTGACATCTAGCAATATGTAATGGCAATCCAATAGAATAGAAAGATGAACCTCTAGGTGTAGTTACCGTATGATCAAGTTCTTCTATTGAGAGTCCTGATAGGATGTTGGTCGTGAAAACTCATCAAATCTTAGGCATCCATCATATACTAGACTTAATTAGCTTGAGTCCAATCATGAATCCCGTAGAAACTCCTTTCTATTATCATGCTGCTATAGCCATAGACTTAATGACTCAGCCTCTTGGATCGCATAGGACTACTCTTTAACTACTAAGGCCGATAGATCTCCTACAAGTGCACTTCTACTCCCATAGCAAATCTACTGCAGCCAACAAACACTACAAGGCCAAGGCCCCAAGTGGCTAGGGATCGTGTTTATGTGTTGTTAAACTATAGCAACCTCACTATGAGCAGTCGAGATACCATAAGTCAAAGAACTACTCACACAACTATAGCATTGAGATAGTCACTGACGAATAGATATCTATGTAACTTCTCATTCTTGATCATGCTTGATATGCACGATGTTATCTTTAGAATACCATCCAATCACTTTAATTCCAACTTTGAAAAAAATTTTGTAAATAGCAATGAGTCGGATCAAATCCACGGAGAAGGCTATGGGTTGATGTTTTAAAATCTTTGATTTTTAAAAGAAAGAAAAGAAAGATTGAATGGAGTCAGAATTGTAAACAGAAGATAAGAATTAAACGATGCAGAAAAATAAATTCGATACTAAGATCTATTATTTAGACCTTATCATCTACTTACAATAAAATTAAATTTTAAAGATTTAAATCTTAATTAAAATCTAAATTCTATTGCAAAAATTTAAAAGAGACACAGTAAGAATTAAAAGTGCAAAAGAAAGTAACTGGATACTAGGATCTACTAACTAGATCCTAGCTTCTACTTGCAATTAAAATAAAAACCAGCAAATTTAAAGAGAATAAAATTACTTTTGCATTAACTGAAATCTAAATTCAAGTACAAAATATTAAAGAGAACTAACAAAGAAGACAAACAAAACTAGAATAAAGAAAGTAAACTAGAAAGCTATAACAAAGGTTGGAAGTTGATTCGCATAGCCTTATCGGAAAGATAGTTGATGAGATCTCCTTTCTTCCTTCATACTCCACAGAGTTTGGTTGCATCCTCTTCTTCTTCTTTCTTGAATTTAATCTTGGAAAAGATGGAGGCTTAATAGAAATGATGGTGCAGGAAACAATGCTCTCTTCAAGGCACCCCTTTCCTTGAAGCTACAACCCAAATCCTAAGCCCTTGTTGCTGCCCTCTTTCTTTTTTCTTGTGCTGTCCAACTCCAGATGACTGCAATATGGGAAATGGACTCCTTTAAAATGGCCTAAGGTTTGGTGATTTTCTCATATTTTTTTCTTGAATTTATGCCATGTAAATTCCTCTTGATTTGGAAGGCTGTATCTCTTCAATTTGGAAAACAGTCACATTAAGAATTGTCTTATTTACTTTTGCCACCCAAGCTCCTTATGCAGAATCTTTTTGGACTCCCATTTACTATTATTTATTTCCTTCTAGATTAGCTCCTTTCCACCCAAAATTAATTGCCATATCAGATTTCTGCCCCAAGAACAACTAGGAAGAATCTGGGTGTATCAGGTGCTTCCTGTTTTGTCCAGTACTATTACTAACTATAATTTGATATAGCCATCTCATCTGAAATCTAAATTGACTTCTATAAATTACATTCTTTTCTTGCTCATCTAAAAATTTTGTAAGATCTAGTCTTGCTCAATTTGGAGTCCTTTAGCCTATTTTTCAGGGATCCTCTTGCCAAAGGTATCAGAATCAAGGGGGTCTGGCCAAGAAAGAGATTAACTACCTTTTTCTTGCTTTCTGTGCCTCCTAGCTCCTTTCCTAGCTGATGGCATTAACAAAAGGAATGTGTGGGCTTAGGATTTCATGGGGTGAATGACCAGCTAGGGTTCTGAGGCTCCAGGGTTTCAAAACATCTCCGATGATTTAAATTTACCCACTAAATAAGGAAGAAACATAAATTAAACTTCTCATAACTTTTCTAATGGGTGTGAAACTTAATTTTTGATGCTTATATTAATCAATCAACTCGACATCTATTTTTTATGAATATATACTAATTTTATATTTTTCAAAACTATTTTCAAAAATACTTAATTTTGTAAGAAAGTCCAACTTAAGTATGAAATTAGGGTTTCTTAAAGATGTTAGCACCATTAAATATATAAAATATATGTATAAATATATGTTTTATCACACCCCCCAACTTAATCATTGCTAGTCCTATATCAATGTAAAAAAAATATAAGTATTTATTTATCATGTTTCATCAAAATCCTTCCTTACAAAAATAGGCCTAGGATTGAAAGCCAAGAAGTTTTCAAGTATCACTAACTAGGTATTGAGTTTCAGAAGCAAAATTCACAGTCAGTCTACTCAAAAGCTTCCTTAGAGTGCATCCAAAGATCTACAACACTTGTTTTTGTGATGACTAATTAGCATTCGGGTGCTGGCTTGTAAAGGGCAAATGTTTCTTCTTATCATCTATTTCGATTAATTTTCTATACACCCCCAAATTAAGCTCATGAACTAAGGTAGCTTTTACACTGCTCTTCTTCTTTTTTTTCTCCTTTTTCTTCTTCTTTTTTTTGATAGTGCTGAGCATCCTAGCCTTTCCTCCACCGTTTGGCGCTAACCTCCACACTTGACTTAGGTGCAGAGATTTGGTTACTAAGCTTAAGGCAATCCACATATACTCTATGTTTTGTATTTTTATTTTAGGCAGATAGCTCTTTCTCCAAATTTAAAATTTTAATCAGAATGTATATCAATTATCTACTTTAAATAATAATCAAATCCTCAGCTGGCTTTACAATCAACTCCTACTTTGCCTCATCAGTATGCGTGTGCAATTAAAAGTACTCATAGCCTTTAAGTGACCTAAGTAGGCTGCTAAGAGTCTGATCAACTAGTCTACTCTTTGACTCGCTATATTTATTAGCAAATACTCTCTAACTCTGTTGGTGCAAAAATCCACCGGTGTCGGAGAAGCTGGAGTCGAGAGAGTCACAGTCACCGTCGGGACCTACAAAGAAAGTCTAAACTGGAGTTGGGGGTACTCCGGCAAGATCCTCCGACGCTCAAGTCAGTTCTCTGCCTCAACAAGAATGGAGCGCTCGAACAAAAATTTTAGCAGAGTTTTGAGATAGAGATTAGAGCTTAGAGAATAACGTATCTGGGGATCCCCTTTTTATAGGCGGAGGGTGTAACAGATTGACAGTGACGTCTGTAACCGCCTGGTAGTGGGCCGTTCGGGGCCATGAGGAGTTTGTTAAGGAGAGTAGTGGAGTGGAGTCATGGCTATCGCCGTGGCCTGCCACGTGGAGCCTATTGTGGAGAGTGGAGTGATGCTCGTTGTCGTGACTTGCCAGAGCATGATGGAGCCACGTGGGAAACGTTACAGGAAGTGGAGCAGAGTCGTGGCCATTACTGTGGCCTACCAGGGAGTCCAGGCCCGTCAGCCGAAGCTCGGTTGGGGTGTCTGGTGGAGAGGGGTAGCTCTCCATCTAAGTGGAGCTCGGATGTTGCTGGCGAGCTTTCTACCGTTGGGTGCCTTGGGCACTAGTACTGCAGGCAAAGGTCATCTGCTGTAGAAGCTCGGTCAGGGGCTTTCTGTGGACGAAGTTCTGTTTCATGCAGAATCCAGCAGAAGGTCGATCGGTAGTGGATGTCGGATAGCACTGGAGAGGTTCACCCGCTGGAGGGGTCCGGCTGCTGGAGCCCGTGTGTCGTAGGAGTTCGTCCGGAGTCTATCCGCTACAGAAGTTCGGTCGGAGTCTGGTTCCTGTAGAAGTTCGGATGGGGATCATTTGTTGAGGAAGCTCGGTCGAAGCCTGCCTGCAATAGAAGTTCGGAAGGAATTCATTCACAGTAGAAGCTCAGGTGGAGGCTTACAGTAGAAATCCGATGTGGACCACTCATAGTAGAAATTCGAAGTAGACAGTTTGTAGTGGTAGCTCAGAGTAGATCGTTTGTAGTAGAAGCTCAGAGCAGATCGCTTGTGGTGGGGGCTCAGAGTAGATCGTTTGTAGTAGAAGCTCGGAGCAGATCGCTTGGTGGGGGCTCGGAGCCCGACCCTTGTAAGAATTCGGATGAGGTCTACCTGCAATAGGAGCTCAGGGCTGAAGTCCGGCTCCCGTAGGAGCCCGGACGAAGTCTACCTGCAGTAGGAGTTCAGGAAAGAAGTCTGGCTCCTGTAGGAGCTCGGATCAAATCCAGAAGGCGGTCGACCACCGTAAAAACTTGGATGGAGTCCGTCTGTCATGGAGATCTGCTGTTGAGAAAGTTCGGCCACTGACGAACTGATGAAGTTCTGGAAGAAATTCGGATTGGAGTCGATTGAATCCTGTTGGAAAAGATCTGGAAGAGGTCCGGAGAACGGTTGACCCTTGTAGGACGTCGGTCGATAGTAGAATCCAGAGAGCACTTGGAGCAGCCTGATAGACGACCGAAGAAGCTTATCGCTGGAGAAGCCCGGGAGATGTGGCAGGAGTTCATCCGTCAGGGGAACTTGGGAACATTGCGGAAACTTGGCTGCCAGAGAGGTTCGAAAAGATATCGCCCAAGGTCGGACGTCGATAGAGTCCCGGGAGGGTCACTCCTGATACAAACTTTGGTTGGGGGGTATTTTATACCCAACAAACTCTATTATTTCTTTCTAGTCTATTTTGCTCAAGATTTTGTTTCTAACACATGGTTTATTCAATAATTTCAAAAGATTTTTCAACTATTTTTCAAAAGTTTTCAAAAATTTTCACAATATCTAAGATATTTTTTAAAAATTTTCAAAGATTTTTTTAAAAGAGTTTTTCTAACTCCTAACTTAATTACCATTGTCCCTAATAGTATATAAACAAGTTAAAGAAATATATTCAAACCATAAGAACGAAAGAAATGAAAAAGGAGATAGAGAGAGAAACAACCGAAGAGGAGCTCAACTTTAATATGAAGGCCGCAAAATTTTTTATGATT